>NC_087504.1:1916658-2241658 GCF_036417665.1 Passer domesticus
ATGTTTTGGGTTCAGGGTTATGGTTATGATTTGGGTTTGCTTTTGATTTGGGCTTTTGGGGATTTTTTAGTGTTATTTGGGTTTGGCTTATTATTCCGGTTTAGAGATTTCGTTATGATTTTTGTTAGCTTTGTATTTAGGGTTAGATTTTGGGGAAGACTTATTGTTTTGGGGTTTTTTTTATTAGTGTTTTTTTTTTTTTTTTTTTTTTTAGCTTTATAGTTACAGTTTTGTATTTGGTTTTTGCTTATAGGTTAGTGTTGGGTTATGGTATGAGCTAGGGGTTAGGGTTAGGGTTAAGTTTCAGTGTTTAGTCAGGGTTATGGTTATGATTTGGGTTTGTTTTTGATTTGGGCTTTTGTTTTTCTTTAATGTTATTTGGGTTTGCCTTACTATTCAGGTTTAGGGATTTTGTTAGGATTATTGTTAGCATTGTCTTTAAGTTTACATTTTGGGTAAGATTTAGAGGTTTTTTTTCAGATTTGGAGGTTTTTAGCTTTAGAGTTATGTTTTGGATTTGGTTTTTGCTTATAGGTTAGTGTTGGCTTAGGGTAAGGGTAAGGGCTAGGATTGAGGGTTATTATTATGATTAGGGTTAGGATTGATTGTTGGTCAGGGTTATGATTAGGATTTGGGTTTGCTTTTGATTTGGGCTTTTGTTTCAGCTTTATTTTTATTGCCTTGGGTTTCAAATAGGATTCTGGTTTGGGGGTCTTGTTAGAATTTTCATTAGCATTTTCTTTAGGGTTAGATTTTGGGGAAGACTTAGGGGTTTTTTAGATTAAGTTTTTTTTTAGATTAGGCTTTTTTTTTAGCTTTAGAGTTATATTTTGTGTTTGGTTTCTGCTTATAGGTTAGTGTTGGGTCATGTTCAGGTTAGGGTTTTAGGGTTAGGGTATTCTTTTTAGGGGATTCAGGTCCTGTTTGTCCTGGCAGCTTTTGTCTTGGAGCAATCCTTGGATGTACTGAGTTTTGGAGCTGACATTCAAATTTCTGCCATGAGCTCCCGTGGGAGAATTACTGCTCTTTTCCATACAATGAAAGCACTTAACCCCAGTGTTTCAGGTGCAGATTTGGGGCTGCCTATTGTATGTAATAACCAGCAGGACCTTTCTGTGCTGCCCCCAGCCCTGGCACCACCTGGGTACCCCTTCCAGCACCCAGCCCTGCCTTTACATAACTGCCTCAGAGCCTCCTGACTTTTCCAGGCAGCAGATTACGGCACATGGCTGCCAGGGTGACTCCTTAAGCCCTAAATCTGCTCCCTGCCCTTCCCTGAGGTGAGGCAGAGCATGAGGGTGGCAGGAGGTGTCACGGCAGGGTGACGCCGTGGTGACCGTGCTGTGCCTGGATCTGCACATTCAGCAGCAGGATCCTGATGTTCAGCATTGGGATCCTCATGGTCAGGAGCAGGATCTGCACCTTCAGGACCAGAGTCTTTACTTGCAGCACCAGAATCTTTATATTCAGCACCAGAATCTTTATAATTCAGCACCAGAATCTTTATATTCGACACCAGCATTTTTATATTCAGCACCAACACCTTTATATTCAGAACAAGAATCTTCATAATTAAGCACAAGAATCTTTATATTCAGCACCAGGATCTTTATATTCAGCACCCGGGTCTTTATATTCAGAACCAGAATCTCTATATCCAGCACCAACATTTTTATATTCAGCACCATCATTTTTATATTCAGCACCAGAATCTTTAGATTCAGCACCAGGGTCTTTATATTCAGCACCAGAATCTTTATATTCAGCACCAACACTTTTATATTCAGAACAAGAATCTTCATAATTAAGCACCAGAATCTTTATATTCAGCACCCAGGTATTTATATTCAGAACCAGAATCTCTATATCTAGCACCAACATTTTTATATTCAGCACCAGCATTTTTATATTCAGCACCAGAATCTTTATATTCAGCACCAGAATCTTCATATTCAGAACCAGAATCTTTATATTCAACAGCAGCATTTTTATATTCAGCACCAGAATCTTTATATTCAGCACCAGCATTTTTATATTCAGCACCAGAATCTTTACATGCAGCACCAGAATCTCTATATTCAGCACCAGGATTCCCAGCTCGTGCTTCCCAGCACAGAGGGAACAGCTGAGATCCTTTCTCTCTGATCCATATTTTTCATATATTTCACATATTTTCATGTGTGCAGCAAAGTGCCCTCTGGGGCTCTCCTGAAAACAGGGAGCGTGGCCTCCCAGGATTTGCCTTGGCACCAAATTCCTGCCTTTTTGGCAAGAAAATAGCTGATGCAGGGACTGGGAATGCCCTCTCACAGTCCAGGTGGCCCTTGAACTTCAGGAAACACATAAAAACCTCCGCAACATACAAACAACAACAAAAAAAAAAATCCTTTAAAGCCGAAGAGAAGAGGTCAAGCTTCATGTGTAATTTAAAGCTAAAGAGAAAAGGACAGTCAGGCTTCACGTGGAATTTGGGAAACAATTTTTGCAACTCCTGGGCTGAGGCTGCCCTGAGAGCTTTGGAATTCTTTCCCAGTGAAGCAGGAGGGATGGAAAACTCCAAGGCAGCTCCAGAGGGAAATCACAGAGTTTATTTAACACACGTGTACATCTCAGATGTCCAAAGCCTGGAGTGGAGCAGCAGCTTCCCCAGAATTATCTGCTCAGCCAATTCACCTGGCTAGAAAGTCAGGTGGGAGGAGGTTTTGGGCTCTCAGCTGAGCCTGTGGGACTGCTCAGGCAGCACAGCCACACCACAGTGAGACAGGCATAAAAATACAGCCCCGGGCTCCAGCAGCTCCTCAGCTAAAGACACTAAATCCTGTCCTGATCCTGCTCAGGCTGGATGCAGCCATTTTAAGCAACAGTTTAATTTAAGATCTCTTGGGTAGCTGAGCCCACGTCAACGTGCAGGTTGTCACAGCTTTGGTGCCAAAAAGCCACCTCAGCCACGGGGCACAAACCTGTTTTTCCCTGCAGAGGGGACAGAGGGACATTCATGGCTGCTTGGTGAGGTTTCCCTCCTGGCCGGGGCCGGGATGCTGCCCAGCTGAAGAGGGAGCCACGGGGAAGATCTGAGCAGCCCCAGGGAGGATCCAGGGTGAGAGGAGCACCCAGAGCCTGCTTGGGAACACCTGAGGGGTGGGAAGTTTAGTGGGATTTGGAATTTTCCTCCTTTCATGGCACTCATTAATTAATTAATTAATTAATTGCTGGCTTCTGCTAAAGAGTGAGAGGGTTTGATCCCTGTGTCAGGCTGAGCCAGGGTGTCCCTGCTCACAGCTCCTGTCCCAGGGCTCTGTGTCCTGGGGGAGCCAGGAGCTGCTGCTCCATGGGAAAAGCCTTTGAATTTATTTTATCCCTCCCTGCCAGAGGGATCACATCTCACAGGGGATGAAAAACTCTGCAGTAAGGGTGAGGAGGCCATTTATATGCTTACATCAGGATGCCAAAGAAATCTGTAATTGCATCTAAAAGACAACTTGCCACACAAGGAGACTGGCTGAGATTTGTTAACCTCATTCATGGAATTCAGAGCTTAAAAATTACAAACTTTATATTCAGCACCAGAATCTTTATATTCAGGACCAGGGTCTTTATGTTCAGCACCAGTAGAAGAATAAACACAGCCCAGTGATCAAGAAGCTTCATGGCACCCTAGGAGCAGGCAGGGCTCTGTCCTGGGGGAGCCAGGAGCTGCTGTTCCATGGAAAAGCCTTTGGATCCATTGGGATGTGCCCTGGATGAGTGGGGAGGGGGCTGGGAAGGGTCAGACCTGTGCGTGGCACTGATTTGGGATGTGTTCTTCCCTCTGGTGCTCTGCAGAGCAGCCCAGCTCTCCAGCTCCCCGTGCTCCTCCACAGCCCTGGATTCACCCCCCAGCCGTGCCACCCTCACCCAGCATCCATCCAGAGAGGGGGAAACGTGGGAAATGGGTTTATAGGGAATTCCCCAAGCCTGGCAGAAGGCTCCCACATCTGTGTGCAAACCTTGGGATAAGAAATGCTTGCTTAGAAATGCCATGGAATGGGACAGACGTTGCTGAGAGAGAAATGGAATTGAAAACAAGGTTCAAATAGTGAAAATAAGACCAGATCCTTTGGAGAAACCGAACTATGAAAGATGCATTGTAGTAGGAGCCATGAGGGATAATTATTGATTATTAGTTTTAAGGCATTTTCAGCTTGGTGTGGCTAAAGTTGGTAGGCTAAGAAACTCTTCGAGTGCATTGTAATTAGGAAATAATTAACTTCTGGTTGTGATGGCGTGAATTGTAACATCTGTAGTGTCACACCCATCACACAGGACTGAAAATGGAATAAAAAATGAAAATTTTTTAAATGCCTCTCAGTGACCCCACCTCTCAGAAAGGGGTTTAATCCAACAGGGTGCTCCCCAGTTTTTCCCACTGTGCCATGGGGGGCTGCTCCCTTCTGGGGGTGCCACAGCCCCCAGACACCCCCGGGGAATTTGCAGGGGCAGGGGATGGACCCTGGGCTGTGCTGGAGGCCGGGAGGCAGCCGAGGCTCCCCAGCAGCATCGGGGACCCCGGAGCCCACCCACCCCCCGTGTGTCTGCACAGGGCAGCGACAGCCCCGAGTGTCCCCTCGGCCAGCCGGGAGCGGCTCCTGGCCCCGGGCAGGGCTGGCTGCCCCGCCCGGGCCGGATGACAGATGCCTGCGGTGGAGGAGAACGCGCTGCAGCTCCCAGTGCCAGCCTGGATGCCTCCGACCCGGAGCTGCACTACGAGGAGGAGGAAGAGGAGGAGGAGGAGGCATCGTCGGCATCCTCGGAGCCCTCGGACAGCAGCAGCATCTTCTCTGATGACTCCGTGTACCCCTGCTACGAGGCGTGCCCCGAGGCTGGCGCGGCTGGGCTCCTCAGCCTCTACCAGTGCTGTGCCAGGAATGATGCCAAGCTGGTGTGGGAGAGGCTGGAGCGCGGCGTGAGCCGGAGCGAGGCCACCGAGCTGGACATCAACGGGAGGGTGAGCGGCTGGGCAGGGCCGTGGGCACCCCGCAGGGCTGGGAGGGCAAAGCCTCGGGGCTGGGGGCTGCTGGGGCAGAGCGTGGGATGGGTGGGATGGGTTTCCTGGATTGATCCACACCTTGGAGCAGAAGGAAGGTTTTCCAGGAGCAGACAAATCCTGAAGGCTGAGGGTTGCTAGAGCAGGTGGGGCAGGAGGGTGGGATGGGTGGGATGGATCTCCTGGGATGGATCCAAACCTTGGAGCAGGAGGGTTTTCCAGGAGCAGGCAAATCCTGAAAGTTGGGGCTTGCTAGAGCAGGTAGAGCAGGAGGGTGGGATGGATCTCCTGGATTGATCCAAACCTTGGAGCAGAACCAGGATTTTCCAGAAGCAGGCAAAGCCTGAAGGCTGGGGGCTGCTAGAGCAGGTGGGAGAGTCCTGGGTGGGATGGGTCTCCAGGATTGAGCCAAACCTTGGAGTAAAACAAGGATTTTCCAGGAGCAGGCAAATCCTGAAGGCTGAGGTTGCTAGAGTAGGTAGAGCAGGAGGGTGGGATGGATCTCCTGGATTGATCCAAACCGTGGAGCTGAATGAAAGTTTTCCAGGAACAGCAAAATTCTGAAGGGTGAGGGCTGCTAGAGCAGGTGGGGCAGGAGGAAGGGAGAGGCCTGGGTGGGATGGATCTCCTGGATTGATCCAAGTCATGGAGCAGAACAAGGATTTTCCAGGAGCAGGCAAATCCTGAAGGCTGAGGTTGCTAGAGTAGGTAGAGCAGGAGGGTGGGATGGGTCTCCTGGATTGATCCAATCCTTGGAGCAGAACCTTCTCTGCCCTCCCATCCTGCTGCAGCCTGGTTTGGGTGGGGGACAGTTTGGAATGGCCAGGGGAGCTCCGTGGTGGGAGCGTGGTGCTGAGCGCTGCTCCCTCTCCAGAACGCGCTGATGGTCGCCTGCTCCAAGGGCTTCGTGGACATCGTGCCACTGCTGCAGAAGTGTCCCTACATCAACATCAACCAGCAGGACAACGATGGCAACACGGCCCTCATGATGGCTGCGCAGGCAGGTCAGCACTGCGCCCGGCCCTGGCACGGGTGGCACCCTCAGGGAGGGATGTGACCCCCCGTGCTTCCCCCAAAAACCCAAAAAGGGTTTTTTTCTGTGGTGAAAGCCGTGCTCCTGAGGTGACATCAGCTGTTTTACCTCAGCTCTGCTTTAAAAATGATGAGAAAATGGAGATTCCTGCAGTGGTGCTGGGTCGAGGGGCAGAGCTGGGCTGGAGCTGCCCCTCGTGCCCCAGGAGTCACAGGGATTTACCTGGCCAAAGGCTCCGAGCCCAAACCTGGCTCCCTTCCCCTGATTTACCAGGTGGGGAAGGAGAAGGGTCCCAAAGTGGGGATCACCCTCAGTTCCCATTGTATCCTTGCTAGAATTCATCATTTTCTGGGGTTTTTTTTCCATTTTGGACTCTTTCCTGTGTTCTCCACTAAAGCAGCTGGTTCATCGTCGCTGCTCCCTCCGTGCCCAACCCAAAACAAACCCAAACCAAAAAAACCCAAACCAAAATAGACCCAAACCCTTTCAATCCTGATCCTTTCAATCTTCCACACCTGCACCAGGGTGCTTTGATTTTTATAAGTTTTTTTAAATTTTCTGAAGTTTACATTTTTGTAGTGAACTTTCTCACACACTTTATGTAAATAACTTATTGTTTTGTATTTTTTTATAAAGGAGGAGAAATTTGATAGGCTGTTGGTTTGTCCAGTGTCACTGGAGAGGTTGCACTTTCACCCTCCAATCCAGTGTCACTTTTAGAAACCTACAAATGTTAGAGTCAGAAATTAAAAAGCCTCTTTTACCTTGAAAAGAGCAGCATGTCCATGTCGTGTTATTTCACATAATGACAGCACCCTGGCGGAATGCAGCTGCTGAATTCTCTGTCCAGCCCGGCCACGCTCCCTGGTGACTGTGGGGACTCTAACACAGCTTTTCTCTGCCTCTTAAGGACACATCACCATTGTCAATTACCTGCTGAATTACTACCCTGCCCTGGAGGTGGATCAGAGGGACCCGCGGGGGCTCACGGCGCTGATGAAGGCGGCGGTGCAGGGGCGGCAGGACTGCGTCACCGCCCTGCTCCTGGCAGGTGAGCGACCCCAGAGACCCCATGTTGGGAAGGATGAAAAGTCTGAAAAGAAAGTCTCACAGATGTGTACGTGTGTTTGTCACCATCTGTCCTTACGAACAGGGTTTGTGTTGGTTTGTTTTACTGATCTCAGGGTGCAAAAACCGACACCACAAAGGGTGTTTGCAGTGATAAGAACAAATGTACCTTTATTGAATGATCACAGAAAAATGCGTTAGAGTGGGGGAGTGAGGAAAAAGGGAAAGAATAAGGAAAAAAGAGGGGGAAAGAAAGGAAGTTATATAGCTACCAAACGTGGAACGACGTAGTCCTTCGAAGTCCAGTCAATGGAACCTGTCATGTTCATGTCAGGGGAGATCTCAAAATCCCTAACTAATTCAGGGGTTTTTATTAATGAAAATTGTGAAGGAGTGGGGAACAAATACAATAGTCCATGTTCTCAACAATGGGCAAAAACCATTGTCTTCTTGGTCTTGGTTGGCAAACATCTCACTTTGGTCAGCGTGCCTCCCCACACACCTTCCCCGGGTCAGGGGTTTCAGCCTCAGTCCTCAGGGGGAGCTTTTCCATGTGGGGGTCTCATGTCCCAGTCCTCAGGGGGAGCTTTTCCATGTGGGGGTCTCATGTCCCAGTCCTCAGGGGGAGCTTTTCCATGTGGGGGTCTCATGTCCCAGTCCTCAGGGGGAGCTTTTCCATGTGGGGGTCTCATGTCCCAGTCCTCAGGGGGAGCTTTTCCATGTGGGGGTCTCATGTCCCAGTCCTCAGGGGGAGCATTTCCATGTGGGGGTCTCATGTCCCAGTCCGTGAGGGAGAGGCTTCTTCTGTCTCAGTCCGTCTGTCACGGTGGTTGTGCGGTAGAGGAAGGGTCTTTTCATGAGCACCACCAAAAAGTCATTCCAGAGAAAAGTCCAGCCAAGTTGGGAGGTGGGGAAATTCCAGAACCAGGGTTGTGAAGCGATGCAGGTGAAGAAGAGCAAAGTGCCCCCCTTCTTCTTCCAGTAGGTTCAGTGGTCCCTGTGACATGGCAAACACACCTGCAGACATGGCTTGCCAAGCCACAGGCTTTGCTCAGCTCCAGAGTCTTGGTGGACAAGCAGGTCCACCCGGATTCCAGAACAGGATCCTTCTTTTTCCCTGGTGGTCCCGGTTTCTGTCCTTTTCAAGATGATCGTGAGGCAAAATGAGAGGAATTTCACAGAGACTTACAATGCTTGGCAGAAAGATTTTTTGAATGTAGAATCTGACGAAGGAGTAGAGATGGAAGCAAGTTTTAATATAAAAGAAAAGAATTGCTGAGCCAGTCTTACTGGACAACCAAGGAGGAAAAGGGTTGTTAGTTAGAAGGGTTTTTATGGCTTAGAACAAAGGATAAACCCACCTGAGACAGGAAGGTGTTTTTACCAAGCAGAAAAATAGCACAGGCAAACAAGTCTGCCAATGTTGCAAGTAGAAGAAAGGTCTCAGAATTTTCCACTGCAAAAAAACTGAAAAACAACTTCTAGCTTAAACTGCAATGTATTAACTTGAAGTGATTGGAGAATAGTAACATGAATATGGTAATTATAGTAGTTATGGTAGGCTATAGATAAAAGTTAAGGTATAGATTGGTTCTTCTGTATTAAGATGCTCAGCAAAGAAAATTATATAATGCATTGTATTGTATAATCATATAATTATATAATTGCAAATTATATATAATTATATATAAATTAATTATATAAAATATATAATTGCAAATTATATCATACATTGTAACCAAAACTGAGGGGTCTCCAGGCCTGCCTGCAGTTGGAGCTCTGTCAGGTACAACCCTGGACTGCTGTAACGTTTTGGATACAATAAACTGCATTTTGAAGAGTGGCCTGGAGTCCCACATCTCATTCAGGCTCTGAACAGAGAGACACACATCGTTCTGTCCCAGCATTTTGCTGGGAAGCAGTGAGAAAGCTCAGAGAAGAGAGTGAGGAACAATTCTTATCTCCGCTTGCTGCTCCCGTTGCTGTGCACACGCGGAATGTGTTATGGGGATTGTTTAGCAAAGGGTGGTTTCTTAATTGGACACTGGATGGTGTTTGGATTGATTGACCAATTAGGTTAAAGCTGTATCAGACAGTCTGTAAGGGTTACTGAAGAGTTTCTTATTAGGAATTATTTATTAAGAGTTTCTTAATAGTATATATAATATAGTATAGCACAATAAAGCAATTGATCAGCCTTCTGCAATCATGGAGTAAATGCTAATTATTCCCTCCTCAGGGGACCATTGCCACGATACCTGGGGGTTCCTGGGGAAGGGTGGCACTGCTGCTCAGGGTGGCACTGCCACTCAGGGTGGGACAACGTGGTGATGATGCCTTGGAGAGGCTGCCTAGAACAGAGGCTAGACAAGGTCAGAGGACAGGGAATAGACAAAGGTCAAGGACAAAGAATAAAGTGGGTATTTATTAAAGGCCTTCAATTTACAATTTCCATTACAAATAGACAAAATTTGGGCATCAAAAGCCTGCTGGAGGCTACACCCAAGATGGATGATGAGTTTTTCAGACAGATAGAAGTTTGGTCCATTTACATATCAGGGGTTAATCCTCCAATTGCATTCAGGTAATGAACTCATTCATTACCTTCATTAGCTTTGGGTAACAAAGTCATATTCCCCCTCAATTCACTTTTTTTTATACTTTTTGGGGCCTGAAGCTGTAGAATGTCCTTGCATCTCAGGCTAGAGGAATTGTTTTGTCAAACCAAAGTGTGAAGACAGTTGCTAACACTTTATATGGAGTTTAGAGTTATGCACTCATGCAGAACAGGATTTGAAAAACATCAAATCCAAATCCTGAGGCATCACGGTGCTCTCTGCTGTCCCCAGGAGCTGACCTGCAGGCGGTGGATGCCGTCAAGGGGAAGACAGCCAGGGAATGGGCGACTTTCACCGGCCGCTTCGAGACCACCGTGCGCATCCGGAGCCTCCTGCGGCGCCCGCGCGCCGAGCAGTTTGCAGCCCAGTACCAGCCCGAGTGGCCAGCGCTGGCCGAGCTGGTGGCCAAAGCCCTGAGCCCCAAATCCAGGAGCAAGAGGCTGTCGGAGAAGATCCGCTCCATCTTCACCTTCAACATCCCGCGCAACCCCGAGGAGGACGGCGTGCTGGACCACATGGTGAGGATGACCACGTCGCTCGCCAGCCCTTTCGTGGCCACCGCGTGCCAAACCGTGTGCCCCGACAGCCCGCCCGAGGTGGGCAAGCGCAGGCTGTCGGTGCCGGAGATCCTCGGGCAGCACGTGCCGCACCCAGAGGAGGAATCTGAAATGTCCTCGAGGCCCAGCACGGCGGGATCCTCCTGCAATGGGCAGGCTGTGGTTGAGCTGCGGCCGCCGCCGCCGCCGCCGCCGCCGCGCCGGCTGCTGAGCTTCCTGCCGCTGTGGCTGCGCCGGGGCAACAGCGTCTTCCCCGGGGAGCCCGTCCCCAAAATCAAAGTGAGCAAAGCCTCCGGCTCGGCCGCCGGGGAGAGGAAGCCGCGTGTGAAGGACAAGCACCTGCTGCAGCCGCCCCAGTGGAGGTACAAGGTGCTGAAGGAGGAGAGGAAGGCGGCCGAGGAGGCCAAGGCGGGGCAGAAGAAGGAGAAGAAGGAGAAGGAGAAGAAGAAGAAGAAAAAGAAAGGCTGAGGCAGGAGGTGTTGGGGTGGGGACAAAGCTCTTGCTGTCCCCTTGGATTTGCTGACTTCTCTGGCATGGGGGGGTTTGTTCCTGGTGGATGGGAATGGAATATCCCCGAGGGTTCACAGGCCCCTGCCTGGCCTCTCGTCCTCTCCACCCCAAGGGTGGCCACCCTAGCATGGGACATGTCGTGCTGGGCACTGATCTCCTGAGACCCTGGAGCTGCAGGAACGCCAGGGAGCAGGACTGTGGCAAGTCCTGCTAAGACAAGTCCTTCCTGGTTTTCCCTTTTTTTTTTTTTTCTTTTTTTTCCCCCTTTTTTTTGCCTCTGATTTTCCCAAGCTCTCGATTCCACAGCGTGCGTTGGAATGTGGCTGAGCAAATTAAAATGGAAGTGGTTGCCATGTTAACAGGATTGATTCCATGAATAAAGCCCAGGGCTGCTGTGGGGCTGGCAGGAATGCTCCCCCTTTGCTGCCAGTGTCCCCTGTCACCTCCCCAGTGACATTCCCCACTCCTGTGCGTTCCTGGGTGCTGGATGGACACACCAAGGCTCAGCACAGGGAGCAGCTCCGTGCTGTGGAAGGAGCACCAGCTGCAGGCACAGGCTGGAAACGCTTGGGATGCTCACGGGCTCCATCCCAGCTGCCCCCAGAGCTCCAGCACTGCCGAGCAGCAGCAGCAGGGCGCTGGTGTTCCCAGATTTCCAGATCCCCCCAAACCCCAGGGTGCAGGAAGATGAGGCTGGGCTGCTGGTTCCTGCAGCGTGGGCAGAGTTTGGCTCCAGGAGGGCAGCAGGCAGTGTCACAGTGCTCAGGGCAAAGATAATTCTTGTCCAGGTGTGCAGCCCCCTCCCTGCACACCCCGTTTTTTGGGGGGACAGGAGTACACACTCCCGCTTGGAGGCTGCAGCTCTGCCCTTTTGGGGCACCGGGAGGTTTGGGCTGCTCTGGGGGAAGGAGCTGCAGCCTCCCCGTGTGTTCTGCTCCATGCCCTGGCTCACTCGGGCTCCCCGCACGTGTCTGCCCTCCTTGGGCAGCTCCTGCCTCCATCAGCCGTGCCATCAGCCGTGCCGGCAGCCGTGCCAGCAGCCGTGCCAGCAGCCGTGCCAACAGCCGTGCCAACAGCCGTGCCAGCAGCCGTGCCAGCGGCCGTGCCAGCCTGGCTCCTGCCACGCAGGGGGAAGGGAGATACAGGCTCCCACCGGCCCCTCAGCCCCCTGCCATCGTGGGGATGGCTCGGTGAGACCGCAGGGATGGCTGGGTGCACCTGGGGAGGGTCCCGGGAAGCTCCTTGCCTTGCCTTGCCTTGCCTTGCCTTGCCTTGCCTTGCCTTGCCTTGCCTTGCCTTGCCTTGCCTTGCCTTGCCTTGCCTTGCCTTGCCTTGCCTTGCCTTGCCTTGCCTTGCCTTGCCTTGCCTTGCCTTGCCTTGCCTTGCCTTGCCTTGCCCTCCCTTCCCTTCCCTTCCCTTCCCTTCCCTTCCCTTCCCTTCCCTTCCCTTCCCTTCCCTTCCCTTCCCTTCCCTTCCCTTCCCTTCCCTTCCCTTCCCTTCCCTTCCCTTCCCTTCCCTTCCCTTCCCTTCCCTTCCCTTCCCTTCCCTTCCCTTCCCTTCCCTTCCCTTCCCTTCCCTTGATGAAATCCCAGCCGGGATGATGATGGAAAGTCTCCCTTTGGCCTCGGGAGGTTGTCCCGGGGCTGGCACGGGTCAGTGGGTGCTGCCCAGCCCCGCTGATCCACCCCGTGTGCCCCAGAGGGGGCAGGAGCCCTCGGTGGGTTTGATTTGCCCATCCCAACCCCTGCAGCCAATCCCACTCTGGAGAAATTCACTTTCCCACAGCGCCAGAGTTGCAGCTGAGCTCCCACTGAGACAGAGTAAAAAATGTCCAGAGTAGAAATCCATTTTGATTTAAGTAAAATGTACATTTTTGAATTAAGTCTATAACTTGCAAACAGAGCTGTTTAGTCTAACTGCCCATTCCCGCAAAAAAACCCAAAAACACTCCCAAAAAAACCCCACCAAACCTATGCTCAAAGCAACTACTTCAGCCAAAAAACAAAAATAAGAGAAAGACCCTTGAACTCTAAAACAAACAGAAAAACTGCTACAAAAAACAAAACGAGATGACCCAGGAATTCCTTTTGTAGTTTCTAATAAAAAACTAGCTGCAAGTATAACACAAAATCAGTGAAATAAGTATTTATAGACCTGTTGTAAAATTCCATACATACAAATTAATTTTTAATCGAATATTCCCAAAGATACACGTCATTAAAAAAAAAAAAAAACCAAACCAAAACCAAAAAACAATTCCCACATGCATCCAACACTGTAATAAACACACCAACTTTACAACTTTCACAAAAGTTGTAAAATCTGTTTGCTTCCACAAACCACCACCCATCCGTGCCCTTCCAGCCACCCAGGATGAGGATTTAGGAACTTTCAGGAGTTTTTAAGCAGTGTTTACCCCGTCAGTGATTTAAAAAAGGAATCGTTCAAAGGCGGCGTGGCAGGGATCAAAGCAGCCTTTGCTGGAGCCGCTCAAGCAGGATGCCCCGCGTCTGCTCCCATGGAAGGGCAGCAAGAACCATCCAGGAATAACCCGGGAGGGGCCCAGATCCGGCCGGATCACGGAGATGGTCACGGAGATAAGGGCTCTGCAGCACCGGGCAGCTCCTATCGGATGGAAACCGCTCGTTTCCCCCGCGCCGCCCGGGCACGGCCGCGGCTCCCGCGCGGGCAGAGTCCCCGCCGAAGGTCCCGCGTGTTTTATCCTGGTTTTGTGCTTTTGTTTGTTTAAACTTCCGAGATCCCGCCTGATAGGGCTGGCCAGACTCAAAGCTCCGCCGCCGCGGTGCCCCCGGCGGCTCCCGGAGGCTCCGGGCGGGTTCGGGATGAAATTTGGGCTGGCGGTGGTGAATCAGGTGCCAGGACCTGATTTACCTCCTGCCAGGAGGTAAATCAGGTCCTGGCACCTCTTGGGAAAGAGGCTGCGATGCTGCAGAGGGGCACCGTGCCAGGGAAACAGCTGGCAGATGTTGGAGTTCGGATGCTGAGGATTTTGGAATTTCTGTGCTGACACACTCTGGCTCCCAGGGGAGCGCTGCATTTTGACCCGAGGCCGTGGAAAAGCCTTCCAAAATTGATTGATAGCACTGAGATTACGGCTGTGTGGCTGATTAGAAGCGTAATATCACTTTTCTGCCAAAAACCCGCAGGCAGGAGGGCAGGGATGGGGCTTGGGATGGCGCTGGAGGGAGAAGAGGGAAGCTGAGATTGGGGTGGCCCAAAGAGCAACCCCGAAAGTGGCAGAACGGGAAGCGGTGCTTCCTCTGCCCAGGGTCCCGTGGGCTCCGGGGCAGCGGGAAGTGCCCGGCCCCGGCCGTGGGAACGGCGCTGGTGGCGGTGTCCCAGCCCCTGGCACCGCGGCCAGCCCTGGGGACAGCGGGGACGAGCGCAGCCCGCCGTCCCCCTGCCCTGCTCCGTGCCCGCCACATCTCCAGCGCTCTCATTTCTTGGGAGAAATGCTGCTCACTTCCGAAATGGAAAAGGTTTATTGAAACCTCATCAAAAATACAGCAGAGGATTGAATAGAGAAAATATTACTGAGCAGGGAGGTTTCCCCCACCATGTGCTCATCCACACAATGGAAGTTTCGTCTTTTAACCCTTATTTTCCCCAAAATTTTGTCCATCGACTCCTTTGCAGCCCCTTGGTGGGGTTTAAATCATGATTGGAAGTCAGGGGTTGCCATAGTAACAAGCTGACCCTCCCAAATATCCCAACCCCAGGCCAGTCCTGAAAACAACACAAGGGGGGTAAAACATAACTATAAACCTATAAAACTTCTCATAACATATATATATATATATATAATATTTGCCTTTTAATTGTGGAAGTCAACCATCACATTGCTCATCTGAGTTACACCCCAGGGTGGAATCCTCTCCTGCCATCCTGGTGACTTTTTGGGCTACCTAAAAGCAGAGACTAGACAAAATTAAGGGAATAAAAAAGTGGTTCTATTCACTGACGGGCCTTCAGGTACATGTTGGTACAAAAATTTGGGACAATGGGTGGTGGGTTTTAATTCTTTTTTAAGTTTGGTCCATTTTTGGGTGTAGTCTCTGGGGGGGGGGGCTTCATCTGCCTGAAATGTACCTGAAGGCCTTCAATAAATAAATAAATAAGTTAATTAATTAATCAATTAATGCTTTTTATTCCTTTGATTTTGTCTAGCCTCTGTTTTTAGGTAGCCCAAGAAAGCCCTCATTCAGCACGGCACCCTGGAATTGCTGGAATTCCAGCATGGAATAACCAGGGAGCCCCTTTGGCTCTGCCACGAGGGCTGGAGCAGACCAAGGTCATCCCCACAGCACCTCTCCAGAACATTCCATCTTGATGAGCACCTTGGGATGCTCGGGGTGAAGTGCTGATGGCCACATCCACACCACGGGGTGGAATTCGCCGCGAAAAACGGGAAATTGGGTGGGAAAACGCTGGGGGAAAGGACGAGGAGGGAGTCCAAGCAGCCAGGATGGAGCTGGGGCCCGGTGAGCGGGAGGAAGGGAGGCTGGTCGTGGCTGTGTGCTCAGCAATAGGAAATGCTTTATTAGCTGGGAGTGGTGGAGAGAAGCCAGGCAGGAAGAGGCAGTAATAAGAAACATTTTTTTGACTTCTCCCACATCCAGACCGCAGAAGCAGCTGCCAAACGGCTGCGTTGGACAGCGGGGTGGCCAAGCAGGGCCCTGCAGGCAGGGCAAGGGTGACAATCCCTCCCCCAGCGGGACGGGCACGGCCGTGGGAGCCCCCTGGGTGGCAGCATGGGTGGTGGGAGGGCAGCAGACCCATGAAGATCCTCGGAGCTGGGGCTCAGGAGCAAAGCTGTCCCGGCTGAGGAGGATCCAGGAGCGGGGTCGTGGCCGGGAGAGCCCCACCAGGGCTGGGCAGTGC
This sequence comes from Passer domesticus, assembly GCF_036417665.1. Taxonomy (NCBI): domain Eukaryota; kingdom Metazoa; phylum Chordata; class Aves; order Passeriformes; family Passeridae; genus Passer; species Passer domesticus. Next base: position 1,932,370 of record NC_087504.1, read on the forward strand.
CAGGGGATCCCGCAGGACCTGGATGCTGGAGGTGAGTGGGGAAGAGCCACGTGCTCCTGGGGTCTGGGGCTTCCCTCCTGGCTGACCCCCCAAATCAGGATTTGGCCTCGTTTCCTTTGTGTTCTGTGGGACAGCAGTGTTGACATCAGGGTTAGAGTGGCTGGAGTTGGGGCCAGGGGCACGAATCAGGGCTCACATCAGTGTGGGGGTAGCAGGATCTGCCCCCAGGTCCTGAAATAGCAAGCAACTGAAGCAGAAAGGCTGGGATGGACATGGGAAAGGGGGAATTTGGGTGTATTTTGAAAAAAACGTGGGGGAAAAGGAGGGAAAGTTGACAGCTCTGCTAGCAAGTGAGCTCCAGCAGCACAGAATGTGCTCAGTGCCCCTCTCTGCACAGCCAAATTCCAGCTCTGCCACAGGAGAGATCCAAATGGTCACTCAGGAGGCTCCATCTCCAAAGCCAAGCTGGGGAGAGCCCCCCATGGAGCCCCTTCCCCATGGAGCCCCTGGAGCCCTCTGAGAGGCCAGGGTGGCCACACTGCCCTGTCCCTGCCCTGCCCGAGGTGACACGGGCATGGCATGCAGGTGCCACCACGGGGAGCCTGAGTGGGTTTGGCTGCTCTCTTGAGTGGATTTTGCTGCTCCCTTGAGTGGGTTTTGTTGCTCTCTTCAGTGGATTTTGCCACTCTCTTGAGTGGATTTTGCTGCTCCCTTAAGTGGATTTTGTTGCTTTCCTGGGTGGATTTTGCCGCTCTCTTGAGTGGGCTTTGCTGCTCCCTTTAATGAATTTTGCTGCTCCCTTTAGTGGATTTTGCTGCTCCCTTTAGTGGGTTTTGCCACTCTCTTGAGTGGATTTTTCTGCTCCCTTTAGTGGATTTTCCTGCTCCCTTCAGTGGATTTTTCTGCTCCCTTTAGTGGGTTTTGCCACTCTCTTGAGTGAATTTTGCTGCTCCCTTTAGTGGATTTTTCTGCTCCCTTTAGTGAATTTTTCTGCTCCCTTGAGTGGCTTTTGCTGCTCATTTAGTGGGTTTTGCTGCTCCCTTGAGTGGATTTTTCTGCTCCCTTTAGTGGATTTTTCTGCTCCCTTTAGTGGATTTTGCTACTTTCTTGAGTGGGTTTTGCTTCTCTCTCCAGTGGATTTTTCTGCTCCCTTTAGTGGGTTTTGCTGCTCCCTTGAGTGATTTTTGCTGCTCTCTGTGTGGTGCACGTTCATGGAGTGGAAGTGCCTGCCAGTGAGAGGGGCTGGGCCGGTGGGTTCTCTGGAGGGTGCACAGAGCCTTGCTCACCTGTGACCCACCTGCAGCTGCAGACAGGGAGAGGAAAACCTTCCCTGTGCCTGGAACCGGGCTGGAGCCTTGGGGTGTGTGGCACAGCTCCTGGCAGCTCTGCCCTGGTGTCCTTCACCCTGGCACTGGCACTGGCACTGGCACTGGCACGAGGGGCTGGGCTGTGTGTGACCGCCTGTGAAAAGGCAGCACAGGGAACTGAGCCCTGAGCCACATCCCGTGGCTAAACCCCCCGTGGGCATCAGGAAGCACAGGGGAAGGTGGAGGAGCTGGGAGTGAGGAGCCTGGCCAAGCTGCCCTGGTAAGAGCAGGGACCCCTGGAGCACCCTGCCCACCCTCAGGGCTGTGCCCAGCCACCCTTCCCTGGACTCCTCTCGCCTCCTGCTCCATTTTCCCTCTGTTTTTCCCTCCATGGGGGTGGTGGGGAAATTCCCCTTCCCTGGGCTTTGCTCCAGCCCCTCGAGCTGCCTCTTGCTCCCAGCCAGACCCAGATCCCATCCCAGAGGTTTCCCCTGGAGTTTTTCCTTCTCCTGATGCTACAAATCCCAGAGAATTTAAATAAGAATAATAAAACAGCACCCAGGCAGGCAGGGTGAGATGCTCTGGATGCCAGGAGGGCACGTGAGCTGCAGCTCCTGATGAGAAGGGAGGAAGGAAGGGACAGGGATGGAATGCCAGGACTGGTTTGTGCCATTTCTGAACAGCCTGGGATGTTTTTCCTGTGGGATGCCAGGAGCAGCTCTGGATTAAGGTCTGCTCTCAGTAACAAGGACAATCCATGGGATGTTTTGTACACAGCAGAGTTTGGGTGAGGCCCTGCCTGCTTTGTGTTTCATGGCAAATATCCTGCAGCTGTCTCATGGTTCAGGATTTTGGGGAAGTGGCTCTAGGGAGGGAATTCACCACCTGGGAGGATCAGCTTCCCTTTTAAATCACATATCCTGGAGCTCTCAGGACTGCAGGGAGTGTGGTGCTGGCAGTCAGGAATCAGCTGCCCTGCTCCAGAGGGGCTGAGTTTTAAAATAAAGACGATCCTAGTTCAGATCTGGGAGAGTTGGGATTTTAATATAAAGCAGATCCTAGCCCAGCTCTGGGAGAGTTGGGATTTTAAAATAAAGCAGATCCTAGCCCAGCTCTGGGAGAGTTGGGATTCGAAAACAAAGCAGGTCCTAGCCCAGATCTGGGGGAGTTGGGATTTTAAAACCAAGCAGATCCCGGCCCAGCTCTGGGAAAGTTGGGATTTTAAAATAAAGCTGATCCAGATGTGGGAGAGCTGGGATTTTAAAATAAAGCAGATCCTAGCCCAGGTTTAGGAGAGTTGGGATTTAAAAATAAAGCTGATCCTAGCCCAGGTTTAGGAGAGTTGGGGTTTTAAAATAAAGAAAATCCTATCCCAGATCTGGGGGGGTTGGGATTTCAAGCTGATCCTAGCCCAGCTCTGGGAGAGTTTAGATTTTAAAATAAAGCAGATCCCAGCCCAGGTTTGGAGGAGTTGGGATTTTAAAATAAAGCTGATCCTGGCCCAGCTCTGGGGGAGTTGGGATTTTAAAATAAAGCAGATCCTAGCCCAGGTTTAGGAGAGTTGGGATTTTAAAACAAAGCAGATCCTGGCCCAGGTTTAGGAGAGTGGGGATTTTAAAACAAAGCAGATCCTAGCCCAGGTTTAGGAGAGTTGGGATTTTAAAACAAAGCAGATCCTGGCCCAGCCGAGGGTCGGAAGGACCAGCCTGGCATCACTCCTCCACCATCCCCAGGACCCAGGATCTGCTCTCTGTTTCCTCCCCTCAAACCACATCCAAGTGAGTTATTTTGGGAGGAAAAGCCCGCTTTCCAGCAGGGCTGGAGGCTGCCGGCTCAGCCACGTCCGCGTGTGCGCTCCCGAGGGCCGGCCTTGCGTGACTGCGCTTCCCCATCAAGGCCAGAATCTAAACAATCTTGATTCCTGTCCCAGCAGCCCTGGGCTGGGCTCTTCAATTGCAGGAAACGGAGCCTTTGGCGTGTTTATGTCGGGAACACGAAGAATGAGGCCAGGAGGGGCCGGGGCCTGCGGCCGCGCGGCGAGGCGGGGGGCAGCGGGGGGACGGCCGTGTTTGCCTTGGCAGAAATGTCTCTTTCACAGGGAGAAAAAAAAAAAAAAGGAAGATTAAAAATAGCCAAACTTCCCCCAAAGGCTCGGCGAGGAATTTTTGGCTGTCCCAGCACCTCTGTTTGTGTCATTGATAAGCTGCGCACAAAAGCAGCCCCAGGAGGGAGACCCTGCCCGTGGCGTGGGCTGCTCGTGTTGTGGGGGGTTTGGGCTCCATCCCAAACTCAGGTTTTCTAAAATCTGGGATCCCCAGAAGTGCTGTGCCACCATCAGGGCTGCCAAGGCCATGGGAGCTGTGTTTTTATGGAGCAGGAGCCCTGGGAACAGCGGGAAGTTATTGTATTTATGGGGTGCCTTGACGTGGGAAGGAACGTCCTTCTCAGAAGGCTAATTTATTATTTTATCATAATATATTAAAGAATACTAAACTATACTAAAGAATACGGAAAGGATACTTAAAGAATGCTAAAAAGATAATAATGAAAACTTGTGACTCTCTCCAGAGCCCCAACACACCTTGACCTGATGTGAATTGTTTTGACTCATTGATTGGCCAAAGAGTCAAAACAAATCACATCAGAAACCCAATGAAACAATCAACTGTTGGATAAAAATCTCCAAACACATTCCCCACTCCCTCCCAGGAGGGAGACCCTGCCCGTGGCGTGGGCTGCTCGTGGTGTGGGGGATTTGGGCTCCATCCCAGACTCAGGTTTTCCAAAATCTGGGATCCCCAGCAGTGCTGTGGCACCATCAGGGCTGCCAAGGCCACGGGACCTGTGTTTTTATGGAGCAGGCACCCTATGAACAGTGGGAAGTTATTGTATTTATGGGGTGCCCTGATGCAGGAAGGAATGATGAACTGACTCTGTGTTCTTAGAAAGCTAATTTATTATTTTATGATACTATATTATATTAAAGAATACTAAACTATACTAAAGAATACAGAAAGGATACTTACAGAATATTAAAAAGATAATAATGAAATTTGTGACTCTCTCTAGAGTCACACACATCTTGACTTTGATTGGCCAAAGAGTCGAAACAATTCACATCAGAAACCCAATGAAACAACCACCTGTGGGAAAACAATCTCCAAACACATTCCAAAGCAGCAAAACACAGGAGAAGTAAATCAGATAATTATTGTTTTCCTTTTTCTCTGAGGCTTCTCAGCTTCCCAGGAGAAAAACCCTGAAATTGTGAATATATCAGGAAGGGCCAGTGTGGGGATCACAGGGAGAAAAGAAGGAGCTGGGGCTGCATGGACGTGGCAGGGCCTGGTTCCAGCACATTCCTGGGCCCTGTGGGGCCACGAGTGGCACCCCATGCCATGGCAGGGAGGTCCCCAGAGCTTGGGAGGTCCCGGGATGTGTTCTCAGGAAGGGCCATGCCCAGGATGTCCGGAGCCAAACATCCCACCTCGCTGTGTCTGTGCCTGCCCCCCTCCCTTCCCAAAGCCCCCGGGGGTGGGGATGGGCCCTGGGGGGGCAGGGGCTGCTCTGACCCCTCTTCTGTCCCCAGGATGAAGCCGTGTGGGGCCGGTGGCCGGGTGGTGCTGGCGCTGATGACCCTGTCCCTCGGCTTCGCCGCCGGTGAGTGCCAATGCAGCGGGGTGGCAGCAGGTTAAAATGAACCTTTTTTATGCTTTTTGGGAGCATCTCTGCTGAAAATAAAAGCCAGGGAGGAAGCTGGGCTCCTCAGGGACTGTGCTACCCCCCTGTGGTACGGTGAGCCATCCTCCAGAGAGGATCTCAGCTTAATTAATTGTGGTTGATCGAGCGCTTTGCTGTCACCGGAGGGGAGATGGGGAAAGGCTGGTACCACACACTAAAAATGTGGGTTTTCCCAGGGTGGTGGTGAGGATGATGATGCTGGTGGTGGTGGTGGGAAGCAGAAGGAGCTGCTCAGCATCCCAGGGGAGCACCAGGTGACCTGGGACAGATCCAGGCTGGGTGCTCGTGCAGGGAGGTCCAGGGAGGAGCAGCAGAGCTCACTGGGGGATGATTCTCCACCGAGTCCCTGTTCTGTCCACGGGGCCACCAACCCCAAACCGGCCCCAGCAGCACCCCACAGCACCAGGCAGCCTTTGGGCAGGGGGACAGGAATGCAGGATGGCCACCACAGCCATCCCCTCGCTGTCCCCTCGCTGTCCCCTCACCACCGGATGTCTGGCTGCCCTCATGCTGAACTCCCTGATTCCAGGAGGGATATTTTCTGTGCAAAAGGGCAGGGCTAAATTAGGAATTTGGGAGTGTGGCTGCCATCTGAGCCACTCTGGCACAGGAAAGTGTCTTCAGGGAAGTCAGGAAAAACTCCAGGAAAGACCCTGGGTTTGGCAGCCAGCTCCCAAAACACCCACGGGGAAGGCACTGGCTGAGTTTGGGGCTTTTGATCTCCCCCCAGGCTCCCACAGGTCCCTTGTCCCCTGGGATTTTGTGGGCAGGATGTGACTCTGTGTGTTGCAAACCGGTGCATCCCAGTTAATCCCAGCTGCTGGGCTGGATGCCCAGTCCATCCCATGGAGCCTCTTGGGGGTGTGGGAACAGGGGACCCCCAGGTTCAGGGCTGGGAGTTGGAGCCCAGCTGGGAGCTGGTGATTTTCTGGGAGGTGCCAGGATGGGCTCCTTGTACTGAGCACCCACATCAGCCTTCCCTCCTTCTCTGATGGTCCCAGGCTGCCCATTCTCAAAATTTGGAGCCTTTAGGAGAATGTCCCTGTCCCCAAAGCCACCAAAGCTCCCGGGTGGGCAGTGGGGTGACCCTGTGGCACAACGTGTCCCCTCCTGGTGCCCGCAGAGGAGCTGCTGTGCGCCTGTGACGTGCCCCACTGCAGCCAGCCCAACTGCACGGGCAAGGTGTGCTTCGTCAGCAAGAGGAGGGAGGAGGGCACCATCACCCAGCACCGGGGCTGCTTCTCCCAGAACATTCTGGAGCACTGCCACACGCCCGTGACGGAGCAGTACGGCATGAGGTGCTGCAACTTCCACATGTGCAACGCCAACATGGAGATCTACCTGCAAGGTACAGGGGGCAGGGGGCAGGGGATGAGCTGCTCACGCAGCTGGAGATGTGGTTGGGTCTCAAGATTGTCCTTGCTCAGCACCTGCAGAGCCACCCCAGTGTCCCTGCTTGGGGTGTGCCTGCAGAGCTGCCATCCCTGGGGTTGATCCCTGCCACCGTCATGTTTTCTGGAAAAATCTCCTTGCCCAGGGTTTTCTCCTGGGAAGCTGAGAAAAAGGAAAACAATATTATCTGATTTGCTTCTCCTGTGTTTTGCTGCTTTGGAATGTGTTTGGAGATTGTTTACCAGCTGGTAATTGTTTCATTTTTTTCATGTGAATTGTTTTGACTTAATGACCAATCACAGTCAGGCTGTGTCGGGACTCTGGAAGGAGTCACGAGTTTTTCATTGGTATCTTTAAGCCCTCTGTAAGTATCCTTTCTCTATTCTTTAGTATAGTTTATTTTAGTATTCTTTAATATAATACAGATCATAAAATAATAAATTAGCCTTCTAAGAACATGGAGCCAGATTCATCATCTGAAAATACCATAGATCCACTCTCCCCCCGGTCCAAGCCCAAACCCCTCCACCCTCCCAGGTCCACCCTCACGTTTCCATCCCTCATTTTCTATTTGCAGGGACCCCCACGGCAGGGAGGAAGGATGACTCTGACTCCATGTTCTAAGAAGACTAATTTCTTATTTTATAATACTATATTATATTAAAGAATACTGAACTATACTAACTAAAGAAGACAGAAAGGATATTTACAGAATGCTAAAAAGATAATAATGAAAACTCGTGACTCTTTCCAGAGTCTTGACACAGCTTGGCCCTGATTGGGCAAAGAGACAAAAAATTCACACCAGAATCCAACCAACCATTGGATTAATGATTGGATCCACATGGATCTACATTAAATGATCACCTATGGGTAAACAATCCCCACACACCTTCCACATGAGCAAAACACAGGAGAAGCAAATGAAATAATAACTGTTTTCCTTTTTCTCTGAGGCTTCTCAGAGAATCCTGGGCAAAGGGATTTTTTCACAGAATGTGAAAGCCACACTCTCGTTTCCCCCACCCAGGAGAAGATGCCCTGGTGAAGACACCGTCCCTTCCCAACCTCCTGCTGATGATCTTCGTCCCGCTGCTCTCCCTCCTCGTCCTCGCGGCGCTCGCGGCGCTCTTCTGCTGGAAGGTGGCCCAGCACCGCCACAAGCACAGCGACTTTGGTGACACTGACCTCATGCTGAAGGCTTCCATGATGGGAGACAGCACCTTGGAGGTGGGTGAGCTCCGTGAGGGACCCTCAGTGTCCCCAAGGTATGTGGGGGGGGATGGCCACCAGGCTGACCCCGTGGCCACGCTCTTTGCACAGGACCTGCTGAACGACGACTGCACCACGGGCAGTGGCTCTGGGCTGCCTTTCCTTGTGCAGAGGACGGTGGCTCGGCAGATCACCCTCATGGAGTGCGTGGGTAAGGAGAGGAGGCGGCCCCAGCCACCCCCAGACCCAGCTGTGTCAGCCAAAACACAGCAGCAACCCTGTCTTAGTTTGAAAAGTCAGATTGTCTGCTAAGGAAGGCAGGAGCCCCCCCTGAAATGGAAAATGTAAAGCCCCTCCCTCTGAATTGTTATAATTTTGAAATTAAGGGGCTCTCAGGCAAAGATATGGGAGCAGGATTAACAGTTCTTTATTAGGGAATAAAAATAAAATAAAATAAAATAAAATAAAATAAAATAAAATAAAATAAAATAAAATAAAATAAAATAAAATAAAGTAAAATAAAATAAAATAAAATAAAATAAAATAAAATAAAATAAAATAAAATAAAATAAAATAAAATAAAATATGCAGTAATAGAAACAACACTGCCAGAGTGAGAGCAGCCCTGTCCCCCTGTGGGTCAGGGTGGTGGCACGGTCCCATCCCATGGGGGCTCAGCCCTCCTGCAGTGCCAGCTGTGCTTCTGCTGGAGCAGGGATCCTGCACAAGGCTGCAGTTTTCCTCTGCAGCTCCAGGGCTGCTGCAGATGGGCCTGCTCTCCCTCTGGGAATGCAGGGCAGGAGAAAGCTGCTCCTCTGGGAATGCAGTGGGCAAAGGCTGCTGGGCTGTGCCAGGCTCAGATTGTGTCCAGGTAGGAATGTTTGAAATATCAGATTGTATCCAGGCAGGAATGTTTGAAATCTCAGATTGTATCCAGGCAGGAATGTTTGAAATCTCAGATTGTATCCAGGCAGGAATGTTTGAAATCTCAGATTGTATCCAGGCAGGAATGTTTGAAATCTCAGATTCTATCCAGGTAGGAATGCTTGGCTCCTCCCCTGGGTGGAGCATCTCCCAATGGGATGATGGAATTGTATCAGCCATGCAGGGACACTCACTGGCCATGAACAGAAGATAATTAATAATTAATGGCCCATTAACACATGGTAATTAATAATTAATAGCCCATTAACAGGAGATATCTCCTGGAGGGAGGATTGGTTGTGGCAGAGATAAAGAAAACTGCCCAGTGAGCAGTAGATAATCCCCCACCTCTAACAGATGGCAAATAGAATTCACACATTACTTCACAATTTAGGACAAACCCCAAATTCTTCCCCTGTCCTGCTGCTGGGGAGGGAGGGAGCAGCTGGGTGGGTGAGGGGACGTTGGCCAAGGAGCCCCGTGCTGCTCCAGGGCTCTCCCAGATGGGATCCAGGTGCCCACACTGGCTCCTGGGGGCACTGCGTGATGCTGTGGCACGGCTGTGGCAGGTAAAGGGCGCTACGGCGAGGTGTGGCGGGGCGTGTGGCACGGCGAGAGCGTGGCTGTCAAGATCTTCTCCTCCCGGGACGAGCAGTCGTGGTTCCGTGAGACAGAGATCTACAACACCGTCCTCCTCCGGCACGACAACATCCTGGGTGAGCAGCAGGGCTGGGGAGAGGGGCAGCTGAGGGGTGGGTCCCTGATCCCAGGAGTTTCCTGTGATCCCAGTTGTTTCCTGTGATCCTAAGTGTTTACCGGGGTCCCAGGTGTCTCTGCCTCTCCCTGATTCCAGGTGTTTCCCATGATCCTTGATCCCAGGTGTTTCCCAGGTGCTTCCCAGGATCCCAGGTGTTTTCCATGATCCCAAGTATTTTCCAGCTCTTTCCCAGGGTCCCAGGTGTTTCCCAGGTGTTTTCCAGGATCCCAGGTGTTTCCCAGGGTCTGTGTCCCAGGTGTTTCCCAGGTTTCCTGATCCCAGGTGTTTCCCAGGTGTTTCCCAGGATCCCAGGTGTTTCCCAGGGGCTGTGTCCCCAGATGTTTTCCAGGTGTTTCTCAGGATCCCAGGTGTTTCCCAGGTGTTTCCCAGCTGTTTCTCAGGATCCCAGGTGTTTCTCCCTGTCCCTGATGCCAGGTGTTTCCCAGGATCTGTGTCCCCAGATGTTTTCCAGGTGTTTCCCAGGTGTTTCTCAGGATCCCAGGTGTTTCCCATGATCCCAGATGTTTCCCAGAGTCCCAGGTGTTTCCCATGGTCCCTGATCCCAGGTGTTTCTGAGAGTCTGTGTCCCCAGGTGTTTTCCCAGGATGCCAGGTGTTTCCCAGGTGTTTCCCCAGGATCTCAGGTGTTTCCCAGGTGTTTCTCCTTGCCCCTGATCCCAGGTATTTCCCAGGTGTTTCTCCTTGCCCCTGATCCCAGGTGTTTCCCAGGTGTTTCCCAGCTGTTTCTCAGATGTTTCCCAGGTGCTTCCCAGCTGTTTTCCATGATCCCAGGTGTTTCCCTAGGTGTTTCCCAGGGTCCCAGGTGTTTCCCAGGTGTCTCCCAGGTGTCTCCCAGGTGTCTCCCAGGTTCCCTGATCCCAGGTGTTTCCCATGATCCCAGGTGTTTCCCAGGTGCTTCCCAGGTGCTTCCCAGCTGTTTCCCAGCTGTTTTCCATGATCCCAGGTCTTTCCCCAGGTGTTTCCCAGGGTCCGAGGTGTTTCCCAGGTGTTTCTCCCTGCCTGTGAGCCCTGGTGTCTCCCAGGTGTTTCCCAGGTGTTTCTCCTTGCCCCTGATCCCAGGTGTTTCCCAGGTGTTTCCCAGCTGTTTCTCAGATGTTTCCCAGGTGCTTCCCAGCTGTTTTCCATGATCCCAGGTGTTTCCCTAGGTGTTTCCCAGGGTCCCAGGTGTTTCCCAGGTGTCTCCCAGGTGTCTCCCAGCTGTTTCCCAGCTGTTTTCCATGATCCCAGGTCTTTCCCCAGGTGTTTCCCAGGGTCCGAGGTGTTTCCCAGGTGTTTCTCCCTGCCTGTGAGCCCTGGTGTCTCCCAGGTGTTTCCCAGCTGTTTCCCATGTGTTTTCCATGATCCCAGGTGTTTCCCAGGTGATTCCTAGGTGCTTCCCAGGTGTTTCTCCCTGGCCCTGACCCCAGCCGTTTCCCCCTGGCCAGGTTTCATCGCCTCTGACATGACCTCCAGGAACTCGAGCACGCAGCTCTGGCTCATCACGCACTACCACGAGAACGGCTCCCTCTACGACTACCTGCAGAGGACAGCCCTGGACGTGGACACCTGCCTGGGCCTGGCCTCCTCCATCATCTGCGGCCTCGTCCACCTCCACGTGGAGATCTTTGGCACGCAGGGCAAACCTGCCATCGCCCACCGCGACCTGAAGAGCAGGAACATCCTGGTGAAAAGCAACCGGCAGTGCTGCATCGCAGACCTGGGTGAGACAGAGGGGTGAGGTGTGGTACCCCAGGGGTGAGGTACCTCAGAGATGTGGTACTCCAGGGACGTGATAGGTACCCCAGGGATGTGGTACCCCGGGAGTGAGGTACCCCAGGGATGAGGTACCCTGGGGGTGAGGCACCCCAGGTATGAGGTATCCAGGGATGGGGTATCCAGAGATGTTGTGCTCCAGGGATGAGGAATCCAGGAGTGTGGTACCCAGGGGATGAGGTATCCCAAGGGTGAGGTACCCCAGGGGTGAGGTACCCCAGGGATGTGGCACTTATGGGTGTGAAACCCCAGGGCAGTGATACCCAGGGCTGCAGCACCCAAGGGCACCCAGGGGTGTAATACCCCAGTGATGTGGTACCCCGGGGGTGAGGTACCCCAAGGATGAGGTATCCAGGGATGGGGTATCTAGGGGTGTGGTACCCCAGAGATGAGGTATCCAGGGGTGTGATACCCTGGGGATGTGGTGCCCCAGGGATGAGGTACCCCAGGGGTGTGGTACTCAAGGAATGAGATACCCCGAGGATGTGGTATCCAGGGGTATGGTACCCCAGACCTGTGGTACCCCAGGGATAAGGTACCCCAAGGATGAGGTACCCCAGGGACGAGGAATCCAGGGGGGTGGTACCCCAGGGATGAGGTATCCAGAGATGTAATACCCCAGGGATGAGTAATCCAGGGGTGTGGTACCCCAGTGATGTGGTACCCCAGACGTGTGGTACCCCAGGGATAAGGCACCCCGAGGATGGGGTATCCAGGGGTGTGGTACCCCCAGTCATGTGGTACCCTGGAGATGAGGCACCCCAGGGATGAGGTATTCAGGGATGAGGGACCCTGGGGATGACATGCCCCAGGGATGTGGTACCTCATGGATGAGGTACCCCAGAGATGAAGAATCCAGGGGGGTGGTACCCCAGGGATGATGTACCCTGGGAATGAGATACCCCAGAGGTGAAGTACCCTGGGGATGTGGAACCCCAGGGATGTGGTACTCCAGGGACGTGATACCCCAAGGATGAGGTACCCCAGAAATGAGGTACCCCAGAAATGAGGTACCCCAAGAATGAGGTACCCCAGGGATGTGGTACCCCAGGGATGAGATACTCCGGAGCTGTGGAACCCCAGGGACATGGTGCTCCGGGGTTGTGAAACCCCACAGATGTGATGCTCCAAGGATTGAGGTACCCCGGGGATGGAACATTCCAGGGATGTGATGCCCCAGGGTGGGGGTGCCACAAGGACGTGGCATCCTGGGGTTTTGGCATCTCAGGGATGCCGAGCCCCATGGATGCAGCACCAGCACAGCACTGCTCAGGGCCGGTATCCCAGAATTTTATAGAATTTATGACCTTAAAGTCATCCCAAATGACTCTGTGACCCGTGCCCCCAGGGCTGGCCGTCATGCACTCCCAGGGCAGCGACTACCTGGACATTGGCAACAACCCCCGCGTGGGCACCAAGCGCTACATGGCCCCGGAGGTGCTGAGCGAGCAGATCCGCACCGACTGCTTCGAGTCCTACAAGAAGACAGACATCTGGGCCTACGGGCTGGTGCTCTGGGAGATCACCCGGAGAACGGTGGTGAACGGTGAGCAGCTCCCGGCCGCCGGCCCCGCTCGCTCCCGGCTCCCCGCGAGGCTCCGCGCCCGCTCCCTCCTTCCCTCCTTTTCTTGTTCCTTTTTTTTTTTTTTTCCTCCCCTTTCCTTCGCCCAGAAGATTAGCTGTAAATTATAAACACTGTAATCTAGTGTCAGCACCCGGCTCCCTGATTAAAGGGCCCATTAGGCTCAATCAGTGCTTTGTTTGTTCAGCGCTGATTAGAAAACAAGCGGCTTCAAGCGCTGCCTGGAAAGCGGCCACGGCCGGGACCTCCGGCCGCAGGGCTTGGCTCGGGAACTCCGCACTGGGACAAGGGGAAGGGTCCCCCCGAGCTGGGGATGAACCGAATTTGGGCTGCTTGGCCAGCGCTGCTCATCACGGCGAAGTCCATTTAAACATTAATTAAATGGTGGCCGCTGGCGGGAGGGTCCCCCCAGGGGCAGTCTGGCCGGGATAATCTCATTTACGCCCCCAGGGCTCCCTCGGATTACACATTTACTCCGAATTACCCCAGCCTTGCGCAGGAATGACCTTCAGCCGGCTGGGTTTAACCCTTCCAGGACCCCTCACTCTCCAGGACAGCTTCAGGGTATTGGGGATGGGGAACTCCAGGGGACCCCGAGGTTTTGGGGTCATTCTTTGGGGTGCAGGGAGCTGCTGGGGGCTCGAGGCTTCCCAGAGCCATTAAATCCCACGAGGACACGGACATATGCGAGCGTTAAACCGAGATTAGCTGGGCCAGCTGGCAGGCTGACCACCAGGGGCTGCGTGGAGGTGGCCGCAGTGCCAAGGGCTGCTGTCGGTGCTGGAGCTGATGGTTTTTCGTGGTGGGGCTGGTGCTGGGCTGGTGCCAGGGCTGCAGCTGGTGCTGGAGCCACCGGTGGTGCCAGAGCCAGCTGCCAGCACCCCGTGTGCCCAGGAGAGGCACATCCCACGGGGATGCTGCAGGGAGCAGCTCAGCCGTGCCCACGACTGAAATATGGAGCTCCTCGAGCCAGGTCTCATAAACTCCTGGAGATTTATTTCACACTCGAGATAGCTCAGCTACCTCAGATGGCATAAAATCAGCAGGATGGTTTCTGCGGTGGTGCTGAAAACAGAAAAGTTTTAATAAAAGGCAAAATAACAAAGCTCTTTACAGAGAATAACCAAGCCAGGTGCAAAAGGTTCTTGCTAAAACCTCACAAAAGCAATTAGTTCCTTTGTTCTTTTATTTTTTTATTGAATTGCTCAGGGGAAATTTTTTGGCTGCTGTCCAATTGGCTACCCTTAAATTTGAGGTGAAGTCCCCCAGGTCCTACGCGATGCCTTTTTCACTAATTGAGGAGAGAAACTTCTGGGTTTATTTTCCTTTTTAAGCGGACAAAGGACAGTTTGGTCACTCCGTCAACAGGGGGCACATTCCTACACGTGATGTGCAGGATGAGGATGAGGATGAGGATGGGGTGAGGATGGGGGTGAGGATGGGGTGAGGATGAGGATGGGGGTGAACCCCTCGCTCTCCCCGCCCTCACGCCCCCCCGTCCCGCAGGCATCGTGGAGGAATACCGCCCGCCCTTCTTCGACGCCGTGCCCAGCGACCCCAGCTTCGAGGACATGAAGAAGGTGGTGTGTGTGGACCAGCAGACCCCCGTGATCCCCAACCGCCTCTTCTCCGACTCGGTGAGTCCCGGGAGGGCCGCTCTCCTCCCACCCATTACTGCCCATTAACCCTCGTATTTATCTTTTTTTTTTTTTGTGCCACCCCCTCAGGTTCTGTCGGCGCTGGCGAAGATCATGAAGGAGTGCTGGTACCAGAGCCCCTCGGCCCGTCTCACCGCCCTGCGCATTAAAAAGACGTTGAAGAAGCTGAGCAATTCCGTGGAGAAGCCAAAACTGGAGCAGTGAGTGCCGGGAACCGGACACCGGAGCCACTGGCGGGCGGCACCGGGGACGGCATGGCTCCGGTCACCGAGGGGATTCGCTCACAGCTCCCGCCTCTCCCACTCCTCCTTCGAGCCGGTTGAATTTGCGAGCACGAAAAAAATAGAAAAAAAAAAAAAAGAAAACGAAACCCAAACACCAAAGGAGGAATCTTCCACCCGGCCATAAAAATATCCCTGGATCCGTCACCCGACACCGGCGCGTCTCGCTGCGCCGACAGGGACGGCAGCTGCTCGCCCACCCCGAGTGGCACCGGTGGCAGAACCCCCCCAGCCCCCGGGGCACCCACCCAGCGCCGGGAGCTGCCCGGACCCGCCCGCCGGCGCTGGCAGCGGCAGGAATTCCCCGGCACGGCCGCTAAAGGAGGGATGGGTTTCGCTAGCAAAGGGTGGCACAAGGGCAGCACCCACCCTGGGCAAGCCGGATCCGCAGCCTGGATTGTGGCGATCCCAAAAATGAGGAGCTGGCGGCGTCCAGAGTGATCCAGAGCATCAGTGTGGGGGTCCCGTGGTGATCCAGCCCTGGGGGGAGACGTCAAAAAATCATTTGGGATGATTTTTACGCTCATCGGTTCCAGCAGCCAGCATCCCCCTTGCCAAAGAAGTGCCCTCTTGGCTCTTTGTCAATATTTTGGTGTTTTGGCTCGGCCAGCTTCATCCTGCGTTGCTCCTCGCCATCCCAAAATCCACCCCATGCTTGGAGATGTTTGGACATGACCAGGACGGGACGTTCAGCAGAACCAGCTTTGCCACATAACTATTTAATTATTAAGATTTAATATATTTAATAAAGTGTAAAGCTATTTTATCACCTAAGAGGTGCCCAAGCTCCCGTGCTGGGCATGGGCACCACGGCAGGATGGGTCTGGGCACCCCTGCCTGGCTCAATTTAGGGTTTCAGCTCCAAACTTGGTCTGTGCCCAGTTAGAGACTGGGAGGAACTGGGCAGCAAAGGGCAGCTGCTGGTTTTGGGCACGGCATGAGGTTATGGGGGGGCTTGGGTGCTTTAATCGGGGCTTGGAGTGCTCAGCTTGGGGCTTGGGGTGCTCAGCCCAGGGTTTGGGGTGCTCAGCCCAGGGTTTGGGGTGTTCTACCAGGGTTTGGGGTGCTCAGCCCAGGGTTTGGGGTGTTCTACCAGGGTTTGGGGTGCTTAGCCAGGGTTTGGGGTGTTCTACCAGGGTTTGGGGTGCTCAGCCCAGGGTTTGGGGTGTTCTACCAGGGTTTGGGGTGCTTAGCCAGGGTTTGGGGTTCCCTACCAGGGTTTGGAGTGCTCAGTCTGGGATTTGGGGTGTTCTACCAGGGTTTGAGGTGCTCACCCAGGGTTTAGGACGCTCAGCCTGTGTTTTGGAGTGCCCTAAAGAGAGTTTGGGGTGCTCACCCTGTAGTTTGGGGTGTTTACCCAGGGTTTGGGGTGCTTAGCCCATGGTTTGGGGTGCTCAGCCTGTGGTTTGGGGTGCCCTGTTCAGGGTCTGGAGTGCCCTGCCTAGAGGTTGGGGTGCTCAGCCTGTGTTTTGGGATGCCTTACCTGGGGTTTGGGGTGCCCTACCCAGAGTTTGGGGTGCCCAGGCTGTGGTTTGGGGTGCCCTACTCAGGGTATGAGATGCTCAGCCTGTGGTTTGGGGTGATTACCCAGGATTTGGGGTGCTCAGCCTGTGTTTTGGGATGCCTTACCTGGGGTTTGGGGTGCCCTAACCAGGGTTTAGGATGCTCAGATGGTGGTTTGGGGTGCCCAGTCTTGGGCTTGGGTGCCCTACATGGGGTCTGGGATGCTCACCCTGTGGTTTGGGGTGACCTACTCAGGGTTTGGGGTCCTCACCCTGTGCTTTGGGGTGCTTAGCCAGGGTTTGGGGTGCCCTAAGCCAGGGTTTGGGGTGCTCAGTCTGGGATTTGGGGTGTTCTACCAGGGTTTGAGGTGCTTACCCAGGGTTTAGGATGCTCAGCCTGTGGTTTGGGGTGCCCTAACCAGAGTTTGGGATGCTTAGCCCATGGTTTGGGGTGCTCACCCAGGGTTTGGGGTGCCCTGTTCAGGGTCTGGGGTGCCATGCCCGGGTTTGGGACGCCCAGCCCAGGGTGGCTCAGTCCCTACTGCCCCAAGAGGATGGCACACGCACACTCCCACATCAAGCACACACACAAATCATGCTTGCACATATATGACACACACCTGCACATGCATCCTGCACCCCTGCACACACAAATCATGCTTGCACACACAGCACGTGTACACTTGAACACGTTATGAGTGCTTGCACACATGTTGTGCCTGAACACACGCACACCAGGTGTGCTTGAGCACACGTCACGTTTGAATCACACGTGTGCACATGCACCAGGCACAAACAACACCTGAACACATAGATCACACATGTGCACACACATCAGACACGGCTGCACACACAAACAACGCCTGAACACAGACATGACACACTGTGCACACACATCATGTTTGAACACACAGATCACACGTGTGCACACAACATCAGACACAGCTGCACACATTAACACCTGAATACACACATCACACATGTGCACACACATCATGTTTGAACACACACATCACACATGTGCACACACATCAGACACAGCTGCACACATGAACAACACCTGAACACACCAATCACACACTATGCACACACATCATGCTTGAACACACCAATCACACATGTGGACACACCAGACACAGCTGCACACACGAACAATGCCTGAACACATAAATCAAGCACACATGACCACACACATCATGCTTGCACACACGCGTGTGCACACACGCCACGCAGGCCTGAAGATGCACAAATCACCCATGAACACGTGCACACAACTCACACCTGAGCACACGTGATGTGTGCTTGCACAAACACGGCACGGTGTCACAAGCACCCTGTGAATGCACACACAGACACCACGTGTGGTTACAGCACACGTGATTGCACACACACAAATCACACTCGGAAACACGGGTCAGGCGGGCTGACACACTCATCATGTGTGCGCACATCTCACACATAGAAATCACACATATGTCACACACAAAAATGAAATATATCACACAGACATACCATGCACAAAAATCACACACATCTCACACATCATGTACAAAAATGACACACACATATCACACATTTATCTCACACTTATCACACACTTATCACACATAGCTTACACACTTATCACACACATATCTCACAAATATCTTACACACTTATCACACACACCTCTCCTATATCTCACACTTATCACACCCATATCTCACAATTATCACACACATACCTCACACTTATCACACATTTAGCACACACATATCGCACCCATACCCCACCCTTATCTCCCCCTTATCCCACCCTTATCTCCCCTTTATCTCATCCATATCTCCCCCATATCCCCCCCACATCCCCCCCATACCCCACCCTTATCCCCCCCTTATCTTCCCCTTATCTCCCCCATATCCCACCTTTATCTCCCCCTTATCCCACCCTTACCTCCCTCATATCCCCCCCTTATCTCACTCATATCTCCCCCTCATCTCCCCCCCTTATTTCCTTCTTATCTCCCCCATATCTCTCCCATATCCTCCCCTTATCCCACCCTTATCCCCCCCTTGTCTCCCCCATATCCCACCCTCATCTCCCCCTTATCCCACCCTTATCTCATCCATATCCCACCTTTATCCCCCTCTTATCTCCCCTATATCCCACCCTTATCTCCCCCATATCCCCCCTTATCTCACCCGTGTACCCCCCTTATCTCCCCCTTACCCCACCCTTATTCCCCTCCATATCTCCCCCTTATCCCACCCTTATCTCCCCCTTATCCCCCCATATCCCACCCTTATCTCCCCCTTATCCCCCCCATATCCCCTCCCTTATCCCACCCTTATCTCCCCCATATCCCACCCTTATTTCCCCCCTTATCCCACCCATATCCCCCCCTTATCTCCCCCATATCCCCCCTTGTTCCCCCCTTATCTCCCCCATATCCCCCCCCTTATTTCTCTCGTATCCCCCCCTTATCTCCCCCATATCCCACCCTTACCCCCTCCTTGTCCCCCCCTTATCCCCCCCATATCCCACCCTTACCCCCTCCTTGTCCCCCCCTTATCTCCCCCATATCCCCCCCTTATTTCTCTCGTATCCCCCCCATATCCCTCCTTGTCCCCCCCTTATCTCCCCTCCCCAACCCGGGGTCCCCTCCCTCTGTCCCCCCCACAAGTGCGCACGCGCGGTCTCGCCCCGCCCCCTCCCCTTAGCCCCGCCCCCAGCCCCGCCCCCGCTCCCCCTCCCGCCGGCGCTGCGGCCGCTCCGCTCCGAGGCCGCGGCGCGTCCCCGCCATGGCCGCCCGCGCCCCCCGCTTCCCCCCGGCCCCTCCCGCCGCCCGCCGCTCCCCGCCGCGCCCCGCCGCCCTCCCGCTCGTCCTGCTCCTGCTCCTGGCCGGCCCGCTCGGCGGGGCCCGCGGTGAGTGAGCGGCGGCGCCGGACCCGGCCCGCACCGGGCACAACATGGCGGCGCCCCCGCCCCCGCCGTGAGGGGAGCGGGGAGGACCGGGGAGGGGTCGCGAGGGGGAGCGAGGGAGGATGAGGGGAAGCGGCAGGGAGGCGATGCGGGGGGCTGAGGGAGCGGCGGGGAAGGGCCGGGGCCTGCCCGGGCCTGGGGGCGGCCGCGGGGGGCGAGGCCCAGGGCAGGTTTTGGGAAAGGGGCTGAGGGAGGGCTGGGGGTGTGAGGAGGCCCTGAGGAGTTGGGGGGCGGGGAGACACAGGGGTGGGTGTTCCAGGGTGGCGAGGAGGACTGGGAGGGGGGTGGGATCATGGGGTGGGGGAGGCGAGAGGGTTGGAGGGGCCTGGGGGTGCCCCCAAGGCTGCGAGGAGGCCCCGGAGGGGTTCGGGGCGTGGGGAGCTGCGGGTGTTTCAGGGTGAAGGGGAGGATTTGGGGGTGGGAGCCGTGGGGTTAGGGGGTCTGGAGGCAGGGGGCACTCTGAAGGCATCGAGGATGTGTGGTGGATGTTTGGGGGGCTCACAGGGGTGGGTGGTTTGTGTGGAGCACAGCTGGTTTGGGGCTTTCCAAAGGGAACGGGGATGTGTCGGGGAGAGGCAGCAGCAGTTGGGGCTGGGGGTGGCTCCCAGGGCCGGGGGATGCTCTGAAGAGGCCTGTGCTCACCTTGGGAGGAGATCTGGGAGCCTTCAGCCTGGTTTTGGGAGATAAGGATGGAAATTGGGATTTATGGGTTTCACAGAGGGTGGGCTTGGGGGTCTCAGAGGTGTTTTCTGGGCTTGTCACAGAGGTGTGGATCTGCCAGGGGGAGAAGTGCCACCGTGTTGCCGTGGAACTTGTGGAGTTTGTGGCCTCTCCCCATTGTCCTGTGGGCCGTGCTGGGGTGAACTGGGCAGCCCCCCGTGCCCCAGAGGTGGCAGTGTGTCTGTGCCATCCACCCCTCTGCACTTGGGGCTTTTTAAGGAAACCTTTCCATACCCTGAGCTTCTGGACTGGAGCAATTGTAAATATTTGTTTGAAGGGAGGAAGAACTCTTTGTGTTGTTGTTTGCTCTGTTGTTGTTTGATCCTTTTCCTTTCCCTGGCCTGGTTCTGCTGCTCATGGGGGGAAGAGTGAGGGATCATTCTGGGTTTGGGAGGAGAATGAGGAGTCTGCTGCAGGCTTGGGGCAAGCAGAGCATCTCAGCTCCGATTTTAGGAAGGAAATTGATGTGGGATGAGGAAAGACCTGAGTGAGCATCTCCTGGGGACAGAGGACGGGCTGGTGGCCCCTGCCTGTGCTGCCCAGGGCTTCCCAGAGCAGTCCAGCTCTGTGGCCATCAGGGTGAGCACTGTTGTGTAACTCGGGTGCCTGTCCTGACAGGTTCCACTGGGGAATATTTTTCTCCTCCCCAACCTCTCACGGTTTGTGCTCTGCATTCCCACCTGACGGTCGGAGGGTAATAACTCTCTGTGTGTGTGTGTGTGTGTGTGTGTGTGCAGATCTGGGCTTGTTAGAGCACACAAAATGGCTTCACACCTCACCTGGGCAGCAGGTGGGGGTTTACCTGGGAGATCTGGGGGTAGAAATGTGCTTTTGGGAGGAGGGTAGCTGTGTTCTGGTGAAAACCCAGCCTTACAAGGGTGTTTCAGCTCCTCTGTGATAACTGGCAGAGCAGGATCAGATGAGACTCGTGGCACGGCCGTTCTCAGGCATTCGCTTAGGTAAAATATGATGTTTATTAAAAAAAAATCATAATTAATAAACAGGAAAGGGCCAATTGACTGTACAAATCCCCTGGAAACTTGGCGACTGCCGGTGCTTTGATTTTGGGCTGTATGAGTGACTATTGTTTCCGCTCAGTGTGTGCTGAGAGGTTTTGTCCAGTGCAAGGTGTGAGCTCAGCCGGGGCTGGAGGGAGTTGCACTCCTGGAACGAGGTGCAGGATGGCAGGGATCACCCTGGGAATTGTTCTCTGCTCCAGCAGCCATGATGCACGTTTGGTATGCTGGGGCTGCCCTGGCTATTGTGCTTCATACCAGAGATTTAACAGCTACTTATTTCGGGAAGGGCTGGAAAAACATCTGAATTTCTGCAGTGCTGGGAACCTCGGTGTGCCAGTAAACAGTGCACACAACACTCCCCCAGCCCCTTCTTTGAAAAAAAAATAAAGGAAAATAATCCAGGCTCCTTTGCAAAGAGGTGTTGCAGGTCGGCTTTGCTTGAAATAAATCAAAAACCCACCCTGAGGAATAATTTTGGGGCAGCAGATTTTATTATTAACACCTGCTTCAAATATTTACCCAGTTAAATCAGGGCAAACTCTGCGTGGTCCGTAAGTTATATCCTACAACTTTCCAAGAAAGCCTTTCTCTAACTGGAAATTAAAAACAGTGTCCAACAAGCATTCTTGAACCCGTCCAGCTCCTTGGCCAGACAGTTGGGTTGGTTTTTTTTTTTTTCTTTTCCCCTGGATTCCCTGCCAGCAGTGGATGCTCCGGAAATGGCTGTTGCGAAAGGAGCCGAGGCAAACGTCAGTTCTCTCTCAGCAGCAAGCAAAGTTCACTGGGTGGTGACACTGGGAATGTGTCCTGCCCTGAGCAGAGCAGGCAGGGATTGCTTCTGTGTTTTACAGGGGTGAAATTCTGGGTGGGAGCTCCTCCTTGTTTGAGCCCCTGGCTCTCAGCTGCCCTGTGCTTCTCTTTATTTATTTCTGTTCAGCAGAAAAAGAGCCTTCACTGCGCTTTAAATCCTCTTGATAAAGTCATGCTGCTTTTTGTGGCCTTCTTGGAAGTGTGGATTGCTGGATGTGGGAATGCAGACCACATGTTAAACAATGTATTTCCACTCTGGAAATTACCTGAGAGAAGCCAGGATGGGGCTGAAGTCTTGGAACCTTGGTAAACCTGGGCATCAGGTGTGCAGGGTGTTCTTCCCCAGCGCCAGTGTGTGTGGTCTGTTGGCTCCTCAGCTGGTTTCCTGACAAGTGAAAACACAAAATAAGTGTCAGGCCAGAGCCCAGAGAGGGAATGGGGAGCTGGGTGTCCCTTTTCTGGCTGGAAGAGCAACAGCAGAAACATCAAGGCTTCTTCTAATTAACCTCTTAATGATGAGACTCCTGTCAATTCCTTATTTACAATTCATTCAGAAGCTCTTTTGTGTTCCTGGAGTAGATGCAGGGAAAGTTGTGCACTTTAAAGCCACATTCTTCCTCCCTGGTTGGTTTTTTTTTTTTTTTTTTTCCATTTCGTGTGTTTTCTAGTCAGCCCTGCTGCCTTCACGTCAGGTCCAGCCTGTGCCAGGGGACTGCAGCCAGCTCAAAGTTGAGACTCTTACTTGCAACTTGAAATATCCCAGGATAATGCTTGGTTTCTGGATGACTTGCTTTAAAGTGCTTTGTTTTTCATAGTGCTTTGCAGCTAATTTTAACTCCATTTCATGTAGCAGCAGTGGGTCAGTAGATATCATAAGCACCAGCAAGAAGGAAAAGAGAAATGTTTTGGTCCAAAACAGGAGGAGAAATTGGAAGGGAAATGAGATGTAGGGAAGGTGCTCGAGGTGGTGGTGCTGTATCCATGGGAGGACAGATCCCTGCTCGTTTCTCCAGCTCCTGAGTGAGGAAATGGGCAGTGGCAGCATCCAGAGCTGGCCTGACATTGGATTTTGGGGGCAGTGGGTGCAGGAGAGCTGGCCCTGGGGTTTGGAGGGGACACCTGGGGATCACTTTGGACTTGAATTTATCCCAGCAAGGGGTGGAGGGATCCCCACTGGGGACACCAGGCAGGGTGAGTGTGAGTGTGAAGGGGCAGCAGGGTGCTCAGAGGGAGGGAGCACCTCTCCTGTGAGGAGAGGATGGGACAATTGGGATTGTCCAGCCTGGAGAGCAGAAGCTTTGGGCTGACCTGACTGTGGCCTTCCAGTACCTGAAGGGACTCTGCAAGAAAGATGGAGAGAGGCTCTTTACAAGGGCCTGGAGTGCCAGGACAAGAGGGAATGGCTTCCCACTGCCAGAGGGCAGGGTTAGGTGGGATTTTGGGAAGGAATTTCTCCCTGTGAGGGCGGTGAGGCCCTGGCACAGCATGCCCAGAGAAGCTGGGGCTGCCTCTTCTCTGGAAGTGTCCAAGGCCAGGCTGGAGAGGGCTTGGAGCATCCTGAGACAGTGGAAGATGTCCCTGTCCATGGCAGTGGGGTGGAACAAAATGAGCTTTAAGGTCCCTTCCAACCCAAGCCATTCCAGGATTCCATGATAACATAATGGAAAGTAAATCTTGTTTTTGAAAGCCTTCATCAGATGGCTCCGTGTCCCTCATCATTGCCTCAGGAAAGGGAGCTGCTTGTTTCCTTGGAGCTCTGTCCCTTTATCCAGCTGAACAAGGAGCACACAGGGACTCCTGGGCACACCTGGGCTCCCTCACCACGAGGGAATGGATGTTGTTCCTGACCCTGTGTGATACAGGTTGCTCTTTATTTTGGCACAGCACAGAGCCAGACACTACAGGTATTTCTTTCTTCCAAGCATGTTTACACACGTCCCTCCCCATTAAAGCATCCAGAGAAGCAGCAGAGCTGCAAAGCCAATTGTTCCCCATTTCTCTTGCTGCTGCAGCATGAAACTGGTGCTCCCAGAGTGGGGCTCATTAAGTTTGGTGCTGCACAAAGACACAATGAACTGCAGCTCCTGTTCCAGAGCCTTGCAAAGGCTCAAAGTCAGGGGAGTCATTCTTTCATCCTCAATTCAAACTGTTGAAAAAGAACAGCAGCTACAATCCCTGCAAAAAATCTGTTTATCTGGTAAATACGTGGGTGGTTATTGGCAATTTTACCAATGATCATCTTCAGGTTAATTATCCTCATACATATTGATCAGGTAGAGTTCAGCCCTGAGAAAATGGCATCTTTCTTAGGCACAGCTTTAGGAGATGCTGGAAAATGTATTCCAAAAGGTGGTTAACACCATTGCAGGAGATTCTGCTGTGAAACTTTCCCCTGTCTAGCTGCAGAGACATCTTGACACATGCAACTCCGTGTGAGAATAAATATGTGCAAAATGAGCTCGGAGAGTTGCTGGGAAAGGAGGAGAAATGTTCTTTGCCTGTCAGAGCTCAGTGTTTGAGTCTCCCTGGAGCATAGAGCTCAAATCTGCAGCCCCCCACCTGTTTGTTTGGATCCATTTTGGGAATACAGGTTGTTTTTAATGGGGGGATTTGGAGAGAGAGAGACAGCCCTTGATTTTTTCCTCTTTTCTGGTTAATGCAGGGGGATATGGACACCTCTGTGCCCCAGGATCCTTTCAGAGCTGGGGCTGTAACCCAGCTCGTGGGGAGCAGAAGAAGCTCTTGGGCTTGAAGGAGTCAAACCCTGGGTTGGGCTGGTGGAGGATTGAGGAGAGGTCACTCAGCACTGCCAATAACAAAAAAAAAAAAAAAAAGTGTTTATTGTCAGTCTGAGTGACCTCTCAGGTTTTGGGGAAAAGCAGTGAGGCCCAGCCTCAGATCAAATCACAGCAAGGTTTGCTCCAACCTGCTCCATCCCTCCAGTGAGAACAAAGCTTTTCTTGCACAGGATCTGCAGCTGAACGTTGGGCTTGTTCAGGGGATTTGGGAACCTCGTGGGAAGCAGAAGCAGCTCTTGGGCTTGAAGGAGTCAAACCCTGGGCTGGTCTAGTGGAGGATTGAGGAGAGGCTACTCAGCACTCCCAATAAATAATATTTTTTGTTTATTGTCAGTCTGAGTGACCTCTCAGGTTTTGGGGAAGAGCAGTGAGGCCCAGCCTCGGATCGAATCACAGCAAGGTCTGCTCCAACCTGCTCCATCCCTCCAGTGAGAACAAAGCTTTTCTTGCACAGGATCTGCAGCTGAACGTTGGGCTTGTTCAGGCAGTGTCTCTGGAGGGCTGGGCAGGGCTCTGGTGTCGGTGTGGGGAGCAGATCAGGCAGGCTCAGCTCCAGCTCCAGCCCCAGCTCCGCTCGCACCTTCCCCGCCACCCAGCTCTGGGAGCTGCTCTTTGTTTCCCTTCACCCCATCTATTTCCTTCAGCCCAGGCGGGTTTTTTATTAAGTAGATTATATGTTTGGCTCAATAGGAGCTTTTCTTCCCCAAGGAAAAAGAATGCTGTTGGCATGAAAAATCCTTTTATCCACTCCTGTCTCCTGCTTTGCCCCGGCTGCTCTGAGAGCACCCAGGAGATGCCAGCGGGGGCTCTGCTTCCCTGCCCACCTTCTGTCCCCCACCCAAGGGAAACAACAGCTGCTTTTTCCTGGCTTCTCATAAGTTTCTGATAGAAGAATTTGCCTTTCTAGTTAAGCAAACTGGAGTTACTGGACTCGCATGAGTTGCTCTGTAATTTTCCTCTGCCAGGAGCTTCCCAGTGAGCCCCGGTGCAGACAGGCCTTTCCTCCCTGGCACACACAGAAAATTGGAGAGTTCCTGCCTGCAGCCTGGAGGTTCTGGCCAACAATACCTGGAAAGCCCCTCAAGGGTCTCTGATGAGAGGTGGAGAGAAGGACAGTGTGTGCTGAAGGCTCCGTTCTCTTTGTTCTAGCTGCTCTCTGGCCACGGGGATTTTTGAGGTGCAAACGTAAGAATTAAAGTTAAAAAAGAGCAGTTGTCTCAGAGGGAGAGCAGGGTGAGGTGAAGCCGTGGGGCATCCCCCTCCTTTAGCAGGAAATTTTGGCTTTCTGCACAGAACAGATAAGGATCTCACTCTGTCTCCAAGCTGGGGCTCTGGTATCATACCTTGCAGGTAAACTGATTTTTTTGTTGTTGTTTTTTAATCCTACAAATGAGACTGAGCAGACACGACCTGCTTCTCTGCTTTCCCTCTCAAAGGCATGCTCAGTTTCAGGCCAGATAATTCACTCAGAAGTTTACAAAACCAGTTTTATTAGTGCATTGAAGTGTTTTGTTTGCTTTGTAGCTTCTGGAAGCAAAACTGCCACAGCCTAAATCTTGGAATTGAGACCTCAAAAATGAGTCTAACAGGAACAAAGTTCAGTTTTGTTGTATCTAAATCAAACTGAAAAGAACCTACACAGTGAAATGTGTGTGGGTTAAATGTTTTTAATTTGTACCTCGAGCTTTTGATAAGTAATAAGGGAGATGCTTTAAAAGACCATTTCCTTTTAAGTAGACATGAAGGCAGGAATGTGCCCTGGGTGCTCTTTGCCATCTTAGATTTTCATAAAATCTCCTTTATCACCAACCTTTGTTCCCTCAAGTGTATGTATTTTTCAGAATTGTCTCTTCTGCACTCTGCTGACCATGGGAAAACACTGATCTTGGAGCTGTTTGAAGTGCATGTTAGTGGAGGATTTTTTTCCTTTCATTATAACATTTCCTCTCAAAATCTTCAGAATCTATGGGTGTTCTCCACCCTTCTCAACACAGATCAGTCTTCCCTGTCCATTTTCTGTCCCATGTCCCTTTTCTCTGTCCTGTGCACCTGGTAGGAGGCTCCATTTGCTCACGATGCTTTTTAAAGGTGTCTCACTCAACAGCTCTTCAGCTTTTCATCACAGAGTTACAGAATCATGAAATATCCTGAGCTGGAAAGGGCCCACCAGGATCATCCAGTCCAATTCCTGGTCTTGTGGAGACATCTCAAAATCCCACCCTGTGCATCCTTGAGATCAGTGTCCAAACACTCCTGGCAGCCTCAGGGCAGTGCCCAGCACCCTCTGGGGGAAGAACCTTTCCCTGTACCCATCCTAAACTCTCCTGACACAGCTCCAGCCCTTCCCTTGGCTCCTGTCACTGGCTTTTCACTGCAGTTTGGATCTGTTGATTCCAAACTAACCAGCACCCACACTGAGCCCATCTGAAAGAGCTCACAACAGCAGCTGGAAAAGGAGGAGCAGCATCCAGAGAGAATTAAGTGAATAGTAATGCAATTACCCTGATTGATTTACCCAGCTCTCTGGGATAAGGGCTAATGGGTGTCTTCCTCCTGAAGGTGCCCTGAGTAAATCAGGAGCAGCTTGTTTTTCATTAAGCTTAGGGGTAAAATGGCCCCACACACAAGTGTTGGGGGTGACTTTGTGTGTGACTTTAGACTGAGAGGATTTCGATCGGCCTGGGCAGAGTTAACTGTGGCACTTGTATCTTTTAAAACCCTTCTTCACACCCTCCCTACCTGAAAGCCCATTGCTGCAGCGGGTAAGGACATGTTTTGGATTCCCTCTGGGAAGGCTGGGAGAGCTGATGAAAGCTGGTGAAAACCCAGCGTGCTGCTAAACAAGCCCCACCCTTCTTCATGACATTGTTGGATTCCTCTTTGTTCCCAAGGATGGCAAGGCCTGGAGATTTGCTTACAGTTTTTCAGGCAGCTTGAGAAAAGTACAGTGACAGCTGGGAGGTGGAAAAATGTGGGAATCTGCCTCAGAGTTTCTCCTTCTCTTTATCCAAATAATCTTCGTGGAGAGCAGGCAAAAAGCCAGGAATTTATTTGACCCAAGGTAGTGTCTGGGATCAGGAAAGCAGTTATTAAATAAGTGGCTGATCTAGCTGGGTGTGCACGCCTGGCTCGTGCAGTCGGCTGGGATTGGGTTTGCTTTGGCCTCTGCCAGCTGCTGCCCTGAGCTGAGGTGGTCTTTCCTTGCCAGCCCACATTAGGCAGCTCCAGGGAGCCTGGACAGTCAGCCCAGGTGGAATCAGGTCAGTCAGTTTTGAGTAATTTTTGGGTTTGGGTTGAGTCTGAGCCGAGGTTGGGCTGGGAGGGGATCGCGGTCGGTTTGCAGGGATGGTTTGGGTCATGGCTGGTGTGATTGCAACAGGGGCAGGCAAAGGGCTGCCTGGACAGGCACCTCCTGGAAAGGCTCCTCTGCCTCCACACTCTGTTTCATGCTGAAATTGGATTCTTGCAGGTCTGGAATACTGAGTGTGACCTGTGCTGTTTGCAGAGCCGGTTCTTCCACAGCTTGAGAACGGCTCTTGAAATGGAGAATTTAAAGAAGGTTTCCTCTCGTTCGAGCTTTTGCTCTCTGTGGGTTTTAAGGAGTTGATCTTGTTTTGATTTCAGCTTTGACATGTCTGTGCTCTGACTGCAAACAAGCCAACTCCACGTGTGAGACGGACGGTGCCTGCATGGTCTCAGTGTTCAACCTGGACGGTGTCAAACACCACGTGCGGACCTGCATTCCTGAGGCCAAACTGATTCCTGCTGGGAAACCCTTCTATTGTCTGAGTTCAGAGGATCTGCGTAATACTCACTGCTGCTACTCCGATTTTTGCAACAAAATTGATTTAATGGTTCCCAGTGGTAAGTCGAGAGTGAGATAAATCATGTGTTTGAAGTGGGAGGAGAGGAGCTGTCTGTTTGGGGTTGGGAATTTGGAGTTCTCGGCCCTGTTTTCACTTCTTCCCTTCAGTTGCTGCATGAACTTGAGCGCTGGGTTTATTTCCTTCATCTGTAAAGTGGAAATAACAAACTACTTCAAATTCAAATGGGAATGTGTGTGTTCCCTTTGTCACTGAGCTGGCCCTGCCTTTATCAGCTGGTCTTGCTTCTCTTCCAAGACTCCAAAGCTTTTCAGTGCTGAGAAAAATTAGAGGAACATTGCAGCAGCTTCAGAGCAAAGTGTGTGGGGAGGAAGGTGCCGTGTTCAGAACACATGCAGGGGAAGGAGCCCTGCCTCTGAGTGAGGGTGTGGGAAACTTCTGCTTCTCATCCCTGGGACAGAGAGGGCATGTGGTGCTTCCTCACACCTCCTACTTTCTGTTTTGGGCTGGTTTTTAGTGGGTGCTGGGAAGACTGCAGAGTCATTTTCCTTGGGAGCAGTGGGGAGGTCTCATCTGTGCTCAGAACAACAAATAATTGTCGTCAGGTACAAGTTCACTGATTGTTGCAGGGTGAAAGGGAAAGAGGGAGCAGGGAGCCCTGGCCCAGTGGTCGAGTTCAAATGGAAGGTGAACTGCAGACTGTTCTGGAAAATCAGCCCAGAATCCACTCCTGTTTAAGAGTGAATGAACTGATCCCACAATTGCAGCTCCATCTTCTTTTTGGGCTTTCAGCTGCATTTTGCCTGCCTGATGATCAGTCCCACCTTAACACTGTTATTTAATGTGTCCTCAGGCTTGCCCAGACTCTAAGAAAGCAGTAAAACACACAGAAGTCCTCAAAGCAATGATAATTTTCTCAAAATGCCTGTTTCTCTCCTCCCTTTCCTCCCAAGGACACCTGAAAGACAACGAGCCCCCGTCGAGCTGGGGTCCCGTGGAGCTGGTGGCGGTGATTGCCGGGCCCGTGTTCCTCGTGTTTGTTGTCATGATCATTGTGGTTTTTGTGTTCCACCACCACCAACGGGTCTATCACAACCGCCAGAGGCTGGACATGGAGGATCCTTCTTGTGAAATGTGCCTTTCCAAGGACAAGACCTTGCAAGATCTGGTCTATGATCTCTCCACCTCCGGCTCTGGCTCAGGTATTGTGAGATGGTGGGACGTGACCAGTGAGAACTTGCAGTTGTCTCTTTGGGCTAGTGGTGGCCACAGCTTTGCCACAGCAGTGAGGTTGCTGCCTCAGAGCCTGTTCAGGGGGTCTGTCATGAGGAACTTGAAGGGATGTTTACATTCAGTCGTGTGGTGGTCTCATTTTTGTTCAGGTAGGAGCAATAGTTAAACTCCTTAACTGCAAGAGCAAACAGCTGCATCTGTTCCCAGTTTAGCCTTGGAACAGGATTTGTGTTGGAAGCAGCCATTAACTGCTAACCTGTGTGTTGTTGGCTTTCAGAGGAGAATGCAGGGTGTCACCTGCATCAAAGCTGCAGGAAAATGGGGAAGATCCCAGCAGATCAACATTTCACAGTGCAAACAGTGCATTTGCACAGCCCATTTCACCCAAAGAACCCTTGGGCCTTCCCAGGTGGATGATGTGCAGTGTTGGAAAGGAATCCCCAGAATAGATGGAAAGTCACTGTTTAGTGGTGCCTTGAACTAGGAAGGTAGTTGGGTTAAAGAATATATGGGATTCTGCAGCAGATGGAAACTGTAGGAAAATCCACAGAGGCAGAGAATGTCACAACCTGATATTTGACCAGGGAATAAACCTTCAGCAGCACATCTGCTGCTATATATAAAATATTTGGCATCTCTTCTATGCATGCTGTGGGCAGGTGAGCTCAGTGCTTTCTGTAAGCAATTAACAGTGATGTTGGGACTCCTTTCTTAAGATAAATTTGGGGGGTTTCTGCTTTTGAGCAGAAACTGACTTCAATTTCCATTTTTTGCATATTAAGGCTGCAGTTCCTTTCATCTGTCATGGAGCAGAAGTTCCCCAACTGCTCCATGCTGGATCTCTGCTTCAAAGCAAAATGCAGATGCTGCCCAAGCAGTGGCACATCCCACACAGGAGCTGCCACCATTCCCTGGGTTGGGTCTTGCTCATGCTCCCACTTGTTATCAAATGTAGAGCCTGCTGGGTTTGAGGACATTCTTCACCCTCGGAGGTTTCAGGAGGTTTTTTTGCTACCACAGTGTAGGAATGTGCCCCCTGTTGACAGAGTGACCAAATCATCCTTTGTCTCCTTAAAAAGGAAAAAAAGCCCAGAAGTTTCTCTCCTCAATTAGCAAAGAAGACACCTCATAGGACCTGAGGGACTTCACCTCAAACTTAAGGATTGGACAGGAGCCAAAAAGTCCCACCTGAGCAATTCACTAGAAAAAGAAGAGAACAAAGGAACTAATTGCTTTTGTGGGGTGTTTTACCAAGAGCAAGGACCTCTTGCACCTGGCTCAGGTTTTCTCTATAAAGAGCTTTGTTATTTTGCCTTTTATTAAAACTTTTCTGTTTCCAACACCACCACAGAAACCATCCTGCTGATTTTATGCCATCTGAGGTGGCTGAGCTATCTTGGGTGTGAAATAAATCTCCAAGATCTTATGAGACCTGGCTGGAGGAGACCTTCTATCAGCACAGGGATTCATTCCTTCCATTCCTTGTCCCCAGGCCTGCCTCTGTTTGTCCAGCGGACGGTGGCTCGGACCATTGTCCTTCAGGAGATCATCGGCAAGGGCCGCTTTGGGGAGGTGTGGCGGGGCAGGTGGCGCGGGGGGCGACGTGGCCGTGAAGATCTTCTCGTCTCGTGAGGAGCGCTCGTGGTTCAGGGAGGCAGAGATCTACCAAACCGTGATGCTGAGGCACGAGAACATCCTGGGATTCATTGCTGCAGATAACAAAGGTAAGAGTGCCTGGGGCTTCACCACTGAGCAGCCAGTTCCAGTGCCTCATCACCCTTTCCAAGAAGTTTTCTCTAATATCCAATCTAAACCTTCCCTGGTGTAACTTTTGGCCATTTCCTCTGGTCCTGTTGCTTGTTACCCCACCTGGCTCCATCCTCTTGTCAAGAGGTTAAACAGCATGAGCCTCCTTTTCTTCAGGTGGAGCCCTCCAGCTCCCTCAGCTGCTCTTCAGAAGTTACCCACTCCCTCCCAGCTCCATTGCCCATCTCTGGTCACATTCCAGCACCTCCATCCTCCTGTCAAGAAGTTGAACAGCATGAGAAGGTCCCTCCTGAGCCTCCTTTTTTTCAGGTGGAGCCCTCCACCTCTCTCAGCTGCTCTTCAGAAGTTACCCACTCCCTCCCAGCTCCATTGCCCATCTCTGGTCACATTCCAGCACCTCCATGTCTTTCTTGTCATGGGGGACTAAAGCTGATTAAGTCTCTGGGCCTCTACACTGCCCAAAACTGACCCCAGATTTCGAGCTGTTGCCTCACCAGTGCCTGGCACAGGGGGAAAGTCACTGCTCTGGTCCTGCTGGCCACACTATGATTTGAGCCATTTCTTACTTGCCCCTATTGAGCTGCAGCCTTACTCAGCAGCTCTGCTCTGTCCCCAAAACACATGGAATGCTCAGTGGCCATTCCTGGATCTGCCTGAGCTCCATCTCTTTCCTGTTGCAGATAATGGGACGTGGACCCAGCTGTGGCTCGTGTCTGACTACCACGAGCACGGCTCTCTCTTTGATTACCTGAACCGCTACACGGTGACCATCGAAGGCATGATCAAGCTCGCCCTGTCTGCTGCCAGCGGGCTGGCCCACCTGCACATGGAGATCGTGGGCACTCAGGGTAAAAGCTACACTGGGAATTCTTGAGGGGAGATAAAGCAGCATTGCTGAAAGGAGCTGATGTGCTGTGCAGCAAACCCTGCCTGAGTCAGCCCGGCTTCATCTGGTGGTTATCGAGCAGAAATAGAGCGATTGCTTTGGCTGGCTGTGAAGTGGGTTAACCTGGCGCTCGCTCCCAGGAGTTATATCACCATTTCACATCCCATCCTAAAATTGGCGCTGCCTGGGTGGGATGTGAGCACAGGCAGAAGCAGAATCACAAACTCCTGACGTCGGCACCTATGCTGGGATGTGGAGTTTACATCCCTCTTGAGGCCTCTGCGTGCCACTGCATCAGAGGCGCCTCCAAAGCACGACTGGAGCCTTTCCCTGCTCTGTTCCTTATGAACCTAAACAGGAAAAAGTGTTGCAACAGCGGGTTTAACGCCCTGAAATCCGCTTCTGCCTCTGTGCCAGTTCAACAAATGGATTTCCCCAGCTTGACCCTTGCTGCTTTTTATTTTTGCTCTGCTAGGAAAACCTGGGATTGCTCACAGAGACCTGAAATCCAAGAACATTTTGGTGAAGAAGAACGGCACGTGTGCCATCGCTGACCTCGGCCTGGCCGTCCGGCACGACTCCGTCACGGACACGATCGACATCGCCCCCAACCAGAGGGTTGGAACCAAACGGTAGGAAAATGCTTGTGAGGGCATTGGGGTGGCTGGAAATGCCTGAGCTGCGGGTTGAGCACTGGGGGAATTCTCTGAGTTTAGCGTTTCCCAGTGTCTTGCAGCGTGTTTTGTGCCCGATTTGATGCCAAAGGGATGGTCCAGGGTCACCACACTGGGGGATGTGGGCCAACCATGTAAACCTGGCCCAGGAGCTCATTGAATACATGACAACAAGCTTGGCCTCACTAAAGCCTTTGGCACCTTCTGGTGGGAGCCTGATTTAGTTTTGGGACATTTCTAGTCTTTTCCCATCTTGCTGTTGTTCTTGAGTTATTTTCTTCTTAAGATCACGGGGCCCAGTTCTGTTCTGACAGTAGCTGTGCCAAGCAGAGCTTTTTCTTTTTTCTTTTCATTTACTGTCTTCCAGAGAATTCCCTCTCAGAATGAAAATGCTTTTCCTTTCTCTGTGCAGATACATGGCCCCAGAAGTCTTGGATGAAACCATCAACATGAAGCATTTTGATTCATTTAAATGTGCTGATATCTACGCCTTGGGCTTGGTCTACTGGGAGATTGCCCGAAGGTGCAATGCAGGAGGTAAAATATGTGTGCCTGGGCCAGTGGCCATGCTTGCTCCTGGGTCTCCCAACCTTGGGGTTCCATTGATCAGGTGTCTGGGAGGTTTGAGGGAGAGCAGGGCTGTTGGAGGACATGTCCCTGTGTGTTGTCACCTAGGGAGGTAACAGAAGTGACCACAGACGTAACAGAAATGACCACAGAGGTAACAGAAATGACCACACTAAGCCCAGCCAGTGCTGGCTGAAGGGTGTTGGTGCTCCCAGTGGTGGCTGGTGTTCCTCTGGATGGATTTTCAGGAAATGGTGGTGCTGACTGGAGGGGTACTCCCCAGATCAGTATAAATGTCTTGGCACGTGCAGCTGCAGCATCATCCCACGTGTGACAGTCCCACTGCTGTGGAGGTTCAGTGACCCTGGCGCCTTGCTGGGAGGTGTTGATCCCAGCCTGCTGACTCCGTTCCAGTTTAGGCAGCTGCATTTTATTTCCCTGAATTTTTCTTGTTAGCTCCAATTCCAGATTCTTCATTTCTGTTCTAAATAACTGCAAAGTGTTGACGCATCTCAGCAGTGAGTCATGGAGCCCAAACCTCTCTCCGTCTGTCTTTAGCAAGCACAGTGGCCACGGTCCCTGTTCCCTGGAATTTGATTTTTCCTGCTCTGTTTTTCAGGTATCCATGAGGAGTATCAGCTTCCCTACTACGACCTTGTGCCCTCTGATCCCTCGATTGAGGAGATGCGGAAGGTTGTGTGTGACCAGAAATTGCGGCCAAACATCCCAAACTGGTGGCAGAGCTATGAGGTGAGGTCTGCTTTCATCTCCATGTCCCCTTCCTCTCCTGTGAGGAAAGGCTGAGAGAACTGGGATTGTCCAGCCTGGAGGACAGAAGCTTTGGGGTGACCTGATTATGTCCCTGCAGTATTTGAAAGGAGTCTGCAAGAAAAAGGGGGGGAGAATCTTTACAAGGAGTTCCAGGACAAGAGGGGGTGGTTTCCTGCTGCCAGAGGGCAGGGTTAGGTGGGATATTGGGAAGAAATTCCTCCCTGGGAGGGTGGTGAGGCCCTGGCACAGGATGCCCAGAGAAGCTGGGGCTGCCTCTTCCCTGGAAGTGTCCAAGGTTGGATGGGCCTTGGAGCAACCTGGGATAGTGGAAGGTGTCCCTGCCCATGGCAGGGCATGGAATGAGATGGGCTTTAGGGTCTCTTCCAACTCAAACCATTCTGTGATTCCCCCAGGATGAGGTAACAAGTACTGTAAGGTGCGCTCTGATTTTGGGGGATGTGGAGGCTGTGTCAGTGCCCAGGCAGAGCAGCAGCCTGGCAGACCCACGTGGGCTCAGGGGAAGAGCAGGGCACTGACATTTGCTCTTGTTTCTTGCCCAGGCACTACGGGTGATGGGCAAGATGATGCGAGAGTGCTGGTACGCCAACGGAGCAGCTCGGCTCACTGCCCTGCGCATTAAGAAAACCCTCTCCCAGCTCAGTGTCCAGGAAGATGTGAAAATTTAAGCTCTGAGCCTCAGCAGGAGGAAACTGCACAGGAGCTGCTGTGCTAGAGTAGACATGTGATGGAGGCCTACCTCGTGTTTCAGCCCAACCTACTGCTACAACCAGACAGCGGGACCTGCAGGCTGCTAGGCAGGGGGACGGAGCCTACGGAACCGCTCTCTTCCCTGCTTGGGTATGAAACAATCCAAAACCTTTTGTGATCACCTCCTGAGAGCGTGGAGACTTGAGAGGGACTTCACCCGAGGGATCTCAGCCATGATCGTAACTCTTTGTTCCTTTCAAGGAAATCCCTGTAAAGTTCAGCGTGCGTTGAGCACCCATTGGTGGGGTCGGAGCCAGCCCCGGGTGCTCGGTGCCGGGAGTGGGAAGGGAAAGGGAAAGTGTTCTTGCCGTACTCTCGAGGATTTTTCCAGGGACTGGCACGTTAATGCAGAAAAAGCAAAACAAATGGTGCTCTCTTCCAAGAGGCTGAGCCAGAACAGTTGTATCAGCTTCACAAAACCGTTCTCCCTCCTTTTCTTAAGCTTGAAAAACAAAAGTCCAAGTGGGCGCCCCGGTGGGCGCCCGGTGTCTGCATGCGCGAGGTGCGCGTGTCCCCGTGCCTGGTCATCTCCTCATAGCCGTGCGGTGTCTGCCCGTGGGTGGCTCATCTCTGTCCGTGCTTCCTGTGCATGTGCAAATCTCGAGTGTCCCGTTTGTGAGCTGTTGCTGGTGCTCTCCGTGCTGAGTCGTGAGCGTCGTGGAGCTTTGGACAGGCTGCTGCAGAGCGGATCCCCGGCTCCCCGATGGGCGCCGCGGCCGCGCCGACTCCGCCGCCGGCTGCCACAACGTCCCATCAGGTTGCCTCACTGCCACCCCCTTCCTTTTTTTAAGACAAAACGAAAAGGAGGAACTGAGAATCACTCCTGGAACCCAGGTTTTTTTTGTCTTGAGCCCCCGGGGTTTGTAATTCTGGCTAGCGGGGAGCTGAGTGGTGTCAGAGGTGGAGCGGGCGCTGTGGGGGAGTGCAGGACTCTGTTCTCCTGGGAACACAATTCCCAACTCCACCACCCAGGCAGATTTCTGGGGGTCTGGTGATGATGCAGCGCTGCAGGCTGGGGACAGAGTGGCTGGACAGTGGCCAGGCAGAAAGGGGCTTGGGGGTACTGGTTGGCAGCTGACTGAGCGTGAGCCAGCAGTGTGTCCAGGTGGCCAAGAGAGCCTGGACCAGGGATGGTGTGGCCAGCAGGAGCAGGGAGATCATTCCTCCCCTGTACTTGGCACTGGTGAGGGCACACCTCGAGTGCTGTGTCCAGTTCTGGGCCCTCAGTTTGGGAAGGAGATTGAGATGCTTGAGCCTGTCCAGAGGGGGCAACGAGGCTGGAGAGGGGCTGGGAACACAAACCCTGCAAGGAATGGGGATGTGAGGAGCTGGGGGTGTTCAGCCTGGAGAAAAGGAGGCTCAGGAGAGACCTCATCACTCTCTACAACTCCCTGAAAGGTGGCTGTGGCCAGGTGGGGTCTCTGCTCCCAGGCAGCCACTGACAGAACGAGAGGACACAGCCTTAAGCTGTGCCAGAGGAAGTTTAGCTTGGACATAGGAAAAAATTCTTCACTGAAAGAGTGATTGGGTACTGGAATCATCTGCCCAGGGAGGTGGAGGAGTCACTGTCCCTGGACATGTTTGTGAAAAGACTGGGCATGGCACTCAGGGCCATGGTTTAGTTGATGAGGAGGGGTTAGGTTAGGTCATAGGTTGGACTTGATGATCTCAAAGGTCTTTTCCAGCCTGGCTCATTGTGTGATTCTGTGCTCTGCACCTCCCAGAGGCGCTGGGCAGGGTCTGACAGCAGGCGTGGGTTGGGAAATCAACATCCATCTTTTTCATATAGGTGTATAAATATCTCCTAATGTGGAAGTGGCTGTGTCTCCGTGTGGGGTGGGGGGATCTGCATGGGTTTTCTTTTCATTCACCAGGTGAGGGAGAGGTGGGGTGACTACAGAGACTGTGGAAGTGAGGGCTGTGGCTGCCCTGATGGCTTTGGCAGTCAGGAGGAGCCGTGGTGTGGAGGTCAGGTCAGTGTCTGCAGTAGAGAACTCTGAAGCCATAACTTTTAACTGGAGTGGTTTTGATTATTATTATTTTTTTAATTATTATTGTTGTTATTATTATTATTATTATTGTTGTTTTCTGGGAGGGTCTGGATTTTAACTTTTTTGAATATTGTTAATTCTTTCTAAGAGCAGAAAAACAATCTCTAATTATTACCTCTTGACCTGTTGGTTTGTAAAGAAATCACTGCAAAAAAAAAAAAAAAAAGAAAGAAAAAACCAAATGCACAGCTCGATTTACACTGGAACTGTTTCTACTCTGACCTTGCTCCTGCTCTCTAAGGTGAGGTTTCATCTCTGCTCTGGCTGCCAGGGTTGTCTTTATTTCAGTCCCTCTGTTCTTGCTGTCTGTCCCTGTCCGTGTGTCCCTCCCCCCGATTCCCCGTGTGTCCATGACCTTGTACAAAGTGAGGAGTGGGTTTTGAATCATGTTAGGAGCTGGTTTGCACCCCCCAAGGAGGTTTTGGGAGTGTGGATCTGCCCTGGGGGCAGGGCTGGGGCTCCCCTGTCCCCTCCCAGCTTGTCCTGAGTCATCTCAGCCAGAGCTTCCCAGCTGCACAAGTCCCTTAAACCTGAGTTTAGGAGCCAAGGGGGCACCTGCAAGCCCTGAATGCAGTTAAACCTGGACTTGGAAGCTGAGAGGGGCACTTGAAGCCCTAAATGCCAGTTTAACTCAGTTAAACCTGGACTTAGAATCTGAGGGAGTCACTTGCAGGCCCTAAAAGTCAGTTTAACTCTGTTAAACCTGGACTTAAAAGCTGAGAGGGGCACTTGCAGGCCCCAAATGTAGGTTTAGCCCAGTTAAACCTGGACCTGGAAGCTGAGGGGGGCACTTGCAAACCCTAAATGTCAGTTTAACTTAGTTAAACCTGGACTTAGAATCTGAGGGAGTCACTTCCAAGCCCTAAATATCAGTTTAACTCTGTTAAACCTGGACTTGGAAGCCGAGAGGGGCACTTGCAAGCCCCAAATGTAGGTTTATCCCAGTTAAACCTGGACTTAGAAGCCAAAATGTCAGTTTACCCCAGTTAAAGCTGGACTTGGAAGCCGAGGGGGGCACTCGAAGCCCTAAATGTCAGTTTACCCCAGTTAAAGCTGGATTTAGAAGGCAAGGGGGGCACTTGAAGCCCTAAATGTCAGTTTACCCCAGTTAAAGCTGATTTAGAAGCCGAGGGGGGCACTGGGAGCCCTGGGCACTCCCAGGCCGTTGGAGCAGAGCCGGGCTGGGAGCTGGGCAGGGCAGAGGGGCCTGGCACAGCTCTGGGTACTGCAGGCTCCCCCCTGGCACTCCCCTCGGTGCCAGCAGCTCTGAAACTCGCACTGAACTCGCCCCCTCCAACTGTAGCCACACTGCACCTGCCTCAGCGCCAAACCAAACAGGGCTCAGGAGGGGAAGGATTTTAGGGAAAGCCTCGTTTCCCTGAAAGGAGAGATGGATGGGGAAAAGCCAGCAGGAACCAACGCTGACCATGTAGCATTTTCACAGCACTTTTCATGCAAACCGGTGCCCGGGGGCGCCAGTGCTTGCCGAGCTGACTGAGCACGTGGGAATTGCTGCCTGCCTCCAAAAAGTTGCAGCAGCTCTGGGGAAAAAAAAATAAAAAAAAATAAAAAACCAAGCAGCATTCCAGGCAGTTCCGAGGGGAAGCAGGTGCAGGACAAGGAGGGGGGGTCCATCAGCGGTACGTGGCTGCAGGACAGAACTCTTGGTACTTCTCTGCCCCTTTGATTTGTTTGGTTTTGTACATTTTCTTAGCAAAGGACTGTAAGAAAATAGCCACTTAGCCACTTTACCTCTTCAGTATGCAAATGTACATACGGTGTAAGATAGGAAATCTTTTGTTTAATATAAAACCAGGCTGTCGATTTCTGCTGTACATTATTAAAAGGTTGTTTTATTCACGTGAGGTGTTGCAATCTCAGTTCACTGGGAGGGGTGGGAATTGGAGGGTCCCTCAGAGAGGGGTTGGGGGGGAAAGGTTCGTCCCTCACAGCTAAAATAATCTCTTTAGGAATCCTGATCAAAACATTTTAATGTTGAATATTCCCATTTTTAGTGAATATGCAGCTTCCAACACCCGCCAAAGGAGTGCAGTGGAGGTGAGACAAAGAGGTGGCAGGTGGGATTTTCCACCCATGCAGGGATGAGCAGCTCAACTTGGGGCTCCCACTCTGGGGCCAGGCACAGAGCAGGGGTC
Organism: Passer domesticus; assembly: GCF_036417665.1. Lineage (NCBI taxonomy): Eukaryota > Metazoa > Chordata > Aves > Passeriformes > Passeridae > Passer > Passer domesticus. The sequence goes on from NC_087504.1 coordinate 1,971,503, forward strand.
ACAGAGGATAAAAACCCTGGAGATCCCCTCAGAGCATCCCTGGGGGTGTGGTGGGTACAGTGGGCACCTCCCTGGGGCATCCCCGAGCCTCCACGTGCACCCACAGCCTCAAGGAAAGATAAATCCCACAACAAACTACCCCGTGCCCCTACAAAATCCTGTTTGCTCCGAGGGTAAATGGTGCTGCATGAACTGCCCCTGCTAATTCCTTAATTAGAGCCTCCTGCAAACGAGCCTGTTGTGAGCGGATCAAGGGAAAATCTGCCGAGGCCTGGGGTCCCCCCGGGCTCAGACAAGGTGGGGAGGGGGAGGCACCATCTGGGCTCATCCTCGTGCCCAGCTTTGTCTGAAGCTCCTGCTGTGGTCCCCAGGAAAATCCAGCCCCATCCTGGAAACGTGGGCAGCACTGAGATGTGATGGGGAATTATTAAAGAAAACCTGTCTGCTCCTCCAGGAGATGCAATGGGAAAAGTCTGGGGTGGCTGCAGCCGAGGGGCCAAGTCATCACCGAATTTTGGGAACAAGATGGGGTGTTCCTCGCCATTCCCGGTGCTTTGGTGACTCAGGATGGATGGTGGACTCAATCCCATCCTTCCCCCAGCACTTCCAGCCCAGAGCAGCTCTGCTCCTGGAGCAAATTTGTCTCCTGGTAACCCCAGGCCGGGGCTGTGGGCGGGAGGTTTGGGTGGAACGCCAGCCGGGATTGTTACGATCTTCATTTTTTTTGGCAAATTTTAAACAAACATTTGGGCAAAGCTCTCAAACTCCAGCTGGAAAATTCCCGCTGCCTCCCGCCGGGGCGCAGCGAGGAGCTGCCGGAGCTGCTCGACGTGTCCGCAGCAGCCACCGCGCCGCCTCCGGCAATTGTTCTTCCCTCTCTGTCCCAGATCAGCGCAGCTTAGATCGTGCAGGAGCGGTTTAAATCCCGCTGAGAGCCAGCCCGGGGGCTGGGGCGGCCCCTGCCCCAGCTCCTGCCTCCCTTGAAACCCCAAATGTGGCTTTGGTGGCCCGGGGGTGACGTGGTGGCGGCTGTCGGGGAGCAGCGGAGCGTGGCATTGCTTCTGCTCCTGGAAATCCACCGGTTTCTCCCCAAATCATCCCTGAGGTGATCCCTGGGATCCTTCCTTGACATTCCCACCCTGCACCCTCAGGATACCGCCTCCCCCAGGTTCTTCTGCCCCAAGAAGCACCAAGAGCCCCGCGGTGTCCCCGAGGATGCTCCCACCAGGACCCTCCCTCCAGACCCCCACGCCGGACTCCCGTGGGATCCCTGTGCAGAACTTCATGAAGGGCCCTCCCTCCCACTGGACCCCCAGGGGGTCCCCGAGCAGGATCCTGTGCTGACCCCCCCTGCGGACCCCCAGAGGGTCACCGAGCAGGACCCCAGGTGCAACTTGGACCTCCACGGGATCCCTCAGCAGGAACCCGAATTGTTCTGTCCTGCTGGACCCCACCCAAGGGGTCCTGGAGCATGACCCTCACACTGGACCCGAGCAGAGCAGGACCCCCCCCACTGGATCTCCATGGGGTCCCCAAGCAGGACCCCCCCACTGGACCCCCTACTGGTTCCCGATGGGGTCCCCAAGCAGGACCCTCACACCGGACCCCCACCTCCCCACTGGATGTCCATGGGGTCCCTGAGCAGGACCCCCCCCACTGGACCTCCATGGGGTCCCCGAGCAGGACCCTCACCCCGGACCCCCCCCACTGGACCTCCATGGGGTCCCCGAGCAGGACCCTCACCCCGGACCCCCCGGACTCCACGTGCTCCCGACTCGTTCCCGGGCCCGCAGAGCCGCCGGCCGCAGCCGGACCCTGGGCGTGGTCTATCCCCAAAGCCGCGGTCTAACGCCCAAGTGGGTGGGCTCGGCCCCAAAAAGGGGCGCGTCCCGCCGTGTCCCCACCCCCCGGGTCCATATAGCGGCGCCCGGGACGGCCCGGCCCGGCCATGACCCTGCGGCGGCGGCGGCGGCGGCGGCTCCGGCCGAAGGACGATGCGGCACCGGCGGTGGCCCCGGAGAGCCCCGGGCCCGCCGAGCTGTACCGAGCGCTGGCGGCGGCCGGCGGGACCCTGCCCCGCGTGCGCAAGGTAGGGCTGTGGGGGGAATAGGGGAGCAGCCCCGGTGCCCCCGGTTGTGCCCCGGGGCTGGAGGGGGAAGCGGCGCCGCGGGCGGTGTCGGGCTGCGGGGGGAGCGGGGCTGCGCCGTGTCCCCGTCCCGCGCCGCCGCTGGTGTCCGCGCCCCGCGGGTCTGCTCCGGTTTCTCCTCCTGGGCTCTTATCCTGCCCCCGGGGCCCGCCCAAGCGTTCCGCGTGTCCCCATCCCGCTCTGGTGTCCCCATCCTGCCCCGGTGGCCGCCCAAGCGTTCCTCGTGTCCCCGTCCCGCTCTGGTGTCCCATCCTGCCCCGGTGGCCGCCCAAGCTTTCCTCGTGTCCCCATCCCGCTCTGGTGTCCCCATCCTGCCCTGGTGGTCGCCCAAGCTTTCCTCGTGTCCCCATCCCGCTCTGGTGTCCCCATCCTGCCCCGGTGGCCGCCCCCAGCCTCTTGTCGTGCCCCAGCATCTCCTCACCCCTGTCCCATCCTTCCGCAGCATCTTCCCAGTGTCCCCGTCCCGCGTTGTCCCCCCCAGGCGTCACATCCTGTCCCGGATCCTGCCCCGGTGTTGTCCCTGTACCCCCAGCCTGGTTCCTCCCCAAGCCCCACATCAAGGTCCCTCCCCACCTTCCCTCAGGTGTCCCTTCCCAGTGTCCCCCAAGCCCCACATCCTGTCCTGGTTCCTCTCCGTGTCCTGCCCTGCAGCTTTAAGGACACAGGGACAGACCCCCACGCACTGTTTGTGGCTCTGTCACTGGGACAGGAGAGTCCCCACGGCCCCCTGGGGACAGGAGTGACCCCACAGCCCCTGGGGACAGGAGTGACCCCACAGCCCCCTGGACTCTGTCCTGTGAGAAGGGCAAGAGGATCGCCCACAGGGTACCCCGAGACAGGGGTCTGATTTAGGGACAGTCAGGGACAGGTCCCAGAGTCCCCCAGGTCTGATTTGGGGACAGTAAGGGACAGGTCACAGAGTTCCCTGGGTCTGATTTAGGGACAGTAAGGGACAGGTCACAGAGTTTCCCAGGTCTGATTTAGGGACAGTAAGGGACAGGTCACAAAGTCCCCCAGATCTGATTTAGGGACAGTCAGGGACAGGTCCCAGAGTCCCCCAGGTCTGATTTAAGGAGGGTAAGAGTCAGGTCACAAAGTCCCCCAGGTATGATTTAGGGACAGGTCCCAGAGTTCCCCAGTCTGATTTAGGGACAGGTCGCAGAGTGCCCTGGGTCTGATTTGGGGACAGTAAGGGACAGGTCACAAAGTCCCCCAGGTCTGATTTAGGGACAGGTCCTGGAGTACCCCGGGTCTGATTTAGGGACAGGTCCCAGCGTCCCCCAGGTCTGCTCTGGTGCAGCACGGGGCCCCTGGAAAAGCTCCTCTGTGGTGCTGCTGGGACCGGCACCGCCCTGGCGCTCCCCCCGGCCCCGTGGCGCTTCCTGAGCGCCGTGGGAAGCGGGAGCGGGGCGGCATCCGGAGCAGAAGTGGCCTCACGGCTGCACTGCCACAGCCCAGACGTGCACGGTGGCCTGGCTGCCGCTCACCAGCCAAGGCCACCACCAGACCTGTCCCTGAGGGGTCCGGGGCGTCCTGCGTCACCTTCCTGTCACTGCGGTGACGTGGGGCCCAGCGTGACAGGCGACAACTTTCCCTTTGCTGAGCACACCCACTTCTGGTGGTTTTGTGCCTGTGGATGCGTTTGGGGAGGTCTGTCACTATCTGGTGACACCAGCAGGGCTGGTGACACCCACGTGGCAGGCAGAGCACAGAGGGAACCGCTGGCTGCCACCAAGATGTGCCACTCTCAAGGGGTGACACTGCCTGCGCTGCACTGGGGCTGCCAGAGCCCAGCAGCCACCCAGGGGCATTTGGGGACAGCCCTGTCACCCCCTGCCCTGCCGTGAGGGTCCTGCCAGTCCCTCCACCCGCCCACGCCTCCGCGCCTGCCACAACAGGGGCATTGTCTGGTGGATTTTGTGGAAAAAACCCGACTTTGTGGCCACAACAGGGCCCCTCTGTGCCGGGGCCCCTCGGAGCGCGGCGTGGGGTGGGCGCGGCACGGCTGACGTCAAAGCGTGGGGCGAGCACGGGGCACTCTGAGGGTGCCTTTGAGTCCTGATCAAAGCCCCGTTATGCCCGGGGGGCACCCGGGCGCTGGTTCGGTGCCGGCTTGGCACGGCGCTCCCCCGGGGTTCGGCGCTGCCCTGGTGGGACGCGGCGTTGTGGATGTCCCTGCAGGAGGTGGGGGATGTCCCCTCGGGTGTCCCCTCGGGCTGATGGCTCTCCCTTTGCCACAGGACACAGGGTTCAAGTGGGCATCACCAAGCCAGTCCCCGGAGGAGCACAGGTAGGGACAGGGGACACGGGAGTGGGGCTGGGGTCTCTGTGCCAGAGGTTGGCTTGGTGCTGGGACATTGTTCCACTCTGGATACCTCGGGAGGGCTGGGAATGAGGGGGATTTTATGGGGGAGGAGAGAGCAGCCGTGGGGTCACAGCTCCCTGGTGGGCTCAGACACCCCAGACCCTGTGGGCATCCTGCCTGGCACCCACAGAGCTCTGGCCAAGGCAAACTGGGGAGGGGAGGGGTGGGGATCTCATCCCTGGGGGTGGGATGGAGGGAATCCCACCTCAGGCAGAGCTGTCCTGTCCTTGGGGACCCCAAAGCAGCATTTTGAGAGGTTTGCACAGGCAGTTTTGGGCGTGCCTGGTGCTCTGCCCTGTCCCTGATCCCTGTGTCCCCCAGGAGGGTGGTGACGCTGGAGAAGAAGGCAGAGGAATCCTTCGGCTTCGAGATCCAGGTGGGTGCTGAGCCGAGCCGAGCCGTGCCGTGCCCTGCTCCCCGCCCTTCCTACCCGCACCTTGCTCTGCACGAGGGTATTTTTAAGTTGTCTCTGAGCTGGGGGTTATTTTTAGTGGTGACAGAGTCACCGAACCTCCCCCGGCTGTGCCGCCGGGGGGGCACCCTGGGGTGCAGCCATCAGGGCGAGCCCCCCCCCCGCCGGGGGCTGCGGCGCTGCCCCGCTCGCCCAGCAGCGATTCAGCGCTGCATTGCTGCCCCGTGGCTGCTCCTGGGGGGTTCCTGGGGGTCGGGGTGCCCCCGTGGCCCTCACCAGAGCCCCCTTCCAGACCTACGGGCTGCACCACCAGGACAGGAACAGCGTGGAGATGTTCACCTTCGTGTGCCGCGTGCACGACGGCAGCCCGGCCGAGGCCGCGGGGCTCAAGGCTGGTGAGCAATCCCGGGGGGAGCCAGGGGGGGCCCCCAACGGGGAGCAGCCCCCCTGAACCCCCCTGCTCACCCCGTGCTCCAGGGGACACCATCACGGGGGTGAACGGGCTGAACGTGGAGGGCATCCGTCACCGGGAGATCGTGGAGATCATCAAGAGCTCGGGCAACGTTCTCCGGTGAGCTGGGGGGGCTCGGGGGGGGCCCGGGTGGCTGCAGCCCCCCCAGTGCTGACGGCTGCTGACCCACAGGCTGGACACGCTCTATGGCACCAACATCCGCAGGGCCGAGCTGGAGGCCCGGCTGCAGTACCTGAAGGTGAGAGGGGCTGGCAGGGGGCACGGGGGGCTGGCAGGGGCTGGGGACCCCTCCCCAGGGTCCTCATCCCCTCCCCCTCCCCACAGCAAACCCTCTACGAGAAATGGGGGGAGTTTCGCTCGCTGATGGTGCAGGAGCAGCGGCTGGTGCGGGGTGAGTGGGGGCCGGGGGGGATTGGTGGGGGGGATTTTGGGGCACCACCCGGCCCCCCTGACACCCCCGTGTCCCCCATCAGGTGTGGTGGCCAAGGACCCCAGCATCTACGACACGCTGGAGTCCATCCGCTGGTGCCTGCAGGGGGAGGGGCTGCCGGGGGGCTCCTCCCGGGCCAGCGGCAGCGATGACTCCCTGTACCAGACCTGCGTCTTCGCCTCTTCCAGCTCCCTGGATGGGGACAAGGATGGCGACAAGGACAAGGATGAGGACAGCGGGGGTCCCGCGCCCCCACCACCGCGTCCCCGACCCGCCCTGGCCCGCAGCGCCAGCCTCAAGTGTGCGGGGGGGCCGGGGGCTGCGGGGAGGCTTTGGGCCCGGGCCGGGGACCCCGGGGACGGAGCCGCCGCCCCCCGCAAGAACCGGCACAGCAGCTTCCGCCAGCGCCTGCTCAAGTTCATCCCGGGTCTCAACCGGGCGCTGGAGGAGGAGGAGAGTCACCTCTAGCCGCCGGCCCCCCAGGACTATTTATTTATTTATTGCAAGGGGGCTTCATTCCCCCCGGCCCCCCCTCCCTGGGGCTGCAGGAAGGAGGTTCGGGTTGGCCCCCCCCCGGGCCGTGGGGATCGTGGCGCTGAGGGACGGACACAACAGCACGGGACAGACGTGAGGACTCTCCCGAAGCGGCTCACGGAGCGGGACCTTCCTCGCTGGAGGGGAGCACCGGGGGAGCCCCGCATTCCCCGGGCTGGGGGGGCCGCGGGGGTCCCGCCCTCCGCCCCCCGGGCTGTTGTAGCGCCAATACAGAGAGGATTTGCGGCGATGTGTGGCTGTGACTGAGGGGGGACAGAGCCCCGTGGTGGGGCTGGGGGCTGCAGCTCCCCCCTGCCCCCTTGGAGCCCCCTCCTCACTGTGCTCCGGTGACAAACTGCTGTCACCCTGGACGTGAGCGAGCTCCCGGGGACCCCCGGTGTCCCCCCCCCGGTGCTGTCGGCCGCGTCCCGGCGCTGCGGGGCCCCGGCCAGGCCCTTCCTGCCCCGTTTCCTCCGGCAGCCGGCGGGAAGCGAGTCCCACCCCGAGCCCTTCCGCCTGCGGGGGACGCGGTGCCCTGCGGTGCCCACGCAGGACGGGCACAGGGTCCCCCTCGAGCTGCCTCGGTGTCCCCCCGACCACTGAAGCAGCATCCAGAGGAGTTGGGGGACACAAAGCACCCCCAGAGCTGGGGCTGGCTGCAGCACCGGTGTGTGCACGGGGGCAGGAGGAGCACCGAGAGCCCCCAGCCCTCTGCTGTGCCTCAGTTTCCCCTCTGGCCGGGCTGTCTGGAGACCCCAACTCTCCCTTGCCCTCCCTGTCCCCCCAAGAGGAGCCTGTGGAGATCTGGGGGTGACACCTGCCGTGGAGGGGGGTGGGGGGCTCAGCCCGCTCCCCCACGCTCTCCTGCCTTGTCCCCGTTCCAGGACAGCTCCGAGCTGGACATTTATGGTCTGGCTCCCGCAGCCCCGGCGTCCTCCCGCGTGCAGCCGGGCTCGGAGCATCCCGTTCCGGTCACAGCCACCACGGGACCCCCCCGTGGCAGCTGCCACCCCACGCTGAGCTTTTTATAGCCCCGACCTGGGGCTGCGTGTGCCCGGAAATGGGCAGGTGGCCGTGGGACACCGGGGGCACGCGTGGCACCGGCAGGGCCGGGGGGCCGAGGCTGCGGGGCACGGACCGGGAACGCCCCGGAGCAGCCTGTCATTACCGATAAATATAGGCCCGGGGCAGGGAGCCAGGGGCAGCCGTGAGCACCGGCTGATCACCCCCAGCGCCACCCCGGGGCTGCCTGGTGGCCGTCGTGTCCCCTGCCGGGTGTCGGGGTGGCTCCCTGGGGCTGCTGTGACCGGGGGTCCCCTCCCTGCACCCCCGTGGCCTTGCCGGGGCGGCTGGGCTCGGGTTTCCTCCCCCGAAGCCACCGCAGTGCCCGCGACCTCTGCCGGGGTACAGCTAATCCCGGCTGCGGGGGCTGCCGGTGTCGCCCTCCTGCCGCCGGTACCGCCACCACCGAGCGAGGCATGCGGGGGGCTGCACCCCCCCCTCCGCGCCCCCGGTGGCGCTGGGACCCCCGGCAGCTCCGGGACCCTCCTGTGTGACCGGTCCCGAGCGCTCGCGGCCGTGTCCCCGGGCTGGCACCGGCGCTGCCCCTCGTCGCGTGTTGCGGTGACCTCGGGCCCGGGGGATCCCTCTGGGGGCGTCCCCGGTGGTGCCGCGGGATCCCCGCGACGTCAGCGAGCAGGTGTGACGTCAGCGGGCAGGTGTGATGTCACGGGACACCGTCGGGGGCGGGCGACAGCGAGAAGCGGGGCCGGAGCGAGGGAAGGAGCGAGCGCCCGGTGCCGGGCCGCCTCCTCCGGTACCGGGCCGCCTCCTCCGGTACCGCCGTGCGCCCTCCGGACCCCTCTGCGGGCTGCCCCCGCTGCTGCTCACGGCGCCGGCGGTTCGTGAGGCCAGCAGGGTCCCGGTGCCGGTAGCGGCTCCCGGGGCACCGACCCCAGCCCCCCGGTGGGACCGTGCCGGGGGCTCTGCCGCTGCAGCGGCACTAACGGGGGAGCGCTAAGGGCACCGTCAGCCCCGGGGGCGCGGCCAAACCGGGCACAGCGGGACGGGTCCCCGGGTTGTGGAAACCGAGGGGTACGGCAAGGGACGGTACCGAGCCGGTACCGACGTGTATCAGGAGATACCGAGGGAGTACCGGGGTGGTACCGGGCGGTACCGGCTGGGAAGCTGCGGGGAGCTACCGGGGGGTATCGAGGGAAATGCTGGAGTGGTACCGAAGGGTACCGGGATGGTACCGGAGGGTATTGAGGGGGTACCAGGATGGTACCGGACGGGGTTTAGGGGTACCGGGATGGTACCGGCCGGTGTTGAGGGGGTACCGGCGTGGTACCGAAGGGTACTGCGGAGTTCCGGGTCCCTTCCGCTCACGCTTCGCCCTCCCGCGGGCCCGGGCCGGCTCCGCACGGGCTGAGCTCATCTTTCCAGCCCGCGGGCGCTGTTCCCGGCGCCGGCGCCCGCCAGCAGCCGCCGTTCTTTCCATCGGCCCGGCCAGGGGCTCCCCGCGGGGACCGGGCGGGGGCGGGACCCCGCGTCACTCCCCCCGCACCCGGCACCGAGCGGGAGGAGCCCGGGGGTTACCGGTGCCGCTGAGCACCGGGGATACCCAGATGGGCGCTGGGCATAGCGGTACCGGGGGCACCGGGGGCACGCCGGGATACCGGGGGCACTGAAGATACCGGCACCGAGGGGGCTCCGGGGGTGATGGTACCGGAGATACCGGCAGCTAGAGGGCACCGAGAATGGGGGCACCGGGGTACCGGCAACGAGGGGACACCGGGGATACCGACACCGAGAGGCTACCGGGGGTGGGGACCGAAGGGGGCATCGGGGGTGGGCGCAGCGGAGTTGCAGCAAGGAGGGGACACCGGAAACACCGGCGATGGAGACACCGGGGGACGCCGGCCCCGGCGCACCGGCAGCGAGGAGACACCGTGCAGGGACACCGGGGATACCCCTGACACCGGGGCCTCCCTCCCCCCCTCCGGCGGCCCCCGGAGCCCCGGGGGGGATCTGTGGGGAAGCGAGGGGCGCCCGAGCTATTTTTAGCCGGGGCCGCGGGGGTATTTTTAGCCGGGGCCGCGGGTGCGTCAATGGAACCCCGCGTGCGTCACGGCCGCGCCCCCGCCGGGGCCGCCCCCCCCGTGCGTCACCGGCCCCGCGCCGCCCCGCGCGTCACCGAGCGCTTAAGAGAAAGTAGTGGCGGGGCCGGAGCCCGGCGGAGCCCGCGGAGCGGCCGTGGCAGGAGCGGGAACCGGAGCGCCGCCGCGCCGGCACCCGGGTACGGGCGGCACCGGGATGCGGGGGGCACCGGGGGGCACCGGGGGCACGGGGTGGTGCTGGCGGCGGGGGCGGGCTGAGCGCACCGGGAGGCGCACGGTGTCGGGTGTCCCGGTGGCACCGGGGCGACAGGAGCCGCTGTCCGGGGCGGCACCGGAGGGATTCAGGTCGGGCGTGTCAGGTGGCACCGAGGGGATCCGGGTCGGGCATCCCGGTGGCACCGGGGGCTCAAGGGGGTGGGCGTCCCGCAAGGTGGATGGATGTGGTCGGGTGTCCCAGTAGCACCTCGGGCAACCGGCTCGCGCGTCCCGGTGGAGCCGAAGGACGCTGTGGAAGGAACCCCCGGTGCTACCGGCGACAGTCGGGGGTCCCGGTGGAAGGCACCGGGCGGTGCGCGCTGTGCGGGGCTGCCCCTTGTGGGTGTCCGGTGGCACCGGGAGGAACCGAGTCGCGTGTCCCGCGTGGCGCTGGGAGGTGCACGGGATCCGGTGTCCCAGCGGCACCGGCAGGAACTGGGTCAGGAGTGCCGGTAGCACCGGGAAGAGCCGGGGGTCGCGCACCCGGCGGGAGTTGGCAGAGCGAGAGGTCCCGGCCCCGGGGGTCCCGGGAAAAGCCCGACACCGCCCTCTCCTCTGTGAGGAGCTGTGCAGGACCGGGAGCTGCTTCTTGGGCCATGGGGGACCGGGCCGGTTCCCCCATCACGGCACCACAACCGGGGCCAGCTGCAGACGCAGGAATTCCCCGTGTGTGGGGATGGCAGCGGGCAGAGCCACCCCACACCGGGCATCACCCCGGGATCCCCGAGCAGAGCGGTCACGGAACCGGAGAGGGCAGCAGCGGGGCAGGCAGGAGCACGCGGGATGTGCCGGCAGCACCGGGACCCGGCAGCGGAGACGGGGCTGTGCAGGCAGCCCGCCCGGTGCGGGCAAAGCCCCGCTGCCCACGCGGGGCTGGCAGCAGCCGCTGGGCATTAGCGGGCAGCAGGTGCCGGCAGGGATGTGGGCAGCGTGAGCCACCCCCGGTGCCACCGGCTGCTGTCGCCCGCCCGCGGCTCGGGGCCCGGTGCCAGCGGCTGCCACCCGCCCGTGCCGGCAGAGCCGCGGGGCTGGGCACGGGCAGCTGCCCGCGCTCCCAAACCGGGAATCTGCACGGAGCCCGGCCGTGGGCAGCGCGGAGGCTGCTGCGGGAATCTGTGCCCGCTGCCGAGGGGACAGGGCAGAGGGGACCCCAAATGCTGTCAGTGAGTGGGTGAGACAGGGCAGAGGGGACCCCAAATGCTGTCAGTGAGTGGTGGGACAGGGCAGAGGGGACCCCAAATGCTGTCAGTGAGGGCTGAGACGGGGCAGAGGGGACCCCAAATGCTGACAGGGAGGGGTGAGACAGGGCAGAGGGGACCCCAAATGCTGTCAGGGAGGGGTGAGACAGGGCAGAGGGGACCCCAAATGCTGTCAGTGAGGGCTGGGACAGGACAGAGGGGACCCCAAATGCTGTCAGTGAGGGGTGAGACAGGGCAGAGGGGACCCCAAATGCTGTCAGCGAGTGGGTGAGAGCAGAAACCTTCAAACAACCGGGAGCACAGGAGGGGTCGAGGCGTTTCATCTGCCAGGGTTTTCATGCAGGCACGGAAGACTCCCGCTGGCACAGACAGTGTCCCCCGGGGCATGTGCCCAGCACGGCCTCGGGTCCCCTCGGCTTCATTTGGGGACAGGAGGCGGCCGGGGGGTCACTGCTCCCTCTGAACCCAGCTGGACACGCACAAACTCCGCTGGGACCACCAGCAGGGGGCTGGGGGCCGGTGCCATCCCGCGGGTGCCAGGGCTGGACCCACGCTGGATATTTTTAAACCCAGCTCCTGGCGGGTGTCGGCTTTCTTGGTGCCCGAGCGAGCTGCCCAGATTTGGCTGGGGGAATCCGGGGGCTCTGGCAGCAGGGCCGTGCCAGGACGTGGCCGGGGGCCAGTGCAGCGTGACCTTTAAAGGTCTGCGAGATGAATTACATTATCGTCTTGCCATGGGGGTCACTTCTGGCTTGGCTTTCAGCTGGGCACAGGACTCTGCTTGTCTTGTGTCTCACCAGATCCATGCACAGCCCCGGGGGGCTCCAGGCACAGAGGGTGGGCTGCTCTCCCCCTCCCCTGGAGGGCTGCCTGCACTGATGTTCCCAAAAATCCCTAAAAGGGGATACGGGGGAAGTGGAACCCTCAAAACCCAGCGCAGCCCCAACTCCGGCTTCCCTTGGCCAGCCCGAGGGCTTGGGAATCTGCTGGCCACATTCCTCCCTCCTTCCCTTTCGGGGGCTTTTGCTAAGCCAGCGTTTTGGGGAATGTCCTTTGCAGCCATTGGCTGTGCCGTGACCTTTCCCGGGGACGCTGGTGGCCGCCACCACGCAGCCAGCGGCTATGGAGGTGCAGCTCCAGCACGAGGGGAGCCCTGGCGAAGTTCTCACCGCTCCCACCTTCTCCATGCCCTGCCTGGACGCCGCAGGGGCGGTGCCGGGGTCCCACTGACGCCTCTCTCTCCCCGCAGAGATGCCCTGCATCCAGGCGCAGTGCAGCACCACGGGCGCCGGCCCCTGCGAGCGCTGCCCGGCCGAGCTGCTCAGCCCCGAGGGCGGCCGATTCCCCATGGAAGTGGCCGGAGCCGACCTGGCGGCCGCCCCAGCCCTGCCCAGCTTCAGCACCTTCATGGAGGGCTACGCCGGCGAGTTCGACGCCTTTCTTTACCAGCTGCCAGCCAGCGGCCAGGCCAGCGCCGCCAGCGCCTTCAAGCTGGAGGACTTCCAGGTGTACGGCTGCTACCCCAGCGCCTTCGGGGGGCAGCCGGACGAGACCCTGTCCTCCAGCGGCTCGGACTGCTACGGGAGCCCCTGCTCCATCCCCTCGCCCGCCACGCCCGGCTTCCAGCCCCCGCAGGCGCCCGGCTGGGAGGGCTCCTTCGGGGCGTACTCCCCGCTGCCGAACTATGAGGGTGGGCAGCCCTGGGCTGAGCCAGCCAAGGGCGCGGGGTCGCAGCCCCCCTTCTTCGCCTTCGGCCCCCCCGCCCCCAGCCCTGCCGGCTCTCCCGCCGCCCTGAAGGGGCAGCTTGGCCCCTCGCCCCGGCTGCTGGACACGGACGCCTTCCCCCCGAGCCAGGGCGGTCCCCGGGGTTTCGCGGGGCTGCCCCTGGCCCCCAGCTCGCCGCTGCTGGAGGGGCCGGCGCTGGCGCCCAGCAAGGTGCGCAGCCCCGGGGCAGGTGAGGGCCGCTGCGCCGTCTGCGGGGACAACGCGTCGTGCCAGCACTACGGCGTGCGCACCTGCGAGGGCTGCAAGGGCTTCTTCAAGGTAAGGGGACCCCCGGGCTGGCCGCTCCCACACTGTGGGATGTTCCCACAGCGCTTTGCGGCGGCAGGAGGATGCTGCGGGGTGCCCCGGGGAGGGGCAGGGCAGGGGGCACGGCCGCGGAGCCCTCCCCACGGACGCGGAGCCGGATGCTGGGCTGGAGAGGGAGGCAGGGGAGGACAGAAGGGCTTTTGTTCGGAGCTCGGCGCCCCGGGCTGAGCTCGGCCGCTCCTTCCCCACCCGCAGCGCACAGTGCAGAAGAATGCCAAGTACATCTGCCTGGCCAACAAGGACTGCCCTGTGGACAAGCGGCGCAGGAACCGCTGCCAGTTCTGCCGCTTCCAGAAGTGCCTGGCCGTCGGCATGGTCAAAGAAGGTACCAGGGTCCCGTCCCGGGTGGGGGTACCCAGCAGTGCCCTCTCTGCAGCCGTTCTGGCTGCCCTGAGGACAGGCACTCACTGCAAGCCCCACCCACAGTGGTCCGGACCGACAGCCTGAAGGGGCGGCGGGGCCGTCTCCCCTCCAAGCCCAAGCAGCCGCCGGATGCGTCCCCGGTCAGCCTCATCACCTCGCTGGTGCGGGCACACATTGACTCCATCCCCAGTGCCACCAAGCTCGACTACTCCAAGGTAGGGCTGGTGCCACTCCTGGAGGGCCATGCCAGGGCTGGGGCTGGATCCTGAGCCATCCCTGTCCCAGTTCCTCACCCATCCCCATCCCAAATCCTGATGCTGTCCCCATCCCAAATCCTGATGCTGTCCCCATCCCAATTCCTCTCCCATCCCCATCCCAGGTCCTGATCCTGTCCCCATCCAGGTTCCCCATCCAAACTCATCCCTGTTGCTAACCCAACAGTTCCTGACCTGTCCCCATCCCAGATCCTTATCCAATTCCCACCCAGTTCCTCACCCATCTTCATCCTAGGTCCTGATCCCATTCCCATCCCAATTCCTGATCCACCCCCTGTCCCAGGTCCTGACCCATTCCAGTTCCTGACCTGCTCTCATCCCAACCTTGACCCATCCCCATCCCCATCCCAATCCCAATCCTGACCTGCTCCCATCCCCATCCCAGTCCTGACCCATCCCAGTTCCTCACCCATCCCATTCCTGTCCCAATCCTTACCCATCCCCATCCCCATCCCTATCCCTATCCCCATCCCACTCCTGACCCATCTCCATCCCAGTTCTTCACCCATCCCCATCCCAAACCTGACCCATCCCCATCCCAGTCCTGACCCATCCCCATCCCAGTCCTGACCCATCCCAGCCCTGACCCATCCCAGTTCCTCACCCATCCCCATTCCTGTCCCAATCCTTACCCATCCCCCACCCCAGTTTTGCCCCATCCCCATCCCAATCCTGACCCATCCCACCCCAATCCTGACCCATCCCCATCCCAATCCTGCCCCACCCCAGTTCTGCCCCATTCCATCCCAATCCTGACCCATCCCACCCCAATCCTGCCCCATCCCATCCCAGCCCTGCCCCATCCCATCCCAATCCTGACCCATCCCATCCCAATCCCGCCCCATCCCAGCCCTGACCCATCCCAATCCTGCCCCATCCCGCCCTGACCCATCCCCTCGCAGTTCCAGGAGTCGGCGCCGTGCCCGTTTGAGAAGGAGGACTCCGTGGACGTGCAGCAGTTCTATGACCTGCTCACCGGCTCCATGGACGTCATCCGCAAGTGGGCCGAGAAGATCCAGGGCTTCACCGAGCTGCCCAAGGAGGACCAGGACCTTCTGCTGGAGTCAGCCTTCCTGGAGCTCTTTATCCTTCGCCTGGCGTACCGGTGAGCCCCGGGGCAGCGCGGGGCAGGGGGAGCCCCAGCCGTGCCCGGGGGTGACGCCTGGATTTCTGCCGGCAGCTCCAAGCCGGAGGAAGGGAAACTCATCTTCTGCAACGGCGTGGTGCTGCACCGGCAGCAGTGCGTGCGCGGCTTCGGGGAGTGGATCGACGCCATCCTCGAGTTCTCCCAGAGCCTGCACCGCATGAGCGTCGATGTCCCCTCCTTCTCCTGCCTCGCCGCCCTCGTCATCATCACAGGTGAGTCCCGCCCAGCTCCGGGCTTGCCGCTGTCCCCGTCGCCGCCTGGTGTCTGTCCCCGCGGTCCCACGGGCTGTGTGTCGCCCGCAGACCGGCACGGGCTGAAGGAGCCGAAGCGGGTGGAGGAGCTGCAGAACCGCATCGTGGGCTGCCTCAAGGACCACGTGGCGGCCGCAGGGGCTGAGCCCGGCCGCTCCAGCTGCCTCTCCAAGCTGCTGGGGAAGCTGCCCGAGCTGCGCAGCCTCTGCACCCAGGGCCTCCAGCGCATTTTCTACCTCAAGCTGGAGGATCTGGTGCCGCCGCCACCCATCGTCGACAAGATCTTCATGGACACTCTGCCTTTCTGAGTCCCGGGCAAGGGGCTGCCATGAGCCCCTGACCTGCCTGGGGACATCTGGGACCCGCCCTGGGCAATCCTGGCTCAGCCCAAGGATGCCCGGGAACCCCCTGGGCACCCCTGGGTCACCCCTGGGGTGCCTGGAACATCCCCTGGGTACCCTAGATCAGCCCTGGGATGTTTGGCACTCCCCCCGGGTGACCCTCAAAATGCCCAAAAACCACCTGGGTCACTCCCAGGATGCCTGGAACCTGCCCTGGTCACTCCTGGATCAGTTCTGGGATGCCCAGGACATCCCTGTGGACTCCTGAATGACCTCTGGGACACCTGGGACCCCCCTTCCCGGGCCATTCCCAAGCTCTATGTATACCCCTGGATCACCCCCAGAACACCTGGAACCCCACCCCGGGTCATCCACAGCATGCCTGGGACCCCCTGGGCACCCCTAGATCATCCTGGGATGCTCGGGACCACCCCTGCATCACTCCATGGATGCCTGGGACCCCCTGGATCACTCCCAGGATATCTCAGATGCCTGAGTCTTCTTGGGGGCACCCTTGGGTGTGCCCCACGTGCCTTCACGGCCCAGGGCGCGGCCCCCCAGCAGCCCTGGTGCCGTCTTCCCCGGGGGCATCGCCGGCGCGGTGCCCTCTTCCCCTGTAAAAACGCCCCTGATGTAAATAGCGCCGGCCGGGTCCTGTACAGAGCGGGGGGCGCGGGCGGGGGGTGGCTCCGGCCCCCTCAGCCTCGGCCCCTTCCCCTTTATATATATTTTTCTGGGTTTCCCTCTTTTTGGCCATTTTCTGTATATAAACTTGTACGTACAGTGAGAGACACCGGGCGGGACCTTTGTCCCTTGTGTTCCCCTTTAGTTTAAATTCGGGGATTGGGAAGGGGGGACAGAGAGCGGGGCTGGGGACAGCTGGGACTCTGGAGAGGGGGAAAAACGGGATGTTGGAGCTGGGGGCAGCCGGGACACCGCGGAGGGGGAGCCGGAGGGAACAAACAGGACACGGGAGCTGGGGACAGTCGGAGCTGGGGACAGTCAGAACTGGGGACAGTCAGGGCTGGGGACCGGAGCTGGGGACAGCCGGGGCTTGGACAGTGTAGATGTCAGAGCTGGGGACAGCTGGGACACTTGGGCTGGGTAAAAACAAGGCGCTGGAGCCGGGGAAAAACCAGCGCGCTGGAGATGGGACAGGCGGGGCGATGGAGCCGGGGACAGCTGGGGCTGCGCAGCAGCGATGCCAGAGCTGGGGACAGGCGGGCCGGTGGATCTGGGGACAGCTGGGGCTCGGGAGCCGGGGACGGCCGGGGACAGCGGGGATGCCAAAACCGGGGACAGCCGGGGTACCAAAACTGGGGACAGCCGGGGCTCCGGAGCAGGGGAGAGCCGGGATGCCAAAACCGGGGACAGCCGGGGACAGCCGGGATGCCAAAACCGGGGACAGCCGGGGCTCGGGAGTCGGGACAGCCGGGGCTCCGGTGCCGCACGTTGCCCACGCCGCTGCCCTTGAACCGTCACTCACCCCCGCACCTGTCGCCCGCCTGATTTATCCTCCCCAAAATAACCGGGAAGCGTGACCGTGTCCCCCGCTCGTGTTCCTGGGGACGTGGCCGCTGGCAGGGCCAGCCCTGGCGGGGGGGCGGCGGCGTTTGGGGTCCCGAGCTCAGGAGCTGGGGACAGAGCCGGGGTCCGAGGCCGGGATGGGGGGTGACACGCGTGGCTGATGTGTCCCCCGGCTTGTCGCCTTCCTCCTGCTGGGGACAGCCCGGCCCCGGGGCCAGCGTTAACGGGGACACCGGAACAAGGGCCACATTGAGGCGCGGGCCCGGGGGCGCTGCGGTGACACACAACAAGGGTCCCTCTGTCCCCCCCGCGCCGCCCCCGCCGCGGGGACAGCGCTGACGCACGGCGGGGCCGCGAACGGGAATCGGGGCGGGGAACAGCGGAGCTGGGCACAGCGGGCACGGTGGGCACGGGGTTGGCACTGGCACGGCGCTGTCCCCTCCCACAGCTCAGGGCTGCCCTCTGCCACCTTGTCCCCGTCGCTGTCCCCGTTCCCTCGGCACGGGCTGCTGCAGGAGGGACGGGCACGGTACCGGCAGGGCCGAGGGAAAGCAGCTCCGTGGGCAGCTCCGGCCACGCCGGTGGTCCCGCGGCTGGGTCGGTGTGTGCCCGGCTCCCCGCACGGTGACACGCCGCCATTCCAGCTGCGACGGGCACCACGCTGTGTGTCCCCATGGCAGCGTGGCCGATCAGTGCCCCAAACTCCCATGTCCCCATTCCCTGTGTCCCCATGTCCATCCATCCCCTGTTCCTGCGTCTCCCCAAGTCCCCACGTCCCTGGTCCCCTGTGCCCGTGTCCCCATATCCAGGCGTCTCCCATCTCCATCCCTATCCCCATATCCCTTTGTCCCCCTAGTCTTCATGTCCCTTTATCCCCAGTGTCCCCATATCCCTGTGTCACGCTGTCCCTTGTGTCCATCTGTCCCTGTGTCCCCTCTTCTTTATTTCCCCACGGCCCTGCTCCTTGTGTCCCTTCATATCCAGGTGTCCCCCGTGCCCCTGCGGTCCCCACGGGTCCGTGCCGCTGTGTCCCGTGTCCCCAGGCGTGTCCCCGCGTTGTCGCCGTGTCCCCGCCGGGGTCAGCGGGGGACAGCTGCAGTACCCCCGCGGAGCCTCCAGCACAGGGGGCGCAGTGCACCCTCTGAGCCGCTCTGGGCTGCGGCGCTGCAGCTCTATGATGCTTTGGAACCAACCAAGTAGGGAAGAGGGGAATCCACGGACTCGGAACGGCGAACCCACCCCCGGTGACACTCCGCGGCCGGGAACGGCACCGAAGAGGCAAAATGTTAACGGAATCAAGTTCAGAGTGATGAAACACAGTGGTCATGGCCGGAATAGCCGCTAGGGTGGCCGGTGGTGTGTCCTGAACCCCCCGCGCAGGTGGGATGATCCACTTCCCTCCTCCGTGCCGTCAGATGGTCGGGCCCGGGCGGTGAGTGCGGAGCGGGGCTGAGGGGGTCCGGGGCCGGGGCTGGGGGGAACCAGGGACCGAGGGGGATCCGGGGCTGGGGCTGAGGGAGCCCAGGGAGCGAAGGGGATCCGGGGCGGGGGCTGAGGGGGGTCCGGGGCCGGGGCTGGGGGGAACCAGGGACCGAGGGGGATCTGGAGTCTCCAGCCTGGAGGGATCCTGAGGCGCCCCGTGGGAGAGCGAGGTGGGCTCGGGCCGGGACGTCCGGACCTGTGCGGTGTTTTTGGGGGCCCTGTGGGGTGGGGGTGGGCCCCTAGCGGGACAGCCGGGTCCCTCAGGGGTGTTGGATCCCTGAGGGGACCTGACCAGGGCATTTACTGCTCTGGGGTGTTGCGGAGCCCGTAGCAGGACTCCTGGCATCCCTGAGTGCTGGCGGCGGGGGGGTGAGGGCACCAGCTCAGGTTTCTCTGGGTTGTTAGAGGCTCAAGCCAGGACATTTGGGTCCCTGTGGGATATTGAGGGGGGTACTGGGACCACGGGGCCCACACTGGGGCGGTGAGCAGAGCAGACCGGGATATTTGGGTTCTCGTGGAGGGGTCTCACCCATCCTGGGACACCTGGATCCCTTTGGGGCACCCAGTCCTGAACCCCCCTGAGCTTCTGCGAGGTGTGGGGGAGGGCCCGTGTCTGTGGGATGTGAGGGATTTCAACCAACCCCATCTCTGTGGGGCTATGGGGGATCTATACTGAGAGTGTCTGGATTCCTGTGGCATGTGGGGCACTCAGATCAGGACATCTGGGTCACTGTGGGGCTGTGGGGCGGGTCTGTACTGAGGGTGCCTGGGTCCTTGTGGCATGTGGGGGACTCAAATCAGGACATTTGGTCTCTGTGGGGGTTACGGGGGGTCTACACCAAGGGTGCCTGGATCCTTTTGGCATATAGGGGACTCAGATCAGGACATCTGGGTCTCTGTGGGGCTACAGGGGACCTGTACTGAGAGTGTCCGGATTCTTGTGGCATGTGGGGGACTCAAATCAGGACATTTGGTCTCTGTGGGGCTATGGCAGATCTGTACCAAGGGTGCCTGGATCCTTGTGGAATGTGGGGGGCTCAGATCAGGGCATCTGGGTCTCTGTGAGGCTATGGGGGGTCTATAGCAAGGGTGCCTGGAACCTTATAGCATGTGGGGGATTCAAAATCAGCACATTTGGTCTCTGTGGGGCTATGGAGGGGATCTATACCGAGGGTGCCTGGCTGCTTGTGGCATGTGGGGGACTCAAATCAGGACATTTGGTCTCTGTGGGGCTACAGGGGACCTGTACTGAGAGTGTCCGGATTCTTGTGGCATGTGGGGGACTCAAATCAGGACATTTGGTCTCTGTGGGGCTATGGCAGATCTGTACCAAGGGTGCCTGGGTCCTTGTGGCATGTGGGGGACTCAAATCAGGACATTTGGGCCTCTGTGGGGGTTACGGGGGGTCTATAGCAAGGGTGCCTGGATCCTTTTGGCATGTGGGGGACTCAAATCAGGACATTTGGTCTCTGGGGCTATGGGGGGATCTATACCAAGGGTGCCTGGGTCCTTGTGACATGTGGGGGACTCAAATCAGGACATCTGGGCCTCTGTGGGGCTATAGGGGACCTGTACTGAGAGTTCCTGGATCCTTTTGGCATGTGGGGGACTCAAATCAGGACATTTGGTCTCTGTGGGGCTATGGGGGGATCTATACCAAGGGTGCCTGGGTCCTTGTGACATGTGGGGGACTCAAATCAGGACATTTGGGCCTCTGTGGGGGTTACGGGGGGTCTATAGCAAGGGTGCCTGGATCCTTTTGGCATGTGGGGGACTCAAATCAGGACATTTGGTCTCTGGGGCTATGGGGGGATCTATACCAAGGGTGCCTGGGTCCTTGTGACATGTGGGGGACTCAAATCAGGACATCTGGGCCTCTGTGGGGCTATAGGGGACCTGTACTGAGAGTTCCTGGATCCTTTTGGCATGTGGGGGACTCAAATCAGGACATTTGGTCTCTGTGGGGCTATGGGGGGATCTATACCAAGGGTGCCTGGGTCCTTGTGACATGTGGGGGACTCAAATCAGGACATTTGGTCTCTGTGGGGCTATAGGGGACCTGTACTGAGAGTTCCTGGATCCTTTTGGCATGTGGGGGACTCAAATCAGGACACCTGGGTGGGTCCCTGTGGGGTACCAGGCCTCCAGCATACAGGGGGGTGGCAGAGGGGCTGTCACCCAAGCCGGGCTGCCACCAACACCCCCGTTCCACCCTCGTGTCCCCTCAGCAGCCGCTGCTGTGGCCCCCCCAGCGCCGGCCCTGCCATGAACTGCCGCGCCGAGGTGCTGGAGGTGTCGGTGGAGGGCAGGCAGGTGGAGGAGGCCATGCTGGCCGTGCTGCACACCGTGCTGCTGCACCGCAGCACCGGCAAGTTCCACTACAAGAAGGAGGGCACCTACTCCATCGGCACCGTGGGCACGCAGGACGTGGACTGCGACTTCATCGACTTCGCCTACGTGCGCGTCTCCTCCGAGGAGCTCGACCGGGCCCTCCGCAAGGCTGTCGGGGAGTTCAAGGTCAGGGGGAAGATGGGAGCACAAAAGGCATTAAAGGGAAGGCACACGTCTCCAAGGGTCCCCCAGGATGGAGCAGGGGGATCGTGTGGGTGGGTTAAAAGGAGCAGATGAGGGCATTGGATCTGTTCAGCTGGAGGAGACTGAGAGGAGACTCAGCTTTGTCCCTAGGACAGCTCCGATCTCTGCTCCCTGGGACAGTGACAGGACTGAGGGAATGGATAGGGCTGTGGCAGGGAAGGGGTAGGCTGGATATTGAGAAAAGCTCCTTCCCCCAGAGGGTGATTGGGCACAGGAACAGCTCCCCAGGATGTGGTCATGGCCCCGAGGCTGCCAGAGCTCAGGGAGTGTTGGGACACCGCTCTCAGTGGTGGCATTGCTGGGGTGTCCTGTGCAGGGCCAGGAGTTTGCCTGGATGATCCCTGGGGGTCTCTTCCAGCTGAGGACACTCTGTGATGCTGTAGAACCCAGTGGGATGTGGGATGTGCTCAGTGCCTGTTCCCCCATGAAGCCCGTGCTGTCCCGCAGGACGCGCTGCGCGGCTCCGGCTCCGACGGCATGGGGCAGATCTCCCTGGAGTTCTACCAGAAGAAGAAATCCCGGTGGCCCTTCTCGGACGAGTGCATCCCCTGGGAGCTGTGGACCATCAAGGTGAACGTGGTGAACCTGGCCAACGAGCAGGAGCGGCAGATCTGCCGCGAGAAGGTGGGGGAGAAGCTCTGCGAGAAGATCATCAACATCGTGGAGGTGATGAACCGCCACGAGTACCTGCCCAAGATGCCCACCCAGTCCGAGGTGGACAACGTCTTTGACACCAGCCTGAAGGACGTGCAGCCCTACCTGTACAAGATCTCCTACCAGATCACGGACTCCCTGGGCACCTCGGTCACCACCACCATGCGCCGCCTCATCAAGGACACGCTGGCGCTGTAGGGCTGGTGTCACCCAGGCAGGGTCACCGTGGGCCGTGGCATTTTTGGGGCAGTGACTCTGCTTGGATCCCCTCCTTCTTCACCTGCAGAAAGCCTCTGGGAGGAGCTTGGCTTGGCCTAGCCTGTAATTTGGAGGTTGCTGCTCCTTGGTTTGTGCCGTGGGGTTTTGTCCATCCTGGAGAACTGGCTCAGTGGCTCCGGCCTGGCTGATGACCGGGGTGAGTCCTCAGGGCACGTGTGGCACCAGCCCTGAGTGGAGCAGGGGCCTGGCAGAGGGTGCTGGGAGTCAGGGTGGCACCCCAGCCCACCCCTCTGCAGTACACTTGGTGCCACACAGCCAGTGCTGGCCGTGTCCCTTATCACCACCTGTCCCCAGTGTCACTGCTGTCCCTGGGGGGCCAGAGCTGCCCCAAAAATAAAGAGTTTCTGCTTTCATATGGAGCCTGGTCATGTCCTGGCTGTGGGGGCCATGGGAGGGGGCAATGGATGCTGAGGCTGAGCTGGTGGTCCCCATCACATCCAAAACCAAGGGGCTGAGCTGGGGGGTCCCCATGGCACCCCTGAGCTGTGGAGCTGAGCTGTGGGACCCCGGTGTAATAGAGGTGAGCTGGGGGTCCCCATGGCACCCCTGAGCTGTGGAGCTGAGCTGTGGGACCCCGGTGTAATAGGGGTGAGCTGGGGGTCCCCATGGCACACTCACACCATGGGGCTGAGCTGGGGGTCCCCATGGCACACTCACAGCATGGGGATGAGCTGGGGGGTCCCCATTGCACCCCTGAGCTGTGGAGCTGAGCTGGGGGTCCCCATAGCTCACTCACACCATGGGGCTGAGCTGGGGGTCCCCATGGCACACTCACAGCATGGGACTGAGCTGGGGAGGGGTCCCCATTGCACCATGGGGCTAAACTGAGGGACCCCATAGCACACTCACACCATGGGGCTGAGCTAAGGGACCCCTGTAATGGAGCTGAGCTGGGGGTCCCCTGAGCCATGTCCCCATTGCACCCCTGAGCTGTGGGGCTGAGTGGCTGCAGTGGGGACAGGCAGAGTGGGGAGCCCCAGCTGCCCCCCAAGGCACCTCGGGAGGGGGCTGGGGTGACTCCCCCTTCCTTGCAGGACTCTGCACCCCTCCAGGGGGGCTCCAGGGCGGAGCAAAGCTGCTGCCCCTTGCCGGGGGGGGAACCCAGCGCCAGGGAGCGTGAGGGGGGCCGTGGAGGGAGGATAAGACAGTCCTTGACATCACTTAAACCCTCCCGTCTGTCACCGCCACACTCGGCTCCCGGGAGGAAGACGAGGAGGAGGAGGAGGAGGGGGACATGAACGCCACCCGCGAGGACACGGGGGTGAGCGAGGCTGCCCAGATCGCCGTGGTGCTGGTGCTCTGCCTCGCCGTCACCTTCGCCATCCTCTTCCTCGGCTGCAACCTGCTGCTGCAGGCCGAGAGCCTGGCAGCGCCCGCGGCGCAGGGGGAGCGGCGCCTGTCCGAGCCCGACGGCGGCACCGAGGGCACGTAGGGACCGGCTGGAGCCTCACGGATGGACAGATGGACAGATGGACAGCCGGGCACGGCTGGGTGTGGATGGACAGATGGACGGCTGGGTGTGGACGGACAGCAGTGTCCTTGCCTGTAGCACCTCTGAAGGTGTGGAACGGCACGGGGCTTGTGTGAGTGGATGTCACCGAGGGACTGAGCAGTGAGCCCAGTGGATGGACAGATGGACGGATGGACAGATGGACAGCCGGGCATGGCTGGATGTGGATGGACAGATGGACAGCTGGGTGTGGACGGACAGCAGTGTCCTTGCCTGTAGCACCTCTGAAGGTGTGGAACGGCACGGGGCTTGTGTGAGTGGATGTCACCGAGGGACTGAGCAGTGAGCCCAGTGGATGGACAGATGGACATGGATCAACATGGATGGACATGGCCGGGCAGCAGCATCCTTGCCTGCAGCATCTCCAGTGACCCTCGGGAGCAGAGCAGGATGTGCACTGGGATCCTGCCCTGAGCACTGGGGACTCGGGTGGCTGGATGTCACTGAGGGCAGCTGGGACCTGCCTAAGCCGGACGGACGGACGGACAGACAGCAGCGTCTTTGCCCACAGCATCTCCGAGGGTCCCCCAGGATGGAGCAGGGGGCTCGTGTGGGTGGATTAAAAGGTCCCAGGTCAGCAGCGGCGCTGGGGGGGCTGAGGCCGGGCCAGATCCCACCCTGGGTGTGGCAGTGCTGGTAATCCCCCCAAGAGGATTAGGGGAAACTTTTATTCCCTGTTTCAGGGCTAATCCCTGGCCTGGTGGGGCTCAGCGAGGGAGGCCAGGACCTCGTGCTGCTGCTGAGGGTCTGGGGTGGCATCCTGCCCTTCCCAGCCCCTCACACCCCCATGGCCACATTCCACCCCCACGAGCCCTTTCTGCCCTCCTGGCCCCATCCTGCCCCTCCTGTCCCTTTGGGACCTCATCCTGCTCCCCCTGCAGCCCCTCCCAGCCTCCAATCCCAGTCCAAAAGTGGGGTGAACTGGGACCACCCCACACTGGAGTGGGGCTGGGGATGCGGGGGCTCCCAATTCCTCCCAAAAACAGGTCCCCCCTCTCCTTAATCCCACAGTTTTAATAACAGCACTGCAAAACTCTGCCAAATGTCTGGTCCCTGCACATCTCTGTGCCCCCTCCCTGCCCCCAAGCCATAGGACCACAGCCTGGGGGGGTCCCCAAACCCCTGGGCTGCCTCTGTGCCCCCACCACGTTCCCCCAAATCAGACACTGGCCATGTAAAAGACTCCATATATTTCACATGTACAAAAAGTCACTGTGGGGGGGAGGGCAGGGGGGTCCTGGGGTGGGGGGCACCATCCTGCCCCTCTCCCGGTGCCCCCCCAGCCTGGCTTTGGTCCCTTTTTTTTTGGCACTTAGTGTTCACATCAGTGGTCAAAGTGTCGAGCGCGGGGTGGAGGGGTCCCTCTGGTCCCTGTAGTGGGGCTGGGGGCTCTGAGGCAGTGAGCCCCCCGGGGACAAGGGGACCCTGACAGGGAGGGAGCACCCCACGGGTCAGCTCCTGATGCTGGGGCCCCACCACAGAGGGATTTGGCCTCTGCCTTGGGTGGGCAGGGGGTGCAGGGTCTCCCCGGGCACAGGGATGTCACCCGTAAGGGTGGTGACACGGGGACATTTTGGCCCTGTTCCACGTGGTGTCAGGGCAGGACGGAGCCTCGCTGGGCACCTGGGGGGCAGAGGGGGGTGAGGAGGGACTGAGACAGCCCCAGTCCTCCCCTGCCCCCGGGTCGGGCTCCTCTGCCTTGCTGGGCTACAGGCGGATCCACCTTCGGGCTGTGGGATGGAAGGGACAGTCAGGGACAGAGCCACGGACACCTGGCCTGGCCTCAGGGGGTGCCCAGGTGACCCCCCCAGAGTACAGGCACCACAGGGTGTCCTCCAGGCACTGGCCTAGGAACCAGTAATGCACTGGGATCCCCACTCTGGGCTCCAGCAGGGCACTGGGACCATACCCTGGCATCAGTCTAGCACTGGGACCCTGCCTTGGGATCCAGTTTCGCCCTGGGATCCTGCCCAGAACCCAGTGGTGCACTGGGACCTTGTCCTGGGACCCCGTGGTGCACTGGGATACCAGCCTGGGATCCAGTACTGTGCTGGGATCCCATCTTGAGACCCTGTAGTGCACTGGGATCCTGCCCTGGGATCCAGTGATGCAGTAAGACCCTACTCTGGGATCCAGTACTGTGCTGGGATCCCATCTTGAGCCCCAGCAGTGCACTGGGATCCTGTCCTGGAATCCAGTGACCCCACTCTGGGATCCAGTATTGCAGTAGGAGCTGTGCTGGAATCCAGCCTTGCTCCAGGATCCAGGGCAGGGATCCTGTGCCAGGACTCCATGCTGGGTAGAAACATTTCACTGGGATCCAGAGCCAGGAGCTGGCATTCCACCCAGATCCAGCCTTATGCTGGGATCCTGTGCTGAGATCCAGCCTTGCACCAGGATCCTGTGCTGGGATCCAGTCTTGAACTGGGATCCTGTGTTGGGATCCAGCCTTGCACTGGGATCCTGTGCTGGGATCCTGTGCTGTGATCCTGTACTGGGATCCAGCCTTGCACCAGGATCCTGTGCTGGGATCCTGTGCTGTGATCCTGTACTGGGATCCAGCCTCGAACTGGGATCCAGCTCTGTACCAGGATCCTGTGCTGGGATCCAGCTTTGCACTGGGATCCAGTGCTGGGATCCAGCCTTGAACTAGGATCCAGTGCTGAGACTCTGCCTTTCAGTAGGATCCTGTGCTGGGATCCAGCTTCGCACCAGGAACTTGTGCTGGCATCTTGTGCTGGGATCCCACCTTGCACTGGGATCCAGCTTTGTGCTGGGATCCAGCTGTGCACCAGGATCCTGAGCTGGGATCCTGTGCTGGGATCCAGCTCTGTGTTGGGATCCTGCCTTGCACTGGGGTCCAACCTTGCACTGGGAATCCAGCCTCGCACTGGGATCCAGTGCTGGGGTCCAGCCTTGCACTGGGATCCAGTGCTGGGATCCAGCCTTGCACTAGGATCCTGAGCCTGGATCCAGTGCTGGGATCCAGCTCTGTGTTGGGATCCTGTGCTGGGATCCAGCCTTGCATTTACGATCCTGCCCCGATCCAAAGGCCTGGGGCACACCAGACACCCTGGGGTGACAGCATGCAGGGAGGGGGCGTGCAGAAGGGGGCATGCGGGGTCAGGGGGAACCCAGGGGGATCCAGGTGGGATCCAGGGGGATCCAGGCATGCATGTGGTACCTGGGCTCTTAACAGCTGGACTCGTCGTGGTGGGACGGGTCGCAGAAGAAGCGGGAGCCCCGCTTGGCCGTGCGGGCAGTGAAGGGGACGCTCTTCAGCGCTGCGGGGGGATGGGCAGGGGACGGGGGGGACAGGGACACGTCAGCCCCCGTGGCTGGCAGGGCCAGGGCAGGGGGCCAGGGGCTGAGGGGGCCGTACCGGTGATGATGTCCTCGATGGTGCCATCCTTGCCCTCGTACATGGGCCGGTGGTCCTTGGCCTGGCGCCGCCGCAGCTCCGCGATCAGCTCCTGCTGCTGCCACTTGTTCCGCTGTGAGGGAGGAACAGTGGGTCCAGGTTAGGGACACAGGGGTCCCCTCCATGCCCCCTACTCCCCAGCCCACCCCGTGCCAGCCTCCACTAACCTTCTCCTGCTTCTTAGCCTCCTGTGCCAGCAGCTTCTCCCGCATCACCTCCTCCTGCTTCTTCCGCGTCTCGTTCTCCTGCTCCGCGTCCTGCCGGGCACACAGGTGGGGGAGGTCAGCTTTCCTCCACCATGGTGCCACTCACCTGCAGGGTGCCCCCTCCCAGCCCCACCTCACCTTGTAAGAGTGGATGAAGCGGACAAAGACCGGGAAGAAGACAGACGGGGGGGTGGTCTTGGGGCTCTCGCCGAAATACCGCACCACGGTGTTGTAGGCGTCCTGGCACAGGAGCGGTGGTCAGGCACGGGCAGTGTCCGGCACAGGGGGAGGGCAAGGCATGGCGGGCATCACGTGTGGGCAAAGCAGGGCAGGAGAGCACGAGGAAGTGTGCAGAGCAAGGTGTGGGTGACCAGATGTGCACGAGAAGTGTGCAGAGCCAGGAGCAGAACCAGATGTGCACAGGGAGCACGCAAGGCAAGGTGTGAGTGACCAGGTGTGCACAAGAACCATACAAGACAAGGTGTGGGTGACCAGCTGTGCACAAGGAGCTTGCAAGACAAGGTGTGGATGACAAAGAATGACACAAAGCATGCAGAGGAAAGCAGGAGTGCAAGAGGAGCATGCAGAGCAAGGTGTGGATGACCAGCTGTGCACGAGAACCATGCAGAGGAAGGTGTGGATGACCAGATGTGCACAAGACCATGCAGAGCAAGATGTGGGTGACCAGCTGTGCATGAGAACCATGCAAGACAAGGTGTGGGTGACAAAGAATGACATGGAACATGCAAAAGAAAGCAGGAGTGCAAAAGGAGCATGCAGAGCAAGGTGTGGGTGACCAGATGTGCACAAGACCATGCAGTGCAAGGTGTGGATGACAAAGAATGACACAGAGCATGCAGAGGAAAGCAGGAGTGCAAGAGGAGCATGCAGAGCAAAGTGTGGACAACCAGATGTGCATGAGGATTGTGCAAGACAAGGTGTGGATGACCAGGTGTGCACAAGGAGCTTGCAAGACAAGGTATGGATGACAAAGAATGGCACAGAGCATGCAGAGGAAAGCAGGAGTGCAAGAGGAGCATGCAGAGCAAGGTGTGTGGGTGGCCAGGTATGCACAAGGACCACACAAGACAAGATGTGGATGACCAGGTGTGCACGAGGAGTGTGGAAATCAAGATAAGGATGTGCAGGTCTGCACAAAAACTGCATAGAGCAAGGTGTGGATGACAAAGAATGACGTGGAACACGCAAAGGAAAGCAGGAGTGCAAGAGGAGCATGCAGAGCAAGGTGTGGATGACCAGCTGTGCACAAGACCATGCAAGACAAGCTTTGGATGACCAGCTGTGCACAAGGCCTGTGCAAGACAAGGTGTGGGTGACCAGATGTGCACAAGGACTGTGCAAGACAAGGTGTGGGTGACCAGATGTGCACAAGAAGTGTGGAAATCAAGATAAGGATGTGCAGGCCTGCACAAAGACTGCATAGAGCAAGGTGTGGATGACAAAGAATAACGTGAAACACGCAAAGGAAAGCAGGAGTGCAAGAGGAGCATGCAGAGCGAGGTGTGGATGACCAGCTGTGCACAAGACCATACAAGACAAGGTGTGGGTGACCAGATGTGCACAAGCACTGTGCAAGACAAGGTTTGGATGACAAAGAATGACATGGAACATGCAAAGGAAAGTGGGAGTGCAAGAGGAGCATGCAGAGCAAGGTGTGGGTGACCAGCTGTGCATGAGAACCATGCAGAGCAAGGTGTGGGTGACCAGCTGTGCACAAGAAGTGTGGAAATCAAGATAAGGATGTGCAGGTCTGCACAAAAACTGCATAGAGCAAGGTGTGGATGACGAAGAATGACGTGGAACACGCAAAGGAAAGCAGGAGTGCAAGAGGAGCATGCAGAGCAAGGTGTGGATGACCAGATGTGCACAAGACCATGCAAGACAAGGTGTGGGTGACCAGATGTGCACAAGCACTGTGCAAGACAAGGTTTGGATGACAAAGAATGACATGGAACATGCAAAGGAAAGTGGGAGTGCAAGAGGAGCATGCAGAGCAAGGTGTGGGTGACCAGCTGTGCACGAGAACCATGCAGAGGAAGGTGTGGGTGACCAGATGTGCACAAGGACTGTGCAAGACAAGCTTTGGATGACCAGCTGTGCACAAGACCATGCAGAGGAATGTGTGGATGACCAGCTGTGCACGGGAACCATGCAAGACAAGCTTTGGATGACCAGCTGTGCACGAGGAGTTTGCAGAGCAAGGCGTGGCCGTGCAGCGTGCCCGTGGCCGGTGCCAGGCCGGCTGTGAGCAGCCCTCACCTCGGCCGTGCGCGCGTCGCGCTGCAGCCGCTCGAGCTGCCCCTCGCTGCCGCCCAGGAAGCCGCGCAGCACCGCGCTCTCGTGCTGCCCGCACTCCCGCCGCAGCAGCTCCATGCCCCGGCCCAGCTCCTTCACGTCCAGCAGCACGTTCTCCAGGGACACTGCAGGGACACGGGATGGGTCAGTGGCTGTGTGGGGCCGGGGCAGCGCGGTGGGGCCACGGGCACAGGTTGAGGGGCACCTGCTGCAGCTTTCTCCACGAAGTGCAGCTCCTGCCAGAAGGTCGCCAGCTCTGGGTACTTCTCCCTCACCGTCAGCGCGATGAAGTGCAGCAATGTCATCTTCCTGTCTGTTGACTTGGTGTCCAGGAGCTGCAGGAGGATTTGGGGAGGGGGTCAGGGCGGTGGGATGGGATCCTCGGGGTCCCAGGGAACCGGGGAGGGGCTGCCCACCAGGTCCAGGCTCTGCAGTTTGAAGCCGTAGACTGCGCCGCGTTTGCTGCTGTTCATGTAGTTGCCCAGCGCCAAGATGATCTGCAGGGGCAATGCAGCAGGATTGGAGGGTCAGGAGGCAGCGAGACCCCCACAGGATCCCCCACACCCAGCTACAGTGAGGCTGGAGTGAAGGACCCCCACCCAGCTTGTCCCCACATCCCCACCTCCAACATGTGCTTCAGCTTCTGGGACGACTTAACAGAGGCCGAGGCTGCGATGATGGCGTTGAGCTGCTGCAGGGGGACAGCACAGGGGGGCTCAGCTGGGGTTCGGGGTGCAGGGGGTCCAGTGCCCCCCTCCCCAGCTCCGTACCGGTGTCAGCATCTGGATGTTCTCGGCGAAGTTGCCGAGGAAGGCCATGATGGCCATGCGCTGGGGCAGCCGCTCCACCTTGCTGAACTGCAGCATGAACCTGTCCTCGTCCGCCAGCTCCTCCAGCGGCTTCCGCTCGCGCTCGTACTGCCGCAGCGCCTTGGCCTCCGCCTCCGTGGGCAGGAACCGCATCAGGCACTCCACAAAATCCACCGGCAGCGTCGTCAGGTCAAACCTGCCCCGCACCGAAGTGTTGGGGAGCAGCTCCCAGCGGTGCCCGGTCTGGGAAGCCTGGATCCCAGCCTGGCTCCCTGTTTGGGCACCCGGAGCCACAGGCAGAGCCCCTGCACCCTGCCTGGAGCTCCTGAGCCCCAGTCTGACCATGTGCCCCCCAGCCAAGTCCTCTGCACCCCAACAAGCCCCTCTGCACCTTGCCTGGCTCTCCTGTTGATCCTCCTCCCCCATGCCAGACCCCTGCACCCCAACAAGCCCCTCTGAACCTTGCCTGGCTCTCCTGTTGATCTTCCTCCCCCATGCCAGACCCCTGCACCCCAACAAGCCCCTCTGCACCTTGCCTGGCTCTCCTGTCAATCCCCCTCCCCCTGGCCAGACCCTGCAGCCCAACAAGCCCCTCTGCACCTTGCCTGGCTGTCCTGTTGATCCCCCTCCCCCTGGCCAGACCCTGCACCCCAAAAAGCCCCTCTGCATTCTACACAGTCTCTCTGCACCCCGCCTGGCCCCCCTGAACCCCAAAAAACTCGTGCTGCACATCTGCCAAGACCCCCTGTACTCTGCCTTGATCCCCTGAAGCCCAAGCAGCCACCCTGCCCCCCAGCCAAGCCATCTACACCCCAGCCAGCCCCCTTGAACCCTGCCTGTCCCTCCTGCATCCCAACCAGGCCTGCTGCACCCTTCCTGCACCCTCTGGACCCCAACAACCCCCCCTGCACCCCAACCAGGGGCCCTGAACCCTGCCTGAAACCCCCACACCCCATCCAGAGCCCCCTGCACTCTGAGCCACCAGAACCTCAGCCAGACCTGTCCCCTATCCCAGCTGGCCCCTCTACACCTTTCCTGGCCCCTCTGCACCCCAACCAGCCCCGCTGAACCCCAACCAGCCCCCTTGCACCCCGTTCCTGGCCCTCCCTGCCCCATTTCTGCCCCCCAGCTCAGCCCGTACGTGTGGATGGCGCGGCAGATCTCGTCGGCGCTGCGCCCGGCCTTGCGCAGGGTGATGGCCAAGTTCTTGGCACGGTTGGCCTCCAGCAGGGTCACCTTGGTGGCCACCTTCTGCGCCGCCTTGCTCTTGGCACACACCAGGTCCAGCGCCGGGCCCTGCGCCTTGGTCTTGAACAGCTCCTCGAAGCGCTCCAGGTCCAGGTCCTGGGGGATAAGGGGGTCAGAACTGGGGCTGGGGGTGCCCACGTGGGGAGGGGTAAGGGATTCATCCCCGGGGCAGGGAGAAATGACAAGGACGACTCCATGGTATCAGAAGGCTAATTAATTACTTCGTTATACTGTATTGTTCTCTACTATGTTACTAAATTACTATTATACCATATTATATGCTATATTACTATTATTATACTGTATTATTCTATATTCTATTAGTATTATACTATATTCTATGCTATATTATTATTATACTATATTATTCTATACTCTATTACTCTGTTATTATTATACTATATTCTATACTATAGTCTATACTATATTACTATATTATTCTATACTCCATTACTATATTATTATATGGTATATTATACTAAATTATATTATTTTATACGTTATTATTCTATACCATATTACTATATTATTATACACTATATATATTTGTATATTATACACTATATTACTATATTATATATTATAATATACTATATTATAGTATATTCTATACTATATTACTATTATACCATATTTTATGCTATATTCTATACTATATATATTGGTATATTATACACTATATTACTATACTATATTACATATTACAATATACTATATTATAGTATATTCTATGCTATATTACAGTATATTATTCTATACTGTATTAGTGTATTACTATATTATTCTATACTATATTATTCTATACTATATTACTGTATTACTATATTGCTATATTACTATATACTATATATATTAGTATATTCTATACTATATTACATATTATAATATACTATATTATAGTATATTCTATACTATATTACGTATGTTACAGTAATTACAGTATATTCTATACTATATTACTACATCTAAACTGAATCTGCCAGCACTCAACTCCACTGCACAGAATCTCCTGACTGTCAGCCAAGTCCCGACACACACACCTGGATTCAACTGCTCAGTTCATCAAATTGACCAGAATAATTGATCAAATAACCAGACCCCAATTACCAATTCCCTTCAGGTAAACAATCTTCCACAACGCACTCCACTTGTGAACAACAAAGAGGAGCAGCAACCCAGATAAGAATTTTTTTTTTTTCTCTGAGGTTCAGAGCATGTGAATCCCAGAAACACCCTTGGGAAGTTGTGCCTGGCTTTTCTCTGTGGAGAGAAATGCAGCCACGGAGGGGTCCTGGGCTCACCTCCAGCACCCTCTCATCATCCAGCTCGCTGAACACGGTCCCGCTGATCTGGCTGGGCTTCAGCGCCGTCCAGTTGAACACGGGCAACCGGAACTTGGTCTTGATGGGCTTCTTGATCCGGATGGCTGCCGGCGGGGTGGGAGCCAGCTCAGCACCCCCAGGGCATGGGGACGTGTCCTGTGCCCACCCTGAGCCTGGTGTCATCAACCCCTGGGCCACCCAGTCCCCGTGCTGGGGTCCCTGAGCAGGTGTTCCTTGAGGATTGCAACCCCAGCATGCTGGTGCCTGCAACCCTTCCCTGTCCCTTGTCCCTGTCCCCACAGTTCCTTTGTCCTCCTTGTTCCCATGGTCCCCGCAACCTCCCAGTCCCCTGTCCTTGTCCTCACAGTCCCTACACCATCCCTGTCCCTACATCCTTCCTGTCCCCATGGTCCCTACACCATCCCTGTCCCTTGTCCCTGTCCCCACAGTCCCTACACCATCGCTGTCCCCATGGTCCCCACATCCTCCTGTCCCCTGTCCCTGTCCCACATTCCCTACACCATCCCTGTCCCCATGGTCCCTACACCATCCCTGTCCCTTGTCCCCACATTCCCTACACCATCCCTGTCCCCACAGTCCCCACATCCTCCCTGTCCCCGCAGTCCCTACACCATTCCTATCCCCTGTCCCTGTCCCCACAGTCCCTACACCATCCCTGTCCCCATTGTCCCCACACCCTCCTGTCCCTGTTCCCTGTCCTTACAGTGCCCACACCCTCCCTGTCCCCTGTCCCCATCCCCTGGTCCCCCCTCACCCCCACGTACCTGAGAGCCCCACGGTGAGGGCGATGGAGGGCGAAGCCCCGGGCAGCGGCGGGGCCGGGGGACACTTCCCTGTGGATCCATCAGAGGGGGGTGAGACCCCAATTCTGGAGACCACCCAGCCTCGGGAGCGGGGACCTCCCTGTCTGGAGCCCTCCCACCCCCGGGGACACCCCGCCCCGGTTTTGGGGGTCCCGGGGGCTTCCCCTCCTCACCTGGGAGCGGGGGCGCGGGGGGCGGCAGAGGGGGCGGTGGGGGAGGCGGGGGGGGCGCGGCTTCCACGGGGGGCAGGGCCGGGGGTCGCGGGGTCTCCTCCGAGGGCTCGGGCTGCGGAGGTGGCGGCTCGGCGCTGGGAAGCGGCGGCGGCTCGGAGCCGTAGTGCCGCCGGAAAGCCTCGTCCTTCTCCTTGATCATCCTGCGCAGCGTGTGCACCTGGTGGCTCGTGTGCTCGTAGGTCTCCTGGGGACAGCGAGCGTCAGGCGGGGGGGATCGGGACCCTTCCCCACTCCCTACAGCCCCTATGGCCCCCTCTCAACACACCTTGACTACCTCCAGCTCCTTCTCTCGCTGCAGCAGCTGCTTCTCCAGCTCCGCCACCCGCATCATGTTCTCGTTCTCCAGGTCCAGCAGCTTCTCCGTGAGCTGGGGAGAGGGACACGGCTGTGACAGCAGCTCAGGGACACCCCTGGTGTCACACTGACCTCCTTGGGACCTTGGGACATGCCCACACCCCCTGTGCTCACATACGTGGGACAGGTGCTCCTCCAGCTCCTCCACCTTCTCCAGGGCCACATTTTTGGTCTCGGCGTCCTCCAGCAGCCCCCCAACATCGAAGACGTTGTCCAGGTACGCCTGGATCTGCACCTGCAGCTTCTCGCTCTCCGTGTGCCTCGACTTCTGTGGGCACCAAGGCGGCGTCAAGGATGGGGGGACCCCCCAACGCAGCTCCCCTGACCCTCGACCCCCCCGTACCTGCAGGAACTCCTCCAGCCCCAGCTTGGTGAACTCGTACTGGAGATGGACGCGGAAGTTCATGTCCTCCACCGAGTGCACCACGATGTTGATGAACTGCATGCAGGCCACCTGCAGGCAGGGCTGGCGTCACCAGGAGTCCTCCTGGCCCCCCAGAGAGCCTCCCCCTCGCCCAGGACAGGGTGTCCCACCATGAAGTCGATGCTGCTGTCCTCGTTGCGGAAGTACTCCATCAGCCGCTCAAAGCGGTGTTTCTCCTTGCACACCTGAGCAGGAGGAAATGGGGTTCACCTGGCGTGGCCCCCCAGCCACTGACCCTCCCCCCCTCTCCTGGACTCCACTTCCCTAATCCCAGTCTGGTCCTGGTGCTCCCAGACTCCCATTCCTCATCTTCCCTGATCCTTCCATCCCCTGCACTCCAGACTCCCTTTCCCAGCCTGGTCCTGGGGACCCTAGTGGCCCCATCCCAGCCTTCTCTTGGGGTTTCTCCCAACCCAGATTGCTCCTGGGGGACGCTAGTGGCCCCATGCCAGCCTTCTCTTGGGGTGTTCCTCATCCCAGATTGTTCCTGGGGTCCCTGGTGGCCCCATCCCAGCCTTCTCTTGGGGTTTCTCCCAACCCAGATTGCTCCTGGGGATCCTGGTGCCCCCATTCCAGCCTTCTCTTGGGCTTTCCCCAATCCCAGATTGCTCCTGGAGTCCCCAGTTCCTCCATTCCTGGGGTCCTGCTCCCCAGTCCCAGCCTGATTCTGGTGCCCCCATTCCCCCATCCCAACCTGATCCTGTCTCCCCCCATTCCCCCATCCCAGCCTGGTCCTTTCTCCCCCCATTCCCCCCATCCCAGCCTGGTCCTTTCTCTCTCCATTCCCCCATCCCAACCTGGTCCTGTCTCCCCCCGTTCCCCCCTCCCAGCCCCATTCCCACTCCCCTCGTACCTCCTTGAAGTTGTCGAAGGCCGCGAGGATGATCTCGTGGCCGCCCCTCACCAGGCAGACAGCCGCCAGCAGCTCCAGCACCAGCGCCTTCATCCTGGCCACAGTGCCACCATCACCATCAGTGTCACCCCCTGCCAGCTCCAGGACCCCTGTCCCACCTGCCAGACCCTCCCTTACCTCGGGTTCTTGTTGTTGAGGCTCAGGGCGATCTCGTTGACAGCGTGGGGGTGAGACATGACCAGGTTGAAGCCGTACTGTGGGCACGGAGTGAAAACAGTGTCAGCCGTGGTGGCAGTGGTGACAGCGGTGTCCCCACCGCGGGGTGACAGTACCTGGTAGTTCATGATGGCCCGGAGACACATGATGCAGAGGTGGACGTCATCCTTCTGGCTCACCAGGCGCGAGTTCTTCAGCGCCCTGCGGCTGGGCAGCGTGCCATAGCTGCAGGGCAGGGCACACAGTGAGCGGGACTGTCACCTGCTGCTGCTGCACCCATGGGGGAACGGAGGGACAGCGTGGGGACAGCGTGGGGACAGCGTGGGACAGCCAGGATTTCGGAGGGGCAAAGGCAGAGAGAGGGCGACAGGGACAGAGCGTGCAGAGGCGGAGCAAAGCCACGGTGACACGGTGACAGCCGGTACTTACCCGGGCGGCGAGGTGGGCACGGAGCAGAGAGAGAGAGAGCACAGCCAGAGAGGGGCACCCCGGCCCTGGAAGCAGAAACGGGGTGCATTACCCCGGGGCGCGGGGGCAGAGGCAGAGCAGGGTGAGCGGAGCCGCGGGGGCAGAGGACAGGCAGGGTGGCAGCGGCGAGGCAGCGATGGCAGTGCCAGGGCTGCACGGGCCTGCGGGGCGGGCACGGCACGCGAGGCAGACATGGCACATGTGACATGTACCGTGGCACAGCCTGAGCTCCAGGCACGGCGTTTGTGCCATGCAGGTGATGGGACAGGGCGGCGAGTGGCACCGGGCACGATGGCACAAGCCATGGCAGGACAGCGCTTGGCACGGCACACACCATGGCACGCTGGCACACACCATGGCACGCTGGCACACAGCACAGCACGCAGCAAGCAGCAGCACCGTGGCCAGCCAGAGCCCTGCAGCAGGACGTACCCCCATGGCAGGATGTCCCCCCAGGCTGGGACATCCCCCCGGGCACGTACCGTAGGGCGGTCTGGCGGGCAGAGCGGGCCAGGCTGCTGGTGAAGGGGGCGGGCAGGGCGCTGGGGTGCTGCAGATCCTCGATGGACCTGCTCCAGGAGCGCAGCTTCTCCAGTGCGCCATCCTCGCCGCCTTCCAGGCCCTCAAAATCCAACCTGGTGGGGGGACACGCGGGCAGCGGGGGGCACACTGATTTGGCAGGGGGTACATGGCTTTTGTGGGGGGCACACGGCTCTGGCGGGGGCCACACTGCTCTGGGAGAAGGGCACACGGCTCCGGCAGGGGGCACACGGCTCTGGCGGGGGGCACACGGCTCTGGCAGGGGGCACGCTTCTCTGGCAGAAGGGCACACGGCTCTGGCAGGGGATACACGGCTCTGGCGAGGCGCACACGGCTCTGGCAGGGGGCACACGGCTCTGGCAGGGGGCACACGGCTCTGGCAGGGGGCACAGGGTTCTGGCAGGGGGCACAGGGTTCTGGCAGGGGGCACACGGCTCTGGCAGGGGGCACAAGGCTGTGGCGGGGGACACAGCTCTGGCAGGGGGCACAGGTCTCTGGCGGGGGGCACACGGCTCTGGCGGGGGGCACAGGGCTCCAGCACAGACGCAAGCACCGAGGCAGGTGGCCACTGGGGGGTTGCGGCGTGGGGAGAGGCACGAGCGTGGCTCTGGAATTCCCAGAGCAGGCGGGGAGGGTCTGAGAGTGCCGCATCCCTGGGGAGCGCGATGCACACAGTCCCTCCCTGCCGCAGGGACGATAAGGCACCGAGCAGTATCAGCCGCTGGCAGCAGGGAGCTGCCACAGCCACCAGCAACTTCCACGCTCCCCAAGGACTCCCTGGACCCCCCCTCACCCAGGGACCCCCCGGCCCCACTCACATGACGGCGCACTGCGCGAAGGACAGGTAGTTCACCAGCACGTCCAGCCCCTTGTTCTCATCGTTGAGGAACTCCCGCACCCACCTGCGGCACCAGGTACCCATCAGAGCCCGCAGGAGCCGGGGGTCCCCCCACACCCCCCTCCAGCACGGAGCGCCCTGTCCTGGCACGGGGACCGGGGGCACTGCCGCGCTGGGCGCAGCCCCTCCGCTATCAGCGGTGCCAGCGGCAGCGCGGGGTTATCGGGGCAGCGCAGGGAGCGCTCGGTGCGGGCGGCAAACGGGGCTTGGGGCTGGGGCTGCACCCCCATCCCCGCCCTGCGAACCTCGCGGGGACACCCCGAGCCTTGGGAGGGGCTTTGTGAGGTGCTGCCTGTTGGGGTACACGGGGTGGGGGACGCACCCGGCAGCACCGGGGGTCCCCAGGCCAGCCCACGGCCGTGCGTCAGGGAGCCACGGGGGCAGCGGCCGCCCCTTTCCTGCCGCCGCCAGCCCCTCGCCCCAGCCCGTTTCCTGTCTCCGGCTGCTGCTATTTTGGGTCCGTGGGCAGGGACGAGCGGGGCCGGCGGCGGGGAACAGCCGGCACGTGCACGAGCCGCCCCGGGCACGACTGTGCCACCGGGAACCCGCCGCTGATGTCCCCAACACCCCCGGGATGGCTCCGTCCCGTCCGACCCCCCCAGCCCCGCGCGGCTCCGGGGCATCCCGGGGCGGGTCGCGGTGTCACCGGCTCGGGGACGGTGCCGACCGAGCCCTCCGGTCTGTCGGGAGGAGCCGGCCGGGATCTGGCCACGCTGCCTCGTTCAGGGCGTCATCGCCGGCCCATCCGCCCCGGCATCCGCCCCCGGGACCTGCCCGCGGGCCGGGGCAGGAACCGGCCCAGTTCCTGCAGCGCCTCCGGCTTCCCCTGCAGCTGTGCGGGGCTGGTGACAGCGCCCCGCCGTCCCCCCGGGACCCCGAGCGCCATCCGGAACGCTGCACCCCACTCCACGGCCCTGCACCCCCAGCCTGGACCCCCCAGCCCCTCTCCGGGACCCCACAATCCCTCTCCGGGACCCCACAATCCCTCCCCACGACCCCCAGCCCCTCCCCGGGACCCCCCACTCACCCGATGTGGTTTGTCCTCAGGCTGATCTCCAGCTCCCGCAGCACCTTGGTGGACTCCTGCACCCTCCTCCTGAACTTCTGGGGGCAGAGCAAGGCTGAGCCGTGCCCTGCAGATTCCCCAAACCCCCCAAGGCTTCCCCCAAGCCCCCCCAGGGCTCCCCCAAAGCCCCCAGCCCCTCACCTTCCGTGTGACACCCGGCTCCAGGAAGCTGCGCAGCTTCTGGATGTAGGCGTGGGGTGGGCTCTTCACCTGGAACCGCTCCTGGGGGGGACAGGAGGCTGTTGGTGACACGGGGACAGCAGCACTGTCCCCTCCCCAGGACCCCCGTGGGCCACCCAGCCCCACCTGGTCACAGATGAGGTCCCACTTCTTCTCGTTGTCGTACTGGCGCAGCAGCCGAGCCTTGTCTGGGGGCAGGTTCATGGAGCTCTGGGGACACAGAGGGGGTGACACCCTGAGGGACACGGGGACAGTGCCCCCCAAGGGGCACCGACACCCATGGCACAGCCTGGGTGACCCCAAAAAGCACCCACAGCCCAGCCAGGGTCCCCTCTAAGGGCACCCTGACCCGTGACATAGCCAGAGGCCCTGGCACCGGGAGGCACCAGCAGGCACAGATGTGGCACGGGGACAACAGTGCCACTGGGGACACGTGCCAACCACCAGCGGCACCAAATCTGCCCGTCCCTGACGCATCCTTCCTGTCTGCACCCGCTTCCGTGCCACAACCGCAGCCTCCGCTCCCGACCTGGCACCAGGCCAGGCAGCGGTGCCAGCTCCCCAGGACACCAGGCATGGGGACAGGCAGTGGTGCCAGCTCCCCAGGACACCAGAACAGGACCAGGCACCGGTGCCAGCTCCCCAGGACACCAGAACAGGACCAGGCACCGGTGCCAGCTCCCCAGTTCACCAGGCAGGGGGACAGGCACCAGTGCCAGCTCCCCAGGACACCAGAACAGGACCAGGCAGAAGTGCCAGCTCCCCAGGACACCGGGCATGGGAACAGGAACCAGTGGCTGCTCACTGGGACACCAGGCACAACGCCAGGCTCTGGTGCTGGCCCAGGGTCACTGGGAAGACCCCAGGATTCCCAGTGTGGGATGTGGCACAGGACAAATGGGGTGCCACAGCGGGCAGCAGTGATGCCAGGGAGCCTGGGACTGCCCTGGTGGGCAATGCCACCCCAGGGAGAGATGCCAGCCCATGTGGGCGATGTCACCCTGGTGGGAAATGCCATTGCTCTGGGTGATGTCACCCTGGTGGGAGATGCCATCACACTGGGCCATGTCACCCTGGTGGGCGCTGCCAGCCCAGCTCACGATGCCACGCTGGTGGCAGATGCCACCCTGGCGGGAGATGCCACCCGAGTGACGCAGCTCGGGGTAGCCCCGTTACCAGGACTGCTCCACCCCTCCATGCCCTCCCCTGCTCCCCCTGATCCCACGGGAAACCGGGACAGAGCCCGACCGAGGCGTCCCGCAGGTCCCCACGGGGCTGACACCGGCACGGTGCCACCAAAACTGCCACCCCAGGGTGGCACCGTGCCCTCCCCGGGGGGCTGGGATGTTCCCCCTCGGGCAGCAGTAAAATCCCGGGTCTCCCCGGGAACGGAGGCGGAAAGGACGCGCGGAGACCCCGGCTGGGGGCGAGGGGCGCCCGCGGGGGGCTTTGAAGCTCGGCCGCCGTCCCGGCGTTCCCGCCGCTCCGTTTCCTGCCTTTGTGGTGGGAGCGCGGCCGCTCCCGGCCGGGCACTTCCTCCGCCGTCCGCCCCACCGGGAGCCCCCACGGCGATCCCGGCCTTCAATCCCACCGGGGAACGGCGGTACCGGGGCTGGAGTGCGGCCCGGGGCTGGGCTGGGGGGCTGCGGGCCGGATCCTCGCCCCCGGACCTCCATCACATGATGGAATCTTTTCCGCCCCCGGCAGCAGCCGGGACGGCACCGGGCGCTGCCGACGGCCGCGGGGACGTTTTGGGGGAGGCAGGTGTCACCGCCCTGCCGAGTGACCCCCCCCCCCCCGGTAGCGGTGTCGCCTCCCGGGACGTGTCCCCCCCGCCACAGGCCCCGCGTGGGATGCGGGACGGGCAGCGCCGCCGGCGGGAGCCGCTCGTTACCGGCGGGACGCGCCCACGCCGGGGCTGCCGGTGCCCCCCGTGCCCCCCCGGTGCCCCCGATCTCGGCTTCCCGAGCCCCGTGGGACCGCACTCGGCATTTCCTGCCCGCCTGCGGCTTCCGCTGGCGGCGGCTCCCACCGGGATGGCGGGGCCGGTGGCGGGGGCCGGGGGGCACCGGTGTCACCCAGCCATGGTGTCCTGGCGGTGTCACCCCCACCCAAAGCAAATCGGGGCCACCGGGACGGCTCGTGGGCCACCCGAGCGCCCGTGGGACGCCTCGGCGGTGTTGGCGGTCCCGGTGGCACCGGGGGCACTGCCGAGCCACCTCCCGGGGCCGCGGTGGCACCAGGGCGGCCACCGCCCCGGCTGTGACAGCGCAGCGGGCACCCGCGCCCACCGGGAGCCACTCCATCCACCGGGAAACCGGGAAGCCCCGCAGCCAGCGGGGAATCCCAGCCCCGCGCTGCCCCGACCGGACTTTCCCGGCTTGCAAAGTCCCCGGGCCTCGCGGTGGCACCGGGAGTGGCGTCACCCCCGGGGCTGTCCCGGCTGGGGTGTTCCCCGCGGCCCCGCGGCCCCTGCCCATCCCCGCGGGCACCGGCGCTCCCCGCCCGCCCCTGGCGGCCCCGGGCGGCGGTGCCGTCCCGGCGGTGCCCGGTGCCCGCCAACTGGTCCGGGAGAACGCATCGGGAGGAGTCGCGGGAAGGGATGAACCGGGAGGGGCTCAGCGGGAACACCGGCGGAGCGAACAGGCGAAGCGCACCGGGGGCACACCGGGAACGGGAGGGCGAGCACCGGGAACAGGGCAGCGGGGCGGGGGTCGGCCTCTCACCAGCACCAGGGCGAAGCGCTCCTCCAGCTCGCAGGGCTCCGGCATCGGCATCTTGCCCGGGGCGAACAGTCCGGCTCCCCCCGGAGCCGCCGGTGATCCCGGGCCCCGGGGCAGCGCCTCCCCGTCCGCGCTCTCCACGTTCCCCATCCCCGGCCCAGGCACCGGGGGGCGGTGGGGGAGGTTCAGCCCGTCGTGTCCGGCGCTGCCGCCGCCTCCCGGTCCCGCCCCGCCCGGTCCCGCCCGGTCCCGCCCGGTCCCGCCCCAGCGCTGCCCGCCCGCGGCGGCGCCGCCAGGGGGCGCCCTCCAGCGCGGCGGCGCCGCCGGGGGGCGCCAGAAGGCCGGCGGCCGGCGCCGCGCTCCGATTGGCCAAGCCGCGCCCACGCCGGCCAATCAGCGCCGCGCTCGCGCGCGGGGGCGGGCCCTGCTCGCCCAACGGCGGCGCTCGGGCGCGGCCGGGACCGTGACGGCGGCTCGAGACGAGCCCCGCCCCGAGCGGTGACGAGAACCAATGGGACGCGGCGGGAGGCGGGACCAGGAGGGGTTTCAGCCAATGAGCGGCGGGGGCGTGGCGCAGAGCTCGCGGCCTGGCACGGACGGCGGACGCGGCGCAGGTGCGGGCGGGGGGCGCGGGCGGGGCGGCCACGGGGGTCCCGGAGCGGCTGCGGACCCCGGGAGAGCCCCGCAACCCCCCCAGAGCTCGCCCCGAGCGGCCCGGGGCGTCCCGCCCCCACCAGGCCCCGTGGCGAGGGGGGGGCGCGCACGGGCCAGGCCCCGGGGGTCTCGGCCCGGTTTTAACGGGAGAACGGCGGCGAGTGGGGCGGCGGAGGAGGGGAAGGGCCGGGCAGGGGGGATGCAGGAAGAGGCGGGTGGGTAAAGGTCGCTTGGAGCCGAGCAGCAGCGAAAGCGAAAGCGGCGCTGGGGGCGGGGAGGGCGGCTCGGGGCCTGCCCGGTGGCACCGGCGGTCACGGGGGCCGGAGCGGTGTCACCCGTGTCACACACACACACACCCCGCCGGGACTGTCCCCGCGGCCGCAGCTCCTCCCCTGCCGTGCCCTCTGACCTGCCCCGTGGCACCAGCCCGGCGGTGGCAGCGCTCCGGTGCCACCCTGTGCCACCGTGCCAGGCTGGGCTGTGACCCTGTGTCGCTGTGCCAGGCTGGGCTGTGTCCTGTGCCACCGTGCCAGGCTGGGCTGTGACCCTGTGTCGCCGTGCCAGGCTGGGCTGTGACCTGCACCCCCCCGGGCCGTGCTGCGGTGCCACCATGGGGCTCCTCTCCCGGAGCTGCCCCCCTACAGCTCCTTCAGGCGTCCCCCCCCGCGCCCCGTTCTGTCCCCTCCGTCCCTTGGGGACAGCGCCTGGTGCCACTGGCTGGGCAGGTCTGGCTCTGGCAGGTGCCAGAGGGGACAGAGCCGGCCGAGCCGGCTGGGCCAGGAGGAGGAGGGCGAGGAAGAGGAGGAGGAGGAGGAGGAGGCCCTGCCGGGAGCCTCCCGCTGCCAGAGCCACCCTGGGGACGTCATTAGGGGCACTAATTGTCACCTGGCACAAAGGCGTTTCCAGCTGCTGGCAGCGCTCCCACGGCGCCTTCAGGAGCTCCCCTGGCTCCGAGCAGCCTCGTGCAGCTCCCTGAGGCTGCCCTGGCCTTGCAACAGCCCTGCAACACCCCGGGGCCCCCTGGCCTTGCAACAGCCTGCAGAGCTTGCACCAGCTGGACCAGGAAAGCTCCAGCAGCTCCTGGGCTCTCGCTCGGCTCCTGGGGGGGCTTTGGGAGCTTTGGGTGGGCTCCAGATCCTTGCTGACCCCACTTTCCCAGCTCCTGGGGGAGCTTTGGGTGGGCTCCAGATCCTTGCTGACCCCGCTTTCCTGGCTCCTGGGGGAGCTTTGGGTGGGCTCCAGACCCTTGCTGACCCCCTTTCCCTGCAGCTTGCAGCCCTGTGGAGCGGCCCTGGGCCCATCCCAGCCTGGCACCATGAACGTCTTCGACCGCAGCATCAACTTCGACGCCCTCTTCAAGTTCTCCCACATGTGAGTGGCACACGGGCACAGGGCAGGGGGCTCGGGGGGGCCGTGCCAGCCCTGGCTGCCCACCTCACCGCCCCCTCCTCGCCCACAGCTCGGCCTCCACCCAGGAGCACCTGAAGAGGGTCTATGGCAGCTTTGCCATCTGCATGTTCGTGGCAGCTGCGGGCGCCTACATCAACGTGGTGACCCACCTCTTCCAGGTGAGGCAGCCTGGCAGGGCTGCAGGTGGCACCCCCAGCCCTGCAGCAGCCAGGTGAGGCCGTGCCCAGCCCTCACCTGTCTCTCCCTCTCCCAGTTTGGGCTCCTGACCGGCCTGGGTGCGCTGGGGCTGATGGTGTGGCTCACGGCCACCCCTCACAGCCGT
Organism: Passer domesticus; assembly: GCF_036417665.1. NCBI lineage: Eukaryota > Metazoa > Chordata > Aves > Passeriformes > Passeridae > Passer > Passer domesticus. The sequence goes on from NC_087504.1 coordinate 2,015,437, forward strand.
GAGACCGAGCAGAAGAGGCTGGCCATGCTGGTTGGCTTCGCCTTCCTCACAGGTAGGTGGGCACTGGGACTCCCCCCACATCCCCAGGGACCCCAGATCCTGCACAGGGGCTGGGTGAAGCCCCCCAGAGTGGCTCTGGTGACACCCAATTCTGTCCTTCCAGGCATCAATCTGGGACCCCTCCTGCAAATGTGCATCTCCATCAACCCCAGGTAGGAAACCCCCCACCACAGACGCCATCCCCCAGCTCCAGCTGCCACACAGATCCTGTTCCCCCCCAGAATGACCCCCAGCTGCCCCCAAAACCCTCTGACCCCCTTCTCTTCACCCCCAGCATCATCCCCACTGCCTTCCTGGGCACTGCCACCATCTTTGCCTGCTTCTCCCTGAGCGCCCTGTACGCCCGGCGCCGCAGCTACCTGTACCTAGGAGGTGAGAGGGGCTCTGGGGGGGCTCGGGGAGGGCTGGGGTCCCCCTGTTTGGGTGGGGGGCTCTCCCCAGGCCTGACCCTGCCTCCCTCACCCTGCAGGTTTCCTGCTGTCCGGCCTCACCCTGCTGCTTCTCTCCGCTCTGATCAACGCTTTTGTGAGATCCACCTGGCTCTTCACGGTGAGTCTGCCTGCTGAGGACGGACAGACAGACAGGTGACACCAGCAGGGAGGGGACTGTCCCCAGCTGATGCCTCTGTACCCCCACAGGCCAACCTGTACGTGGCTCTGATGATCATGTGTGGCTTCGTGCTCTTCGACACGCAGCTCATCATCGAGAAGGCCGAGAGCGGGGACAAGGATTACATCTGGTGGGTGCTGGGGACACGGGGGGTGACACAGGGGGACCCCCACTGAGCATCCAGCCATCCCTCCCTCCCTCTCTTTCCCAGGCACTGCGTGGATCTCTTCCTGGACTTTGTCAACATCTTCCGGGAGCTCCTGATGATCCTGGGCATGTCCGAGGTGGGTGAGGGGCCCCGGGCAGGGCAGGGGGACAGAGGGACAGAGCCCGTGGTGACCGTGGCCACTCTCCTCTTGCAGAACAAGAAGAAGGAGAAGAAGTGAAGCGGCTCTGGGCCGAGGCGGAGCCACCCCTGTGTCCCCATGTCCCCTCCTGTCCCTCTCTGTCATTAAAGGGGCTGCGCTTTGCTGCCGAGGAAGCAGCCAGAAGCTTTCGCACCTCGTGGGTTTATCTCTTGTTCAGCTTTTTTTTTTTTTTTTTGATTAAAAACCAGCCGATTTGTGGATCCTGCTGGAGTTTGGCTCCCCTTGGTTTTCCCCAAGAGTGGTCACCCATGTGTCCTCTTTCCTGGGAGGTTTGTCCCCAGCCCCACCCGGGGTGTCACCCTTCCCCGGGAGCCCGTGAGGCCCCAAAACCAGCCCTCGGGGGGGTTGTTGGTGGGACCCCCCCCTCAGCCAAACTCCTCGGTGGAGCCTCCCCTTCAGCACCAGTGCCAAGAAACGAACGTGTGCTGGGAGGGGGCCGTGGGGACGTGGCATTCCCAGCGCTCCCAGTCCCGCCGTCTCCGCTCTTTGTACACCGGGATGATTCAATAAATCGCTCAGACTCCAAACTCTTGTCCCCCTCTTTCCATCCCCCCGTGTCCGTCCGTCCATCTGACCACCCCAACCATCCTCACATCCCAGGGCACGGCGACACAAGGGCTGCACCACCACGTGTATAAATAACCCAGGCTGGAGGGGCGGCTTTATTGAGTTAAAAACCCATCGGCGGGGGCTGTACAGGGCCGTAGCACCATCGGAGAGAGCCGGGAGAGGGAGCGACAGACAGCGGACACTCCCAGGCCGGGCAGCACCCTCAGAGCAGGAGCGGGGAGCAGCGGGGACGGGGTGGAAGACGCGGCAGCGGGGCCGGGGCAGCTCAGCCCTGGCTGCCGCAGGAGGAGAGGCTGTCGTACAGCGAATCGCTGAGGGACTCGGAGTGCTCCAGCCCCGCAGGGCCGTGCCCCCCGTCCCGGGAGCGTGCCTCCGTGCTGCCCTCGTCCCCCACGTCTGAAGCGCTGGGGGTCCGGCTGCTGCTAGTGCTCAGGGCGGGGGGCAGCGGCGGGGGAGCCTCCGGGGATGCCCCCCGGTGCCCCGCCGGGCTGCACACGGGGGCCTGGGGAGGGACAGAATGGGCATGGGGACGGCCACATCCATCACTGCCCCGTGGTCGGGAGCGTCTGTGCCCCCCCAAGGTCACTAAATCCCCCCCACACCGCGGGGAACATGTGGGAAATGATCACAGAATTCCGGGGAGTGTTCCCCCCACATCCTCTCCCCGTGGCTTCATCCCCACAGCATGGGCAGGAGGGTCTGGGGTCCCTCTCTCAGGGTTTTGGGGTCTTGCTCCAGAGTTTCAGGGTCCTTACTCTGGAGTTTTGGGGACTCCACCCCGAGGTTTTGGGGTACTCCAGGATTTCGGGGGTCCCATAAGCTGCCCTTACCTGCACAGGCCGATGCAGCCCCTCCAGCCCCCCGGGGGGGCACACGAAGGGGTCAGCAGCACCGCAGGCTTTGGCGTTGGGGAAGGTCCAGTTCTTGCTCTGCTGGACACGCCGCGGCTTCCTGGCGTCATCCCCGGTGTCTGCGGGAACAACGGGGGCAGCGCTGACCGGCAGGACCCCCACACCCCCCATCTCCCACCGAGAGCCCCCGCCGCACCTCCTCGAGGGTCGGGGGGACACCCGGCTCGGGGGGGGACACCCACCTTGGGGTGCGGCGCGGTGCCCGTGCGAGCTGGGGGGGGCCGGGAGGCGGCAGCCCGGAGCGCCCCGGTGCTTGCCCGGTACCAGCAGCTCCTCGGCGCTGGGCACCTCCCGCTCCAGCGTGCGGGCCTTGCGCGGCACTTTGGTGACAGCGGCCGGCACGGCCCCGGGCAGCGGCTCGGGGCGGCCCCGCGGTTTGGGGGTGCTCTTGGCGGGGACCCCCCCGTAGTCGGGGGGCGGGAAGGTCCCGATCCCGCTGTCCAGAGTCCGCGTCAGGGACCCGCAGGCTGCGGCAGAAGGGGAGGGGGTCAGTGCCAGGAACCCACTTCGGTGCCCCCTCTCCGCCCTGAGCTCCCCATCGCCCCCTCACCGGCGAAATGCTGCCCGGTCCCCGACTCGGAGAGGCTCTCGTCGGACGGCAGCTCGTCCCGGAGCCCCACGTCGGGCACCTGCGGGGGTGCAGAGGCTGAGCGGCTGCGGGGTGCCCTCGGAGCGGGGGCCCGCGCGGTCCCCACCTTGTCCGAGGGCTCCCGCACGTGTCCCACGATGCCGTTGCGGGGCGGGCGGCAGAGCCGCGCTTCTTTGGCGTCGGGGGGGACCCTCCGGAGCTCACAGAGCTCCCGCTTGTGCTCCAGGCGGGTCTCGTACGGGACGTCCTTCCCGTCCACCCTGCGGGGAGGCAGCGATCAGGGGGACACCCCCATCACCCCCACCCCGAGGGGACCCAGCTGGGAGCTCACCTGTCCAGCAGCTGCTGCATGAAGGTCTCGGCCGTCACCTCCTGGTACATGACAGGGAGGGGGCCGGGGCCTCGCGGGGGTCCGCGGGGACGCCCCTTCTCCAGCGCCAGCCCCTGCAGGAACGCGTGCTCCTCCCGCAGCGCCTTCCGCAGATCCTCCGCCTTCTCCATCAGTTTCGAGATGTTGAGACTCTCGGCTTCCAGCTTGCGGGCGGCCAGCTTGACCTCTCGGCGAAGGGGAGCGGGGGTCCCGGCCCACTCCCGGCCTCGCCCTCCGTCCCCTCGCCGGCTCAGCGCGGGCAGTTTGCTGCGCCGCAGCCCGAACCAGCTCGCCAGCCCGGCTGCCTTGCCCTTGGCCTCGGCGCCCGGCGCCCGCTCCTGCCCCTGCAGCCGCAGCACGTTCTCCTCGATGCCCTTCATCACCTTCTCCTCGATGGCCGAGTGCCCCGCGGCGCTGGGCGCCGGCCCCGTGGGCTCTGCGGGGTCCGCGGGGGTCTTGTGGGGACCCCCGCCCGCCTTGGCGCCCGCGGGCTCCTCACCCCGCGGTGCCCCGGCTTTGCCCGCCTTGGTGGGCAGCTTGGTGGGGCTGCCGTGGGGGCTGCGGGAGGTTTTGGCAGGGGGCGGGGGGGGGGTCCGGGAGGGGGTCCGGCCGGTGCCGGGGCGACCCTTGCCCCCCGCCTTGCCGGGGTCGCCCATGGAGCCGGAGGAGTAGCAGCGGGCCAGGGGCTCGGCGCCGTGCGCGGGCTCGGGGTGCTTCAGGCTGCCCCCCAAACCCCCCCGGGGTGGGGGGCGCAGCTCGGCGCCATGGCCCCGCTCGGGCCGCCCCGGGCCCGGCGGCTCGCGGCCCTCAGCGCCCCGCAGCTTGCCCAGGGCTGCCAGGCGCTCCTTGAAGGGCAGGTAGCCCGGCTCGGGGGGCTTCTTGCCCGGGCGGCGGCAGGGGGCCGAGCCCCCCGTGCCACGGCGAGAGCTTGGGGGGGACGCGGCCGCCCGCTCGCCGCCGGCCGCGGGTGCCGGGGGCACAGGGGGCGGCTCGGCCGCCTCGAAGGTGCGGGGGAAGGCGGGGGGCTCGGTGGAACCGGGCTCCGCAGCAGCGTCGGGGGACGGGCGGCGGCTGAGCACCGGGGAGGCCTCGGGGTGGGCGCCGCGACACGGGATCTTGGAGGGGTGGGCGAGCTGGGGGCTGAGGCGCAGCCCCCCGGGGGGGGCCGGCAGTTTGAGCACCTTGCTGGGGGAGGGCAGCGGGTTGGGGACGCCGCCAGGTGAGAGCGGGGGGAAGCCCCCCTCGGGGCTCTCCTCGCCCGGGGTGTAGAGTCCCAGGAAAGCGGGGTGCTCCCCGCGCCGCTGCCGGGGGGGCCCCCCGGGGGCTTCCCCATTGCGGCGGCAGCAGCCCCCCCCCTCACCTCGCAGCAGCCGCTCGGCCAAGGCGCTGAGCAGAGCCCCCCGAGGCGGCCCCGCTTCCTCGGGAGAGGAGCAGGGGCTGCCCTCGGTGCCCCGCCAGCCCCCTGCAGCCCCCGGGCCCCGCAGAGGGCAGGGGGGCCAGGCCAGGGCTGCGCAGGGCTCGGGGGAGCCGGGGGAGGCCGGGGCGGGCCCCAGCAGCGGGTCTGTCTCCTCCAGCTTGCGCAGCACCTCCAGGATTTGGGCTTTCTTTTTGAAGAAGGGGGACAGGGCATCCAGGGGCGGGGCACCGGGGCTGAGGCCAGGGCTGCCCGATGGCACTGGTGGCAGCACCTGTGGGGAGTGGGCACCGTCACCCTGTCAGCACCTGGCACTGAGCCCCAACTGGTACCAGGGGGGATGCTCTGGAATCACTCTGGAGACACAAGAGGCTTTGGGACGGGGACATAATGGGGACAGGGGCAGCTGGGGCAATGGGTTTTGGAGCCAGACATGACAGATGGAGGGGCTTGGGGAGGTGGACACCATGGACCTGCAGAGGTGACACCACAGGGACCCTGTTAAAGTGTCATTGGCACTTGGATGGGGACACCACAGATTCAAGGAGGGGGACAGGACAGGACACCGTGGGAAGCCACGTGTCACAGGCCTGGTGACACCACCACACACAGGAAAAAGACAGTGGGGAAGGGGGTGACACTGCCCAGAGAGGGGGACAGGAAGGGAACACTGGTACCCACCTCGGGCAGGGACAGACAGAGGCCAGGGAGCAGCGGGGGGGGCTCCTGCTCAGCAGAGCCTGGCTGGGGGGTCACCGGGACATCCGGGGGCACCGGCACCGGGTGCAGCGGCAGCTGCAGAGGAGAGAGAAGCGGGGTTAAGCTTTGGAGGGGCTCTGCCCCATGCCCACCCCCCAGCCCCGACGCAGCCCCAGGCACACCTGGGGGAGGGACCCAGTGGAGAGCTGCAGCTTCTGCTGGAACAGGTCGCTCAGCACCTGGTTCTGCCGCTCCAGCTCGAAGACACGTTTCTTCAGCTTGATGCACTCCTCACGCAGGTCCTGGCAGGAGTGTGGGGGGTCAGCCAGGACCCCCAGAGTCCTCCCAGCCCCCTGACACCCTCCTGACACCCACCTTCTGGTTGAGCAGTGCCTGCACCACGTGGTTGGCAACCTGGGGAGGAGAGGGGAGGTCTGGGTGGGCACAGGGCACACAGAGCCTCCTGCCCCAGCACACAGGCGGGCACACGTGCCCTGTGTGTGTGTGGGTTCTCTCCAGTACCTCGTCCAGGCAGCGCTCGTACGTCTCCCTCTGGTTCTCATTGGCCTGGGCCAGGGCTGAGTTCTCTGCCTAGAACAGAGCAAGGACAGCTCAGGGGACAGCCCAGGGGACATCCCCGTGGCACCAAGCACCTCTGTCTCCTGGTGCCACAAACAGCAGGACGGGGCTGCACGAGGGGCACAAAAAACTGGGAAGTGCAACCCGTCACCACGGCTCCGTGGCCACGGCTGGCCCTTGGCACTGCCTGCACGGTGGCCACGGCCACAGCTTCAGTGGCCACAGCTGCCCAGTGGTGCCACATCCTGTGGTGCCAGCCCTGCGTACCTCCAGCTCCCGCAGGCGCTGCAGCAGCTCATGGCTGGTGCCCGTGTCCCCCAGCGCCGCCGGGCTCCCGGCTCCCGGCGCCTCGGCCACGCTCTCCGACATCGCAGCTGCGGGGGACACGCGTCACCGCGGGCTCCCGGCTGGCCCCTGGCCGGTGGCAGCCGGCCTGAGGCACCCCCGGGCCCGCCGCAGCCCGGCCCTCTCTTACCTGGCGGGGGATGTCCCCAGCCCCGAAGCGGTGCGGTGTCACCTGCCAGGGAGAGCTGGGCTGAGGAGGGGATGGAGCCCCCAGGGCCGAGTCCTGACCCCTCCGCAGGGACCCCTCCGGCTGCCCCCCTCTCTCCCGGTGCTTCAGGGGGAGCTGATCGGCCCCGGGATGCACAGCGGGACCGGGACTGGCACCGGGACCAGCCCGGGGCACCGGGATGTGCGGCACCACTGGCACCGGGACCGCTGTGCCGGTGTGCCCCAAGGACCGGGACCGCCACAGGGTCACGAGGATGTGCAGCACCACCGGGACCGGAACCGGCACAAGCCCCGGGGCACCGCGATGTGCAGCACCTCCGGGCTACCGGAACACGCAGCACCCCCGGGGCTGACCCCGGCCCCGGGGCACCGGGATGCGCAGCTCCGGTGCACAGGACCCCCGGCGTTCACACGGGCCCCCCCCCCCCAGCGCCGCACACCCCCCGCTCCACCCCGGGCTTCCCCCGCCGCCGGTGCCGCCGCGTCCCGGCGCTGAGCCCCGGTCCCGGTCCGTACTCACGCCCGGGGCTCCCGGTGGCGCCGCCGGTGGCGGCTCAGAGCGGCCCTGGGGCCGGTCCCGGCGACGGCGGCGTTTCCATCCCGGCCCGGCCCGGCCGCGCTATTGTTGGGAGGCGGCGGCGGCGGCTCCGCCTTCCCGCCGCGGCCGGGGAGGAGCCGGGATGGAGCCGCCGCCTCCCCGGTGCCGCCAGCCCCGGGGAACCGGAGCTGAGGCCGCCGGGAGCGGCGGCACCGGCGCATCGGGAATCATCCCGGGAGGGGGAAGCACCGGGAACCCTCCCGCGGCACCGGGCACCGGCGGAGGGACGGGGCAGAGCACGGGGGGATCCCCACCGGGCATCCCGCACCCTCCGGGGGGACTGCCCGGAGCCCCGGGACCCCTCGGGGAGCCCCCGGGGCTGCAGGCGCGGAGCCGAGCCGGGACCCCCGGCCGTGGCCTGCGCCCCCCGCCCCTCGAGGGTGAGGTTCGGGGTTCTGGGGTTCACACGGGGCCGCGCGTCCCCGGTTCACCCGGAGCCCACGGAACCGCGGCGGGGAGCGGGGGGCTCGGCAGGAGGGGACAGGAGGAAGGTTTGGGGGTGATGCGGGGGACAGAAAAAGGGTCTGGGGGTGATGGAGGGACAAGGGGAAGGTCTGGGGGGCACGGGCAGACCTCGCACGTGCTGTCCCCGTCCCCCGCAGCCCGTGGGGCGAACCCCCGCGGGTCCCTGCGGTCCCCGTTGTCGCCGAGCTGCCCCCTCGCCTGCCCCCCGAGCAGGAAGCGGCCCCGGGGCCGGCGGCTCCGGCTGCGTCACGGGGGGAAGTGAGGCCGTGTCTGGAGGGGAAGAGCAGCCCGCGGCCCCCCCAAGCCCCCGGCGGGGACAGCCGGGGGGGCCCCGACAGATGGACAGCGCCGCCGTCCCCTCCCCCAGCGTGGGGCCCCGCGAGGGTCCCTGTGGGGAGGGGGACACGGCGTGGGGACACGGCCAAGGCCGCCCATAGCCCCGTGTCCCCACCCCGGTACCCCCCGGTCACTCTGTCCCCGCTGGCCCGGGCGCTCTGGGGACACGGCCTGGGGACACGGCACGTGCCCAAAGCGCAGCCCAGGACGTGCCAGCGTGGCTGTGACGGGCTGGCCCCAGCCTGTGCCACACCAGGGTCCCCATGCCGAGCCCAGGGACATGGGGTGACAGCCCGAGTGTCCCCAACCCCGCTGAGCTGTTCTGGGGGCAGCCAGGACACATGGGGTGACAGCCCCGAGTGTCCCCAACCCCGCTGAGCTGTTCTGGGGGCAGCCAGGACACACTGGGGACAGCCCAGGGACAGGGGGTGACAGCCCCGAGTGTCCCCAACCCCACTGGAGCTGTTCTGGGGACAGACCAGGGACAGGGGGTGACAGCCCCGAGTGTCCCCAGCCCCGCTGGAGCTGTTCTGGGGGCAGCCAGGACACACTGGGGACAGCCCAGGGACAGCCAGGATGCACCAGGGACAGCCCAGGGACATGGGGTGACAGCCCCGAGTGTCCCCAACCCCGCTGAGCTGTTCTGGGGGCAGCCAGGACACACTGGGGACAGCCCAGGGACAGCCAGGATGCACCAGGGACAGCAAGGACACCCTGGGGACAGCCGGGATGCACAAGTGGGATGTGCTAGAGAAATGGCCTCGGGGTGCGGGGACACATCGAGGACAGCTGGGACTGGCCAGGGACACGCAGGGACAGCCAGGGATGCGGTGGGGACACTGGGGACAGTCAGGATGTGGTGGGGACAAGAGACACACACAGGGGACAGCTGGGGTGTACTGGGGACACTGGGGACAGGCGGGTGGGATGAAAGACAGTGAGGGACACCCCAGAGACACTCAGGATGCTCTGGGGACACTGAGGACCCCCGAGGGATAGTTGGGGTGCAATGGGGACACTGAGGACACCGCAGGGACACTTAGGATGCTCTGGGGACATTGGGGACACCCCAGGGACAGTCAGGTTGCACTGGGGACACCAAGGACACCACAGGGACAATCAGGATGCGCTGGGGACACTGGGGACACCCCAGGGATAGTTGGGGTACAATGGGGACATTGGGGACACCCCGGGGACAGTCAGGATTCACTGGTGACCCTGGGGACAGCCGGAATGCTCTGGGGACACCCCAGGGACAGCCGGGGTGCAATGGGGACATTGGGGATACCCCAGGAACAGTCAGGATGCCCTGGGGACACCGAGGACACCTCAGGGACAGTCAGGATGCGCTGGGGACACTGGGGACACTGCAGGGACAGCCGGGGTTCAATGGGGACATTGGGGACACCCCAGGGACAGTCAGGATGCATTGGGGACACCGAGAACACCTCAGGGACAGTCAGGATGCCCTGGGGACATTGGGGACACCCCAGGGACAGTCAGAATGCATTGGGGACACCGAGGACACCGCAGGGACAGTCAGGATGCCCTGGGGACACCCCAGGGACAGTCCGGGTGCAGTGGGGACACTGAGGACACCCCGGGGACAGCCAGGATTCACTGGTGGCCCTGGGGACAGCCGGAATGCTCTGGGGACACCCCAGGGACAACCAGGACGCAGCGGGGACACCTCAGAGACAGGCGGGATGCTCTGGGGACAGCGGGGACACCCCAGGACGCACCGGGGACAGCCGAGGACACAGCGCGGATGCAGCGGGGACATGCGGAACACCACGGACCGGGCCACCCCCGCCGCTCCCCCGGGCTCAACCCCCACCCCCCCAACGGTGCCCGGAGGCCACGGATGTCCCCCCCCGCCTCCGGTGTCCCCGAGGAACCGCCCGACCCCCCGGTCCCCCCGCCTGCCCCTCGCCGCGGAGCGACCGGACTCACCGGGGGCTACGGCGGGGCCAGGGCCGGGGCCGGGGCGGCATGGCCGGGGCTGGCACCGGGACCGGGGCGGGACCGGCGGCGGCGGTGACGTCATGGCTCCACCGGGCCGGCCCCGCCCTGCGCCCCCGCCGCCGCCAATCCGCGCCCCGGGCACCCCCCCCCACCGAATCCCCCCTTCCCGTGATCCCCGGAACCGCCCGCAACGGAGCCGGGACCCCCGCCCCTCCCTCCTCCCGGCGGGAATCGGTACCGAGCCCCCCGGTGGCGGCTGCACCGGGATGGGACCGGCACCGGGATGGGACCGGCCCGACCCCCGCCCCACAGAGCCCCCCCAGGCGCGGCCCCCCCGCCACGGCAGCCGAGCCGAAATAACGGGTGACCCCCCCAAGGGACCCCCTCCCACTACCCGGGAGCCCACCCAGCCCCCCCAATTTCGGGGCTCACCCACAGGACACGGGGACACCGAGCAGCCACCTCCATCACTTTATTGTGGGGGGACCCGCGGGATGGAACCTCTGTCCCCCCCAAAACATCACAGGGCCACATCACCCCCGCAGGGCACGGCAAAGACCCCCGGAATTTGGGGATTCCCCCCCCTCCAGCCTCCCCACGGACACGGGAGGGTCTGCAGCTCCATCCTGGGGCTCCAGGGGTTCCTGCGGCTCCCGGGAGCAGCAGAGCTGCAGCTGCAGCTCCTCCTGGCACTGCAGCAGCACTGCAGCCCCCCAGGTCCCACGCTGAGGGTCCCCCCGGTGTGGGGACCCCGGTGCTGCCGGGCTCAGCCCACGGCCCCCGGCTCCAGGCTCCCGTTGGCCGCCGCTCCCCGGGCCGGGCTGGACGAGGCCGATTCCGGTGGCTGCTGCTGCTCCTCCCGGGGCTGGAACGGGAGGGGACACTGCTGGGACAGCACAGGGACCGGGCATGGGGCGTGCTGGCAGGGCTGGGACAGCACAGGGACTGGGCACGGGGTGGTGGCACTGCGGGGACAGCACAGGGACCGGGCACGGGGTGCTGGGACAGCACAGGGACCGGGCACGGGGTGGTGGCACTGCTGGGACAGCACAGGGACTGGGCATGGGGTGGTGGCAGTGCTGGGACAGCACAGGGACGGGGCACGGGGTGGTGGCACTGCTGGGACAGCACAGGGACTGGGCATGGGGTGGTGGCAGTGCTGGGACAGCACAGGGACAGGGCACGGGGTGGTGGGACAGCACAGGGACCGGGCACGGGGTGGTGGCAGTGCTGGGGCACTGTCACTCCCACACGAATTGGTTGCTCCACGGGGTGGGAGCACCAACAGACCGGGAGGTTTTTCCTCTGGGCTCCTGCTTGAAACCAACAGCTACAGCAAAAACTGGGGGTCTTCAGTCAGAGCCCGGGATGTGGCTCCCACCCCCACCCCAAAACTTGGCCTTCACCCCAGGACAGTGGGTGACATCACCTGTCCTTGTGGGGACACCCCAAAGAAGCCCCAGGCTCCAGAAAGGATGACAGGAACAAATTTCAGTTATCCCAGTGAAAATTAGGACTCCCAAGAAGAAAGGAGAACCCCTGGGCTGGGAAATAACTCCCCTAAAAAAACCCCAGCTGGGATTAAGAGGTTTCAACAGCAGGCAACCCCCTTGGCCAGACATCCCCAGACATTCCCAGGACAAGGGTGGCACTGAGCCACCCACAGAGCCACCTCGGGGCTCTGGCTGCCACCACCACCCTGGCACTCCTAATGCCATCCAGACCTTGGGCACACCCAGGCTCTGGGGCTGCTGTGTGGGAGGAAGAGGAGGGGGGGTTCCTGCTGGGAAAATCCCACCCCGGGGGGGGGGGTCAATCCCAGCTGGCCGTACCTGGGCAGGACCCTCGGCTGGAGGGACCAGGGGGGTGGAGGAGCTGCCCCTGTCGGGCTCCTCCAGGGCCAGGATGTCGATGGGAGCCTCGGCCATGTCCCTCAGGGACGGATCGAGGCTCACAGAAGGGTCAAAGAGCAGAGGGGATGGGGGGCACTGCATCCCGTCACCCACCACGTCCAGGTCCTGGCAGGGAGAAGAGCAGGACTCGTCAGGAGGGGGCTGAGGAGGCTCCAGTGCTCTGCAGCAGCAGGAAAGGGAGGGGAAGGCAGGGAGGAGGAGGAGGAGGAGTGGGCACCATGCCAGGGGGGGCCCCCGGCCAGCAACACACCCCAGGAACCCCCTCTTCCTCCTCCTCCTCCTCCTCCTCCTCCTCCTCCTCCTCCTCCTGGAATGCCATGATCCCGGCTGGCACTGCTGAGGACAAGGTGTGGGACACACCACCCAGAGCCCAGCGTGACATTTTGTCCCCAAAGTGTCCCTCCAGCACCTGGAATGGCTTTGACAGGGTCCAATCACACCCCCAGAGCAGTCCCAGCTTTCCAGGATGTCACACACATTCCAGGGGACCCCCAGAGCAGCTCCAGGATGTCACACACCCTCCAGGGGACCCTCAAAGTAATCCCTGCTCTCCAGGATGTCACTCACACTCTGGGGACCCCCAGAGCAGTCCCTGCTCTCCAGGATGTCACTCACACTCTTGGGGACGCCCAGAGCAGCTCCAGGATGTCACACACACACAGTCCTGGGGACACCCAGAGCAGTCACACACACTCCAGGGGACACCTGGACATCCCCACCCTCTCCCAGGATGTCACACACACTCCAGGGGACCCCCAGAGCAGCTCCAGGATGTCACACACACTCCAGGGGACCCCCAGAGCAGCTCCAGGATGTCACACACACTCTGGGGACCCCCAGAGCAGTGCCAGGATGTCACACACCCAATTCCAGGGGACACCTGGACATCCCCAGCCTCTCCCAGGGTGTCACACCTCCCCTGTTTGCCCTGACAGCACAGATGGGGATGGACAGGCTCGGAGCCTCCTCCATCTGCCCTCCCTGACAAGGGGAGAGCTGGGATTCAGGACAGCCTGGGATCCAGGAGAGGCTGGGATTTGTTTTGGCTCCAGAGGGGGTTTGACACGAGGCTGAGATTCCTGTGACTCACGAGTGGCACTTCCCCAGCCTGGCACAACGTGAGACACAACACAGATGCCCTCAGCAGCTTCCATGAACCCAGAGCACTCCAGAGGGAGCTCAGAACCCTCTCAAAGGACAGGATGAGGGAAAACAGTCCTGGTTTTCCCTTTCTAAACCAAAAAAATCCCTGTTTGCACAGAAAGGGGCTGGGATCTGATGTGAGCCCTCCCCCAGCCTGACCCTGTGTGCTCTCCCAGCTCCTGCTGCTGGAATCAAACTCCAAAGGAGATCCAAGCTCTGCCTCCAAGAGCAGAGCTCAGCAAACTCGGGGCACCCAAACCCTGAGGGGACTCCTCGCTCACAGGAGCAGCTCCCATGGATCTGCTGCTCTGCTTTTGCCTAGATTCCTGAGGCTCTGCACTGTGTTGGTTTAAATGCACGATGCCACAATAATCTGGGGATTAAAATCCTCATGTTTTCCTCATGCCAGAGAAAATGGGGGTGGGGGATGGGGGGAAATCCTCTTTTTAAGAGGCCCCTGCTCTTTGAGAGCACAGCCATTCCAAAGGAGCAGCCACCAGTCCTGAAATACCTCCCAAAACTTCCACATTCCTGCATTTTTAGACTCCCAGGATGCTCTGGATTGGTTGGGAATGTCAAGATCATCCAGTTCCACCCCTGCCATGGGCAGGGACACCTTCCACTATCTCAGGTTGCTCCAAGTCTTGTCCAGCCTGGCCTTGGACACTTCCAGGGATCCAGAGGCAACCCCAGTTTCTTTGGGCACCCCGTGCCAGGGCCTCCTCACCCTCACAGCAATTCCTCCCCAATATCCCACGTATCCCTGCTCTCTGGCAGTGGGAAGCCATTCCTCCTGGTCCTGGCACTCCATCCTTTGTCCCAAGTCCCTCTCCAGCTCTCTGCAGGCTCTAAAATATCCCTGGATCCTTCTCCTCTCCAGGCTGGGCACCCCCAGCCTGCTCCAGAGCTGTTCCAGCCCTTGGCCTCACTCCAGCAGCTCCTCCGTGCTGAGGACATGCAGCATGCCAGGTGGGCACTCAGGTGGGCACAGGGGCAGCTTTGCCACTTACATCACTGAACTCCAGGGGCAAACTCTCGGTGGGCTGGAGCTCGGCCGCGCTCAGGTACAGCTCGGTGGGAGCAGCCCCCAGCTCCTGGGGCACTGCCAGGACCTGCTCTGGCACGTACATCTGGGGGGGCAGCCGCAGGTGCAGGGGGCAGCAGGGCTCCTCAGACAGGCTCACGGGCACGGGCTTGTTGCAGGGAACTTCCTCAGAGCCCTGGCAAGGCTTGAAAAGGGTCTGGTTTGTATCCTGGCAGATATCTGGGAAGAGGAGGTCAAGGAAAGCAGCAGGGAGCAGGCAGAGACACATCCAGAGGGGGAAAACGCTGAGAAATGCTCCAAATTTCCCCACAAATGGTGTTAAAACTCACCCCCATTTCTCCCAGATCAGGAATCCAGAGGCCAGAGCTGCACCCCAACTGCCCAGGGATGTGGGTGACACCATTTCCATGATGGAAAACTGGGACAAGAGCCACAGCCCCCCTGTGGGGGCTGGATCCCTGGAAACCACTCACAGATTCTCAGCTGGATGCCACAAAGGCACAGGATTAACTTTTGTTTGCAGACATCCATGGAAAATGATCAGCTCCAGCCCCACGGGCAGGGAGATCCCAGCACACACAATGCCTCTGCCACAGCCAGGAGTTCACTTATGGTATTTCTATCTTCCCACTGCATTTTCCTTCCCAGTGGAAAACCTGTTCCTGCCAGAGGTGTAAATGGGATTTCCTGCCTTTAATCCCAAACAGAAACTCTGCTTCAATTGCATCACACTTGCAGAGTGATCCAGAGGAGCTACAGATCAAAACCCAGCCTGCTCTGAACCCAGCACCTTCCAACCCTTTCCTCCTCCTCCCACACCCATCCTCTTCTTCCAAGCCCTACTCTGATCCCATCCTCCTCTTCTGACCCCACTCCTCCTTTTCCTCTTTCAATCTTTCTCCTCTTCCCACCCCTTCCTCTTTTTCAACCCCCATTCACTTCTTCCAACCTTTTCTTCCCATCCCTTCCTCTTCTTCCATCCCTCTTCTGATCCCCATCCTTTTCTTCCATCCCTTTCCTCTTCCTCCTCCCACTTTTCTCCTCTTCCATCCCCTCGAACCAGGATCATCCCAACTGCAATTTCCTCACACACACCAGTGTGGGAAGGGGGAAAAAAATCCCAAACCCAGATAAAACTGGGAGAAGACACAAAATTTAAGCCAGTTTCTTAAGCTGGCTAAGGTTTGAGGTTCACCCCTCCCTCCTCTCCTCCCTGCTCCAAGGATTTTTCAGGAATCCACTTCCTGGCAGGCCACGGGGAGCCAAAATCTGGGCTGGCAGCAGTGTCAGAGCCCAGCCCAAGAGAGAAGGACCTGGGACACCCAAGGGAAGATGTGGTGAGGGAAAAGGAGGTGGGGAATTCAGATTTTCATCTCCTGGAGCAACTCCCAGCTCCAGCACTGACTTTACTGGTAGCCAAAAGCACAGATTGCCAAGAGGACAAAAATCCCAGGCTCCATCTGGAGCCTCCCAGCCTTCCCCCATCCCTTTAGTGCCCTGTCACAAACAATCCAGCTCCTGGAAGCAAACAGAGCCCAAGAGCCTCCCGAAAAGCCACAGATGTTATCAGATGTTATCAGCTGCCCCAGGAAAAGCTTGTTTGTGTCACTGAGAGTCAGCTGAGAGCTCCCGCCAGACCCAGCTCTTCCCTCCCTCCCGGGAGCACCAGCTGCCAACAGCAGCTTCTCTGGCTGTTTTATGGGATTTCTCCTGTCTTTATGTTGAGGTCTGTGGTGGTTAGAGAGAAACAAAGGCAGCTTCCAGCTCCTGCTCCCTGCACAGGCCTGGGGGAGTATGAGAACTCCAGGGAGAAAGCAAACCCAAGGGCTCTCAAAAATCCAGAAACTCACAAGAAATCAGAAAACTCCCCAAGACCCAAGAGCTCCCAAAAACTCACGAGCTCCTGCAGACCCAGGAGCTCCCACAACCCAGGAGTTCCCACAAACCCAGGAGTTCCCACAAACCCAGGAGTTCCCACAAACCCTGGAGCTCCCACAAACCCAGGAGCTCTGATAAACCCAAGAGCTCACACAAACCCAGCACCTCCCACAAACCCAAGATCTCTCACAGATCCAGAAGCTCCTCCTCACCCAGCCCTGGGACTCAGTGCCAGAATTTGTCCTGACTCACCCCACTGCTCCCTCCTGCAGCTCCAGCCTGATCCAAACCTGGACACATCCTCCCACTCCCACGGAGTGGATGGAGAAAATGCACCCAGGGCAATGCTGGACCCCATATTGGGGTCATCCCTGAGCTGGGGAATCCTTGATCCCATATTTGGGGTCATCCCTAAATTGGGGAATCCTTAATCCCATACTGGGGGTCACCCCTGAGCTGGGGGATCCTTGATCCCACACTGGGGTCACCCCTGAGCTGGGGAATCCCTGATCCCATACTGGGGGATCCTTGATCCCACACTGGGGTCATCCCTGAGCTGGGGGATCCTTGATCCCATATCTGGGGTCATCCCTAAGTTGGGGAATCCTTAATCCCATACTGGGGGTCACCCCTGAGCTGGGGGATCCTTGATCCCATACTGGGGTCATCCCTGATCCCATACTGGGGGATCCTTTATTCCATATTGGGGGTCACCCCTGAGCTGGGGGATCCTTGATCCCATACTGGGGTCATCCCTAAGCTGGGGAATCCCTGATCCCATACTGGGGTCATCCCTGAGCTGGGGAATCCTTGATCCCATATCTGGGGTCATCCCTAAGTTGGGGAATCCTTAATCCCATACTGGGGGTGGTCACCCCTGAGGTGGGGGATCCTTGATCCCATAATGAGCATCATCCCTGAGCTGGAGGATCCTTGATCCCATACTGGGGGATCCTTGATCCCATACTGGGGTCATCCTTGATCCCATACTGGGGGATCCTTTATTCCATACTGGGGATCATCGATCCCACATTGGGGTCACCCCTGAGCTGGGGAATCCCTGATCCCATACTGGGGGATCCCTGATCCCATACTGGGGGTCATCCCTGAGCTGGGGGACCCCAGTGGAACTTTCAGAGCCAGCTCTCCAATAGCTGAGGCAAATTTGGGAAGTGGAACAGCTCAAGGCTGTTCACACACACACGAGAACCTTTGGAAAGGTCACAGAGACGGAGCTGGGCCACAGCAGTGCCAAACAGGCTTGAATTACCCCTCCAGATCCTCCCAAAAATCCCCAAGGCCGTGCTCTGGTGTGTCCTCAGGTGGGGGGTAGGCTCTGCTCCCAAGGAACAAGGGACAGGACAAGAGGGAAGAGCCTCAAGCTGTGCCAGGGGAGGTTCAGGAATTTCTGAATTCATCATTTCTGATTTTTTTCCATGGAAGGGCTGCTCAAGGAGGATCCCCATCCCTGGAGGGGATCCAGGCACATCCCTCCCAGCTCAGGCCTGCCTGGGTTCTCTGTTCCCATTGTGTTTGGATGCTCTGGACCCAGGAGGCCACACCAGGAGCACTCCTGGGACCAGCCCTTTGTTGCTCCCACACGAATTGGCTGTTCCACGGCACGGGAGCACCAACAGACAGGGAGACATTTCCTCTGGGCTCCTGCTTGAAACCAACGGCTACAGCAAACCGAGGGCCTTGATTCAGGGCCAGAGAGGCAGAAAGGAGGCACAGCCACGGGGCAAACTGCTGGCCAGCACTCAGGAGGAGGGTGGATCAAAGGATACGTGTGAGGCAGTGCCGGGTCATGGGCAGGGACGGGTTGGAGCACCGGACGTCGTCGACAAAGGCCAAGCAGCGCTGGCTGGAGCGGGTGGTGTGAGCCTGAAATCGTGGAACTCGGGTTGGGAGAGACCTTAAAGCTCCTGTTCCCACAGGCAAGGACACCTTCCACTGTCCCAGGCTGCTCTAAGCCATATTCAAGCTGGTCTTGGGCACTTCCAGGGATGGGGCAGCCACAGCTGCTCTGGGAAATCCATTCCAGGGCCTCCCCACCCTCACAGGGAGGAATTTGTTCCCAATATCCCATCTAAACCTCTCATCTCTTAGTTTAAAACCATTTCCTCTTGTCCTGTTACTGGATGTCTATTTAAAACTCCCTCTCCCTCTTTTTATTAAGCCTCTTTTAGGCACTGGAATGGACTCACTCAGACCCAGGGCTCCCAAAAATCCTCAAGCCTCCAAATACCCTGAGCCCTCCTTTCTCCAGGATGAGCCTCCCCAACTCCCTCATCTCCTCAGGAGTTTTCCAGACCATTCTTGTGCTCCTGTCCCTTTCCCAGCTCCATTCTTTTCTCTAGACTTGACCCTCAAAGTCTTTCTTGCTGCGAGGAGCCCAAAACTAACCCCAGCATTCAAGGTGTGGGCACCAAGAGCTCCCACAGACCTGAGAGCTCTTGCACACACAGGAGCTCCCAGATCCAGAACCTCCCACAAACCTCAACAAACCCAGGAGCTCCTCCAAACCCAGGAGGGTTGCAGCTAGGGCTGTCCCTGCAGGAAGGACAGGAGCTCCCACAGACCTGAAAGCTCTCACAATAACCCCAGGAGCTTCTCCAAACCCAGCAGAGTGGCAGCTAGGGCTGCCTTGCAGGAAGGACAGGAGCTCCCAGACCTGAGAGCTCTTGCACACACAGGAGCTCCCACAGACCCAGAAGCTCCCACAACAACCCCAAGAGCTCCTCCAAACCCAGCAGGGTGGCAGCCCTGCAGGACGGGTGTTACATGAGGCAATCTTCCAGGGCCTGGGGTCACTCCCAGCACG
Source organism: Passer domesticus (assembly GCF_036417665.1). NCBI lineage: Eukaryota > Metazoa > Chordata > Aves > Passeriformes > Passeridae > Passer > Passer domesticus. Next base: position 2,034,286 of record NC_087504.1, read on the forward strand.
ACAGGAGAGGAGAGACCCATCCAGATGTCTCCACGGACCTGCTGGGCTGCTCCATCAGTGGCCAGGACCCTGCGCTCGCGGAGCTGCCGGTGCAGCAGAGCCTCCACGCCGTAGCGCTGCCGGTAGCGCCGCAGGCACTTCAGCCTCTTCAGGTTCTCCCTCTCCTTGGCCATCAGCCCCTCTGGCCCTGTCAGGAGGCTGCTCCCTGCAGGAATAAAGGAAGAGTCAGGAATCTGTGTGGTTTTTTAGCAGATCAGCCATGGAGGGCTTTGAGGGCTCCATCCACAGCAGCGGCAGAAGAGCAGCTTTGGGTGACGCCTGCTGGTGCAGGTTCCATCCCAAAATTTATCCTGACCTCTCCTCAAGCACCAGGAATGCTTGGGCCCACGGAGTATTTTTAAAACCTGCTTTAAAAATAATCCAGCCACTCCCGTGCATTGTGATTTCAGCGGCAGAATAGAAACTTGTCGAATTCCAGGTCACTCCTGTGCGAGTTCTGGAAGCTTCCCGCCAGCATTCCTGGTGTAATTACAGGGCAGCGCTCAGGATCTGCTTTTCTCTGCCTCGTTTGCTAAAAAGAGTTCTGCAAAATTGGTATGTACCAAACTCCTGGTTATTTTTACTTGAGCCTGAGCTGAATTATGGCGTTTTCCAGGATGAGCTATTAAAGGATGATGCTGGAAAAAAGAGTCCTGTGCTCTGCAATACTTGGGATCAGTTACACAACTCGGTTTTGCCTCTGTTGAACTGGGAATTCCTGATTCCAAGAGCACGCTCTGCACAGAGAGAATGCCAGCAGAGGCAGAGGGAAAGCTGCTAAGGAGGAATATGCCAGTACAGCAGCACTGGTGTTACTGGAACCAGCTCCTGTCCACACACCAAGGGCCTTATGAACGAATATTTTTTGTTCGTAAAAGGAAAAAACAGGAAATCCCAGTACAAAATAAGCACTTTTGTCTCAGAATTAACATTATAGCTCATTTCCTGCCAAGGCTGCAAGCTCTGAAGAGCAAAGAAATGCACAAGCTTTGGAACTGCAGTGATAGGGATCTCTGGGCACAGGACCAGCACAGAATCATGGAATCACTCAGGCTGGAAGAGCTCTCCAGGATCAGAGTCCAACCTGTGACTGATCCCCACCTTGCCAACCACACCAGAGCACTGAGTGCAACGTCCAGTTGTTCCCTGAACCTCTGGGGACAGAGCCTCCACCACCTCCCTGGGCAGTTCCAATACCTGTGCACCTTTTCCATACAGAAATCCTCTTGATGCCCACCCCAAACCTCCCCTGGCACAGTCTGAAGCCATTTCCTCCTGTCTCATTGCTCCGTGGGAGCAGATCCTGACCCCCACATGGCTGAACTCTCCTGTCAGGGAGTTACAGAGTGAGATGGTCCCACCTGAGCTCTCTTTTCTCCAGGATCAGCCCATCCCCAGCACCCTCAGCTCTCCAGACCGTTCTCCTTGTGCTCCATCCACACTGAGTGTGGAACCCTGCCGTGAAATCTGCCTCTAGCCAGGCCCAAACCCTCCTCTTTTAGCAGATTTCTGTGCACACCCTCAGGCAGGAGGCCTGGGCTCACCGATGGCCTCGTGCTCTGCCTTCCTGCTGTGCAGGAACCGGCGTTTCTTCTCCTTCAGCAGGTGCTGGAGCCGCTTGAACTGGTCGATGTAGAGGGACTGGAGGCGGATCAGCTTCTCCCTCATGATCAGAGCCACCTCCTCGGCCGTGTACACCCCAGCATGCCTGCAAAACCCAGGGAACAGGGGCTGTTTGGGGGGTCCCTGGAGACTGACCCCCCCAAAAGGGTGTGGGGGTGGATCCCTGAAGGGTCTGGGGATCCTGTGGGGTTTTGCTGCTGAAGAATCTGAGGGTCTTTCAGGGATGAGCCTCCAAATGGTGTGAGGGTCTCTTGGGGCTGATCTTTGAAGGGTGTGGGGATTCCATGAGTTTTTTTTCTGCTGGGGGTCCCTCAGGGATGAGCCCCCAAAGGGTGTGGGGGTCTCTTGGGGATGATCTCTGAAGGGTGTGGGGATTCCATGAGTTTTTTTTCTGCTGGGGGTCCCTCAGGGATGAACCCCCAAAGGGTGTGGGGGTCCCTCAGGGTTGATCCCTGAAGGGTCTGGGGATCCCATGGGTTTTTTCTGCTCAAGAGTCTGGGGGTCCCTCAGGGATGAGCCCCTAAGGGTGTGGGGGCCCTTCAGGGTTGATCCCTGAAGGGTCTGGGGATCCCAGATCCCTATGGGTTTTTTCCCATGGGTTTTTTCTGCTGAAGAGTCTGGGGGTTCCTCAGGGATGAACCCCCAAAGGTTGTGGGGGATCCTCAGGGCTGTACTCCAAAAGGGTGTGGGGGTTTCTCAAGGCTGAACCCCCAAGGGTGTGGGGATCACCCAGGGATGATCACCCTCAGGATGTGGGGGTCCTTTGGGGTTGTTGCCACAAAGGGTGTGGAGGTCCTTCAGGGCTAAACCCCAAATGACATGGAGGGGTCCCATGGGGCTGTTCTGCTGAAGGGTGTGGGGGTCTCTCAAGGCTGAACCCTCAAAGGATTTGGGAGACTCTCAAGGCTTGATTCTCTGAATCTGTGGGGTTATCTATTATTATTATTATTATTATTATTATTATTATTATTATTATTGTTGTTGTTGTTGTTGTTGTTGTTATTTGTGGGGGTCCCTCTGAGCTGTTCCCCCTCACAAACAACACAGATGTTATTGGGAACACTCTGGGTTACACCACCACCAAGTGATCAGCTGAAATACTCAATTTCAGGCTTTTTTAAAGAGAGGATCACCCAGAGAAGCTGCTGAGAGATCCACTCCACTCTGGAAGAGTGAGAAAACCCCAGCTCCAGGACCTGAGTGTATCCACAGCCAATAAACCATAAGGGCATAAATCCACAAAAAACCCACTGATATTGTCACGTTTTTAACACAACCACTGTCCCTGGAGCCACAGTGAGCCCAGAACATGGAACATGTGTGTAGCAGGCAGCAGCCACCATGGAATCCCAGGGGTTGATTGAGTCCAGCCTGTGACTGTCCCCCTCAGAGCCCTGAGTGCCACATCTGGTCATTCCTTGGACCTCCGGGGATGGGACTCCACCTCCTTCCTGGGCAGTTCCAATGCCTGCCAAGTCCTTCCATGAAGAAATTCCTCCTGGTGTCCAACCTGAGCCTCACCTGGCACAGACTGAGGCTGTTTCCCCTTGTCCTGTCCCTTTTCATGGGAGCAAAGGCTGACCCCAGCATGGCTGCAGCCTCCTGTCAGGGAGTTGTGGACAGCCAGAATGCCCCCCCATGAGCCTTTTTTCCAGGCTGAGCCTCCCCAAAATATAAATTTGTCTCATGGGAGCAGAGCCTGACCCCAGCATGGCTGCAGCCTCCTGTCAGGGAGCTGTGGAAAGCCAGAATCTCCCTCCTGAGCCTTTTTTCCAGGCTGAGCCCCCCAAAATGTAAATTTGTCTCATGGGAGCAGAGCCTGACCCCCACTGGCTGCAGCCTCCTGTCACTGTAGAGCCAGAATGTCCCCCTTGAGCCTTTTTTCCAGGCTGAGCCCTGCAAAATGTAAATTTAACTACTCCCCCAACCTACTTGAGGGGGTCCTCCTGGTCGCTGTCGATGCTGTCGGCGTCACTGTCAGGGTCCCCACGCCAGGTCTGCTCCACGGTGACAGGGTCCTGCTCGCAGTCACTCCAGCTGTCCTCGTCTGCAAGACACAGCAGCACAGTCACAGGACACTGTGCCACGTCCCACGATGGCCAGGGACACCCTGGAGCTCGGCCCCATGTGTTGGAACCCAGAGCATCTCTCTGGATGCCCTGGATGGCTCAAAGCCCTGGCAGGAAGCCAAAGACACCTGGAAATTCAATCTTAATTCATGGAGCAAATTGCCAACCTTATATGAAGAATTACAGGCCACAAAGTTTAAGCAGCACAGTAGTAGGAATCACAGGGTGAAAGAAAAAATTTTGGAGCACTGTACAGGGGGGTTTTGTGTGTTGTACAGGGGGGTTTGGAATCCTGTACATGGGGGTCAGGAGTCCCAAGATGGAGGGATTTGGGTGTGCCCTGTCCTTCTTCTTTCTTCTCCTTGGCATGCAAGTTCAGGATGATGTTGGCACGTGTGGATTGGTTCATAGTGAAAGTGCACTTGTTAACAAGGGTGAAAAGTACTGGAAATTGAAGGTAAATATCTTATATGTAGTTTTTACTATAAAAGACACAACCGCCCCGTGGGCAGGAGAGAGTGCCCTTGGCTGCCTTGCTGATCAGACCTCGGCTGGACAGACAGAAAAACTTTGTAGATAAGGAACAATAAACGCAACTGAAGACCAAAAGCAAGAGTCCAGACTCCTTCTTCAAAGTGCAGCCTACCCAGAACCACCTTTTCCCATGCTGGGGCAGAGACAAGTGACAGCCAACCCCAAGACCTGTGGAGCTGAGCAGGCTCTGCATCATGCCAAGAGGGAATTTTCCACCCCAAAACTCTGAGTGAGGGACGTGGAGCAGGAAATAATGGGAAACCTCCCAGTTTGGAACAGCCAGAACAACCAAAACACACTGGGAATGATGCTCCAGCCCTCCCAGGAACCAGGGAATTCCAGGGGTATTGTTTCCATGCTAAACCTGCAGGATTTGGGTCTGGCAGCACGAGACACACCAGGCTTAACAAAACCCCAGCTTTTACTCCCAGACCACGGGGTCTTTTTCCCACTGGACTGAAGAAGGGATACTGCTGGCTTTCCCCCACAGGAAGAGCAGCCTGGCACTGCCTGTGGGTTTTGGTGCCTCAGAGTGGCTGCCTAGAACAGAGGTTAGACAATATTAAGAGAATAAAGTGGGTATTTATTAAAGGCCTTCAACAGACACATCTTGGGCACTGAAAAGCCTCCCAGAGGCTACACCCAAGATGGATGATGGCCATGAGTTTTTCAGACAGATGTAAGTTTTGTCCATTTATGTATCAGGGGTTAATCCTCCAATTACCTCCAGATAATGAACTCATTCATTACCTTCATTACCTTCAGGTAACAAAGTCATATTCCCCCAGTTTGCACCCCCTCAATTCATTTTTGTTTATACATTTCAGGGCATGAAGCTGTAGGGTGTCCTTGGATCTCAGGCCCAGAGTGTGGCTGCTGAAAGTCTGGTCAGAGAAAGAGCCAGATAAACTTTCCCAGGCATTGCCCTAGGAAATTTTGGGAAAGCTGAGAGAAAGAATTAGAACAATTTTTGCAGCTGGTGTTTTGAACATTACTTGTAAGAGGTGCAAGAAAGATGGTGTGTCTAATTAGCCAAAGGTGTGAGGGATATTGATTGAGGCCAACTGGGTCCACCTATAATGTAAATGTCTATAAAAGTGTGTGATTTTTAATAAACTCAGCTTTTTCCACCATGAAGAAAATGGAGTCCTGTAGGATTTATTCCAATACCAGAGGAATTGTTCTGTCTGACCAAAAAGTGAAGACAGCAGCTAACACTTTATATGGATTTTAGAGTTATGCACTAATGCAGTAGAGGATTTTGTGGAAGCCCAGGGCACTGAGAATATTTCTCTGTCTGCTCTGGGGTGCCCTGATTTTGACCTTCATTCATGGAGAAAGCTTCCCAGACTTCCAAGATAGACTAGAACCCACAAAAATGTGAAATAGATTAGAGTAGTGGAGGTGTATCACTTGGTGAGAAATTTAGGTTTTGGGATTTTTAGTATGCTGTGGATGGAAGCAAGATGGAGGACACAGGTCCTGGGCTTCTTCTTCATGCTTCTTCCTTCTTCTTCGTGGGTTTGGGTGGCATTTTGTAATTGGGCAGAAAAGTTCACACTGGGGGCTCTTTGGGATCAGTGATTGGGTTAAAAGGGAAAATAATCCAGGTGTCAGCTCTTAATTGGATAGTTTAGTCTTAACTTGTACCAAGAGATTGTTGGGCATTTTGTGCCTTCTAATGAAGAGCTGCTGAGCTCACAGCAGTGAGACTGTTTTACTGACAAGAAATAACAAACCCTTGAGTCCAAACATCAACTACCATCTCAAGTGCCTTCACTCCAGACCCAGAACAATCGACCAGTGGTACCCCCACAGGATCTGAATACAAGAAGAAGCTCAACCCTCAAGGCAGGGGCTCAGTGCTCACCCAGGATGCGGCTGGCCTCGCTGCGGCTGCTCTCGGCGCCCTGGCTGCCCAGCTCTGCCCGGGCATAGGAGCTCAGCTGGCACAGGAGGCTCTCACCCACGGGCCCGGGGTTGGATTTCTTCACCTGGGCCTGCAGCGCCAGCGCGTTGCGCCGGGCGTGCTCCGCGCAGAACGAGGTGCTGCAGGACAAAGCAGGGCTCAGCATCATGGAGTCATTTGGGTAGGAAGATAAAAGATGATTTGAGCACCCCCTCCCCAGCCTGGTCCTGCTTGGTAACCCAGTTCCTGCTGCTGGAATCCCTCCTCCATCAGCAAACTCTCTTCCACCGGGCAGCAAGTGACAGAACAAGGGGACACAGTCTCAAGCTACGTCAGGGAAGGTATAGGTTAGATATTAGGAAAAAAATTTTCACTGAAAGAGTAATAAAGCACTGGAATTGTCTTCGCAGGGAGGTGGTGGAATCACCATCTTTGGAAGTGTTTAAAAAAAGACTGGACATGGCACTTGGTGCTATAGTCTAGTTGAGATGTTAGGGCATAGGTTGGACTTGATGATCTTAGAGGTCTCTTCCAACCTCATGATTCTGTGATTCTGTGAACTCCAAAGGAGATCTATTGTATCTGCAGGAATGATGTGTCTGACTCCGTGTTCTCAGAAGGTTAATTTATTATTTTATAATACTTTATTATACTAAAAAATGCTACACTATACTAAAGAATACAGAAAGGATGCTTACAGAATGCCAAAAAGATAATAATGAAAACTCATGACTCTTTCCAGAGTCCTGACACAGCTTGGCTGTAACTGGCCAAAGAGTCAAAACAATTCACACCAGAATCCAATCAAACAATCTCCAAACACATTTCACATGAGCAAAATACAGGAGAAGCAAACAAGTTAAGAATTGTTTTCTTTTTCTCTGAAGCTTCTCAGCTTTCTAGGAGAAAAATCCTGAGCAAAGGGATTTTTCCAGAGAATGTGAATGCCAGAGAGATCCAAGCTTTGCCTCCAAGAGCAGAGCTCAGCAACCTCAGGGCACCCAAACTCTGAGGGGACACCTCGCTCACAGGAGCAGCTCCCATGGATCTGCTGCTCTGCTTTTGCCCCAGAATCTGGGGATTAAAATCTTCATGTTTTCCTCATGCCAGAGAAAATGGGGGTGTGGGGGGGGAAATCCTCTTTTTAAGAGGCCTCTAAAGGCATTCAAATGAGCACAGCCATTCCAAAGGAGCAGCCACCAACCCTGCAATAGCTCCCACACCTTCCACATTCCTGCATTTTCACAGAATCCCAGGATGCTCTGGATTGGTTGGGAATGTCAAGATCATCCAGTTTCACCCCTGCCATGGGCAGGGACACCTTCCACTATCCCAGGCTGCTCCAAGCCCTGTCCAGCCTGGCCTTGGACACTTCCAGGGATCCAGGGGCAGCCACAGCTTCTCTGGGAATTCCATTCCAGGGCCTCACCATCCTCACAGGGACAAATTAGTTCCAAATATCTCACCCATCCCTGCCCTCTGACAGTGGGAAGCCATTCCCTCTTGTCCTGGCACTCCACCCCTTGAAAACAGTCTCTCTCCATTTTTCCTGCAGCTCCTTCAGGCACTTTAAGGCCACAATTAGGTCAACTCTGAGCTTCCCTTCTCCAGAACAATCCCAGTTCCCTCAGCCTTTCCTTCTAGGAGATCTGCTCCATCCCTGTGCTCATCTCTGGACTCACTCTGACTGCTCCATGTTTTTCCTGAGCTGGGGCAGCTCTGGATGCAGATTTTCACCTGAGCAGGGCAGAAGGGCAGGGAACAAGCCCTGGCACCTGGAATCCCTCACAGGTCCAGCCTGGCAATGCTGACAGCCCACCCAGCACTGTGGGAACATCACCTCTGGCTCCAGCAGCAGGGAGTAAAATGAGCTTTCAGTTAAAGGCAGAGAGGTGGGTGAATTTTTGAGCTCTTCTGCTTCCAAATATTCTCACTGGACTCTGCCTTCCCCACATTTTATGGCACAGGGTGGAGACATCCATTGTGCACATCCCAGCAAATCCTGGAAGCAATGCTCCTGATAAGGAATCTGTGCTCTGTCAGCCAAAACTGTTCCACCCCTTGAGCATTTTAAAGGCCTAAGGGAAGCAGCACAACGAGGCCAAAGCTCCAGAGGGATGTGAGTGGCTGCTCTGGGGATTATCCCCTGGACAGGCAGGGATGTGCTGGGATGAGGGAGGGACTGCACACACACATCCACTGCAGGGCCTGGAGCACTGCAGCCACCTTCTGCTGGGTCAGGGCACAGCCCACAGTCCCCACATAACTCCATGGAGTCTTTCTCCAGCTTAAAAACATTTTGGAGAAAGGGAGATGTTTCTCAGAGGTAACCCAAATGCAGCAGCTGAAAGAGAAGAATCATGGAATGTCCTGAAAGGGACCCACAAGGATCATCAAGTCCAACTCCTGGCCTTACACAAGACATTCCAAAATGCCACCATGCTCCTGGGTGCATTATCCAAACACTCCCTGGGCTCTGGCAGGGCTGTGAATGTGACCACTGCCCTGAGGAGCTGCTCAAGTGCTCAACTGGAGGAAGAAAAAGATTTTTTTCCCCCAAAACCCAGCCTAAATCTCCCCTGACACAGCTCCAGCCTTTCCTTCAAAAGGGAAAACAACAAGAAAAACCTCCCCCAAACCCAGTCTAAATCTCCCCTGACACAGCTCCAGCCTTTCCTTCAAAAGGGAAGACAACAAGAAAAACCTCCCCCACTGCCTGTTTTAATTCCACAGAGTTCAGAACTGGAAAACCAGGAGGAAGAGCCACTCACCCATCCTTCTTCTCAGGCTTGGGAGCGGCGTTGGGACAACGCTTCCCGTTCTTCGTGGACACGTAGCTGCACTGCTTGAAGGGAGCATTCCTGTCCTCGAGGATGTGCTTGATGCAGAACTCCTGCCCCTCCAGGCGGGGCTGGGAGCAGGGCCGGGGGGCGAAGGAGCAGGCCAGGGGCTCCTGGGGCCGGGGCACCGGCGTGAGGCGGCCCCGGCTCGTGGGTAACACGTGAATGCGGATCCTGTTCATGCCCACGCTGGGAAGGGAGCAGAGCAAGGAAAGGGAGCGGAATAAAACGCTGATACAATGAAAAGGAGCAGTGAGAAAGGATTTGGATCAAAGTCTGAGCCCTTCAGCAGAAAAGGCTGCTCCTATTGAGGTAATTCCCAATAATGCTCGAGGGAGTTTTTAGTCCTGCAGAAATCTGGGGGGGAACTCTTCTCTCAGTGCACCCCCGGAGCATCTCCTCGGTGCTCCCAGTGCCCATGGCTGCCTCTGTCCCGATGGGTCCCGATGGATCCCGGTGAGGTCTGTGTCCGTGCACGCCCCCGAACCGGGGCATCCCCGCCGCCCATCCAGCCTCACCGAGGGCTGGTGCTCATCCCGGTCCATCCCCGCCTCTATCCCGCTACGTCCCGGTGCATGCCAGCCTCTTCCCCTGTGCCCATCCTGATCTATCCCGGTGTCTATCCCGGTGTATCCCAGTCCATCCCAGCCTCTCTCCCGGTGCCCATCCTGCTCTATCCCCGTCTCTATCCCGGTATGTCCCGGTCCATCCCTGCCTCTCTCCCGGTGTCTATCCCGGCCCATCCCAGTCTCTCTCCCGGTATCCATCCTGACCTATTCCGCTGTCTATCCCGGTATATCCCTGACTCTCTCCCGGTGCCCATCCTGATCCATCCCAGTCTCTCTCCCGCTGCCCATCCTGATCCATCCCGGTCCATCCCAGTCTCTCTCCCGGTGCCCATCCTCATCCATCCCGGTCTATCCCGTCTCTCTCCCGGTGCCCATCCTGATCCATCCCGGTCCACCCCAGACTCTCTCCCGGTGCGCATCCTGATCCATCCCGGTGTCTATCCCGGTCCATCCCGGTCTCTCTCCCGCTGCCCGTCCTGATCTATCCCGCTCTCTCTCCCGCTGCCCATCCTGATCCATCCCGGTCCATCCCAGTCTCTCTCCCGGTGCCCATCCTCATCCATCCTGGTCTATCCCGTCTCTCTCCCGGTGCCCATCCTCATCCATCCCGGTCTATCCCGTCTCTCTCCCGGTGCCCATCCTGATCCATCCCGGTCCACCCCAGACTCTCTCCCGGTGCGCATCCTGATCTATCCCAGTATATCCCGCTCTATCTCGTCTCCCTCCCGGTGCCCCTCCCAGTCTATCCCGTCTCTCTCCCGGTGCCCGTCCCGGTCCCGCCGCTCTCCCGCCCGCGCACGTGCTCCGCCACGGCTCTCCCGCGCATGCGCCCTCCCGCCGCCCAGGCGCCGCCATTTTGTCCGCGGGCGGCGGGCGTGAGGGGCACCCCTGAGGGGCGCCCAGGAAGCGCTACCGGAGCGCAGAGCGAGAGGAGACCCGCCCCCGGGACGGTGCAGGACGGAGGAGCCCTGGAGAAGAGCTCGGGAGCCGCGCTGAGGGGCACACCGGGCCCCATTGTGAGCAAGAGGCGCCGCCGCCATCTTACCTCTCTGCCGCCGCGGCCTCCGCGCTGCCGCGCCGTGCGCCCGCCCCGCCTCCTCAGTGGCCCAACCGCTCGCCAATCAGCTGCGAGTAGGGGGGCGTTCTCGCGCGTGATTGGCTCAGCTCGCAGTCACTCAACCGAAGGGCGACCATGCCTTTCTAGGGTCACGTGGGGGCGGCGCGGCGGGAACGCGACACGTGGGGGCGGCGGGAGCGGGGCGGGGGTCCCGGGACAGGAACCGGGACAGGACAGCGGGGCGGGGGTCCCGGGACAGGAACCGGGACAGGACAGCGGGGCGGGGGTCCCGGGACAGGACACAGGGGCGGGGGTCCTGGGACAGGAACCGGGGGGGATCCCGGGACACGACACCGGGGGGAAGGGGGATCCCGGGCCAGGACACCGGAGCAGGGGTCCTGGGACAGGACACCGGGACGGGGGTCTCGGGACAGGAACGGGGGTGTCCCAGGACAGAACACCGGGGCGGGAGTCCCGGGACAGGTACCGGGGGTGATCCCGAGCCAGGACACAGGGGCGGGGGTCCCGGGACAGGACACTGGGGTGGATCCTGGGCTAGAACACCGGGGCGGGTGTCCCGGACCAGGAACCGGGGGGGTCCCGGGGCAGGGGTCCTGAGTCAAGACACTGGGGGTGATCCCGGGCCAGGACACCGGGATGGGGGTCCCGGGAGATCCCGGGACAGGACACCAAGGTGGGGGTCCCGAGTCAGGACACCGGGGCGGGGGTCCCGGACCAGGACCCGGAGAGGACGGGGGTCTCGGGACAGGACACCGGCCCCAAAACCGGGGGTGGGAAGAGGAGGAGCGAGCCGGGACAGGCTGTGTTTTGGCTCCGGGTCACAGCAGGCCCGGTTTGGTCCCGGAGCACCACCCTGGACCCCCATGACATCACTCGGTCCCCTCCCGGTTTCCCGACACCGGGAAGGGCAAAGCCTCAACATCCTGCCTCCAAGAGGGGCTCCAAAAGAGGGAAGGGAAGCAAGGGATCGCCTTGGCCAGAGCCTGAAATCTAAGAGCTGGTCCCAAAACTGGACCAAATTGATCCCCAAATCCTTGGGAGGGGGTTTGCCAGCAGGAATTCCTCCTAAAAACAAGCTCAAGGTGGAACAAGAGTTTCCCAAAACCAGCCAGCGACCACCCATTTATTGAAGGTCAGAAAAGTCAGAAGTCTAAAAAAGAAAGGAAAGAGGGCTTTCCCAAATATTCAACCCAAACCCTGGCAGGTGCCCTGGCCCTGGGCTGAGGCTCCAGGAGAAGCTGCTTCCAGCTCAGCTGGGCACAGCCACGTGCCAGTGTGATTCCCTGAAGGGCTGCCCCGGGCATGGTGCCCACAGGACTAGCCTGGCACTTTCTCATCCCAGATCCCACTGGGAATGTGCCACCCTGCCCCCAGGCTTTCCCGTGGAAATCCAGGGATCTGCAGGAAGGGAGCAAGGGATGGAGACAGCATCCTGAACCAGAACAGGTGCAGGAAAAACAGGACCCATGGGAGGGAAAACAGCTCCCATCACCTGGGATTCCCTCAGCCCCCCACATCCCTCCATCCCCCAAAAACTCAACACCAACACCTCAAGGGAACCTCCCCAAAAGTCCCCCTGGGCTCTGCCACAGCCCCTCGGAATTAAAAGGAACCAAACCACTGAGATATAAGTTAATGCTTAAATTATTTGTAAAACATCTTAAATTTTCTGTGACATATTTTAAATATCCCCCATGTTCCCCAGAGGGGGGGTCAAAGCCCAACACTAACTGGGAGCCTATGGGGGAAAGGGAGGAATAGAGAAAGGGTTCCTTATCCTTTCACAGCTTTTAACAACTAAATATCAATAATAAAAGTTATATTATAATAAAATAAGTTCTTCGTGAGGCAGTGGAGATCAAAAAGCCCTTAGAAAAGCCCCGCGGGTTTGGGCTCGGGCTCTGGACTCAGTAGTAAAAATGGGGTTATTTGGGGAGGGGAGGCAGCGGGGGGGGCGGTTCCGAGGGCAGGGGGGGCGGTCGGGGCTTGTCCGTGTTGCTGGCAGCTCTGGAGCCGCTGGAAGCCCGGGGGTTCAGGAGCTCGAACGAGTGGAACTCGAAGGCGGGGGGCTGCGTGGGCTGCATGCCCTGCGCGCTCAGCAGCGAGTGCAGCATGTTCACCGTGTCCTGATAGTCACTGGCCTGGCTGACGTTGTGCCCGTTGGCCCCCGAAGGCCCCTTGTCCGATTTGTGGGCGCCCCGGGCTTTGCTGGGCTGCGATAAATCCGAGCTGTGCCCGGGCAGGTGGGCAGCCCCGGGAAGGTGGGCGTACGGGAACGGCACCGCGGGGCCTTTGGAGACTTTGCCCACCTTGGGCTGGTGCTCGTGGGGCACGGCCGGGGGCTCCTCGGGCAGGGGTCTTTTGCGGGTGGGGGCGAGAGGCCCGTAGCCCTTGTGGGGGGTGGCGGTGGCGCCGGGCTGGGCGCCGTGTTTGGAGTCCCCCGGGCGCTTGGCCGCGGTGCTGGGGCCGGCGCCGAGCTGGGCGTGCAAGTGTTTGTGCGAGTGGTGGTTGTGGTGGTGGTGGTGATGGTTGGATGAGTGGCCCTTGTGCTTCTCTTTGTACTCCCGGCTCTTCCCGGCGCCGCCCTCGTCCGCGGAGCCGTGTCTGTCTCCGGGAGCCGGCACCTTAATCCGCATCTTGATGTCCTCCTGCTTGGAGGGCATCGGCCTCTCCCCGCCTCCCCCCACCGCCGGGATCCTCATCTTGAGAGCTTTGTCTCCCTTGTCGGCGCCGGGCGGGCGCTCGGGGTTCTCCTGCCCCGCGCTGGGGATTTTCAGGACGATTGGGGAGGGGTTGCTGTCCTGCTGCCCTTCCCTCTCCCGCTGCTGCTGCACCAGCAGGTTCTGCGCGGCGTAGGCGTACTGGGAGCGCACGTTGGCTTCCATGTTTTCCAGCTGCCGCTTCTGCGCCGCCAATTCCTCGGCGTGCTTGGCCCGGTATTCCTTGAGGGACACCTTGGCCGAGGGTGCGTTCTTGGTGCTCTGCTTGGGGTAGGAAGCGCCGTCCTGCTGCGGGTGCTCAGCGGCTGACGTGCCCTCGCTAGTCCTGTGGATGTCCAGCTTGGCAGGGGGGTGCCAGTGATCCGCCTGGGACGGATCGGCGGCGCTCGGCTCCGCGGGGGAAGCGGCGGCGGCCGGGAGCGCCGGCCCCGCGCCGGCCGTGGAGGATGTAGACATGCTCATGAGGCCAGCGATGTTCATGTCCGAGCTGTTGTTCCTGGAGATCATGTTGAGGATTGTCTGCTCTGACAGGCTCTCGTCATCGCCGTGGTCGTCGGTTTTGGATTTCCTGGCTGCTTGAGAGGCCTGGAATTAAAGAAATCAGCAAGAGTTTACTTGGGGTGTCGCCGGAGCTGGTTTAATCCAAGCAGCTCCTCAGGACAGTGCAAGGTCTTCTTTACAAACAGATCCACTTTGCTCCCTTCCCTCCTTGTGGGAAAATTCCCAACCCCTGGAAGCAGGGCTGCTAATGCAGCTGGAAAACCAAAGTTCTGTACAAGTTAATTCACAACAGATGAACTGAAGAACCACACAGTATCCCAATTCCACACGAACTCCAGCACCACACAGTATCCCAATTCCACACACAACTCCCTTCCCTGCTGTCCTGCACTGTGATTCCCAAAGGAATCACAGCCTGTGCCCCAGGTTCTTACCCGCCAGTTCCGGATCCGTTTCAGTCGGCTGGGAGTTTTCTCAAGGATTTGCAGGAATTCATGAGTCAGTTCTGCAGAGGAGACACAAACACAAGCAGGAGGGTCAGAACAGCCCCAGTCCAGCAGGACAACCCCCTCATCTGACAGATGGAGCTACTGGTGGGATGGAGCTGCGCCAGGAGGGGCATTCTGACAACTGGAATCACTGACCCATTCAAACTCATTTCTCTGTGGTGCTACAGAAGCTGCTGCTGCCCTGGAAAAGCTCAACTAGCCCTGAACTCCTGGAGCCCGTGAGGTGGTGTTGGAACATCAGACCCAGGACCAGCGAGATGCCAAAATCATTTTAAGAGCCTTTTGCAGGGAAAAAAAAACCTCGCTCCCAAACTTACCATCTAAGAGCTCCAGAGTTACAGTGCCATCAACGTATTCCCACCAGTGCTTCCCGTCCGTGGAGACTGGGATCTCCCAGTTGGACCACTTACAGGCCAGGTGGATACAGACGCAGGCCACAACGGGTGGGGTGTACTGCAGGCTGAAGGTGGTCAGGTGCAGGCTGACGTCACCGGGAGAGAAAACAAAAAGCCATCAACTCCCACGCCTGAGCTGCAGATCCACGCGGGACGTGGGGGGAATGTGGCCCTTTGGACCAGCCCAGAAGGAGCCTGAGGCACAGCCAGCTCCGTCCTGCTCCAGCACAGCGGGGTTTCGCTTGTTCGGGCCTGCTTTGCTACAGGGACTTTGGGTTCTCCTTCACCACCAGTTTTTGTTCATGGTTTTTAGAGAGGTGATTTGGGAGCTTCTCTGAGAGGGAAGGTCACTGGGGGCCTGCCAGCCCCACCTGTGCTCTGGAGAGAAACTCATCCTTGTTGTGCTACAGGAAATTTGGGCTCTCCTCCAATCTGGGATCTCCTCCAAAAGAGGAAAATCAGTGCTGAGGTCACCCGCCAGCCTCTGCTCTGAGGAGAAACTCATCCTTGTTTTACTACAGGAAATTTGGGGTCTCCTCCATCAATTTCCCTGTTAGTCCTTCTTTCAATGGAGGAAATTTGGGATTCCCCTCCAAGGGGGAAAAGTCACTGGGGACCAGCCCCACCTCTGCTAGTGAAGAGAAATTTATCTGTTTTTTTTTTGCTCATCCCCATTTTGCTACAGCAAAGTTGGGATTTCCTCCATCTCTGTTCATTCTTTGTTTGCTGCAGAAAAATTTGGGACCTTCTTCACCGGTTTTCTTGTTCATCCCAGTTTTGCTACAGAAAATTTGGGAGCTCCAAGGGCAAAAGTCAGTCCTGGGGTCACCTGCCAGCCTCACCTCTGCTCTGGGGAGAAACTTCCAAGCACAACTCCCAGATGGCATCCAAGGAGCAAACCTGCACTTTTCAGCTTTAGGAAGGGTCTGGTCCTTCCCAAAGGATTTTTAGGAATACACTTTATACTCAAGAGAGCCTGAACCAGGTGACCTATAAAATATTTTCATTAATAAATTGATTTTCCACGCGGCCATGAGTGCTGGGAGATGTGGGCAGCACCAGGAGAACTGAGGGACTACAAGGATCCTGAAGGAACACCAGAGCTTAAGGAAACTCAGAAGCAAATCTTGAGTGTGGGATTTGCCCACTCCTGAATGGACCCTTTGGGAATTCTGCCACTGAGCCCCCACATGGCACCATCCCCTCACCACCTTTTTCATCAGTGAAAAGTGGAGAGGCTGAAGTTTGGCATCTACAACCCAAAATCCTCAAGTTTCCTGAATAATGGGTTTATCCAGAGGAGTCAAACCCAGGAAATTCAGAGCCTTGGGAGAGCAAACTCAAGGAAAACAAAGAGCCTCAACCCTGCCCCATAACGATGCCAGAATGAAATCAAAAGGAACACAAGGATTAATCCAGCTCATGCCAGAACTGGCTCACTCAGGCAACACCAAGGCTCTTCTTCACACTTTCGGCCTGGATTTCCCTCAATTACAGCCTTAACTCCTAATCCCACGGCTTTGAAATTCTGGCTGCAGGGATAAACCAGGTTTCAGGGCTGTGTTTACCCAAACATCAGCACCAGCACGATCCCGAGGCCGGAAATCCACAGGGTGCCCTTTGGAGCCTGAAACACCTTCAACAAACAGTGAAGGTGAGCAGGGAACACTTCCCAGGTGGAAAAGGGAAACCACATGCCCAGACATTCCCAGACAGATCTTAGAGGCATCTCCAGCCCTGCAGCTTCAACTGTGTTGGCACCTAAACCACTTTTCCCTCAGTAATTTCCCAAAAACTAAAGTGTTTTCCATCTCCATGATGTTCCAAACATGAACTCCATGATTTGTCTGAAGCTGATAATCCAGGAAATTAAATTTAGAAATAATCCCAGCAAAAGTGCTGGCATCAGGCTGGTAGTGAAGATTTAGGGACAAAACAAAGCAGAGAAAGAATCTGGGGTTGATTTTCATTTCCAGGGAAAATTTAAGGACAAAACAACCCAAATGAAGAACTTAGGAGAGATTTTTCTTTCCAGGGAAAACTTAGGGGCAAAACAACCCATATAAAAAACTTGGGGTTGATTTTTTTTTTCATTTATGCCCCAAACCACCTTTTTTGGGGGGTACAAAGCATATTCATGGAATATTTCCACAGCACCTTGTTGAAAACTCTCCAACACCCAGCAGTAAGCAAGAAAAAAATTATATACTCATTTTCCCTCCACCTTTCTGGTTTTGTTTTTTTTTTTTTCAAACTTTCACAATTAAATTCCTATTAAATAAGCAGTGAAGCTCCTGAGTATCCCATCTGCCTTATTTTCCAGCTCATTTTTCCCAGCAGCTGGCAGGAAAAATAGCTGGAACCCTTTCTTAAGGCTCTTCCTGTGGGATTCCCAGCTGCTCCCAGGCTGAGTGATGCCTCTGGGGCCACAGGCAGCAGATAAATTATCAACCCATTATAAAATGATAAAATAATAACCTGTTTGTAGCCATGAAATAGGAAGTTTGTGCCAAGTCCTTGCTGGCTGCAAGAAACAAACAAACAAAAAAGAACAATCAGGGTGTTATTTGCATATTTTTGTGTTATTTTAGTGCAAGAACCATGAGCCACCCACAGACTGACCAGCAGGCCACAGCCACGAGGATTTTGGGAACTGCTGCTCACTGAGAGCTTTGTGTGGTTCAGAAGAGCCTGAGCCATCTAAAATTGTTTTGAGAATCAGAGGGATGGATCAGCTCTCCTGGGAGGAAAAGCTGGGAGAATTGGGATTGTTCAGCCTGGAGAAGGCTCTGGGGTCACCTTGTTGTGGCTTTTCAGGTTCCAAGAGAGCTGAAGTGGGACTCTGGCTGGAACCTGGAGGGGCAGGACAAAGGGGAATGGTTTTTCACCTGGAAAAGGTGAGAATAAGATGGGAAATTGGGAAGAAATCCCTCCCTGTGAGGATGGGGAGGCCCTGATTGTCCAGAGAAGCTGTGGCTGCCCCATCCCTAGAAGTGTTCAAGGCCAGGTTGGAACAACCTGGGCAAGTGGAAGTTGTCCTTGCCCTCCCAACCCAACCCATTCCAGAGTTCTGGGAAGCTCTGGAGCAATCCCAGCTGGACACTCCCCCACATTTTCCTCCCAATTCCCCCTCACCTCGCACAAGCTGGGTGCACTTCACCACGTGGGTGTGAGGATGGTCAATGGTGATCTCAAACCCTGGAAGGACACAGACAAAGGACCATCAGAACCAGCAGCACAGCCCCGAATCTGTGTTTTCCTGCACCCCTTCCCTCCTACAGCCCTGCTTGGAGCCAGGCAGGAATAGAGGAGCCCATTTTTTTTTCCTGTATCCAGAAGCCTCAAGTTCTCCAGCTACAAACCCAGAAGGTCTCTGCTGCTGCCAGACCTCCCAGCTTCTGAAAGGCCTCACTGCAAACAAAACAACTATTAAAGAGTTTAAAAATAGCAGGACAAAGCCTCTTGAAGCAGCTGGGAGGAAGGCAAAGACAATGGCATCTGCTGCAAGGAATTTCTCTCACCCAAAAAGCTGAGAGGAAGCAGATTGTTTTCACTTTGAATGGGCCTAAAGCACTGAGGACAACTGAGTTTAATCCTTGCTCCGGCTTCCTCCTCGCTTTGGGAATTGTGTTTGAAAGGGGGAAAAAAGAATTCCAATTGGTCCATGTGCACAGCAGATCTGCAGAATGTTCTGGGAGAACTGGGGTGTTTAAAAAGGCCTCTGGAGAACTGAGAGGCTGCAGAACTGGGCTTGGTTGAGCCACAGGCTTGTGGCCACAGCAACTCTGCCCCCACGGAAGGAGGGACACGGGGTCTGCTCTGAATCCAGTCAGGAATAACAAATCCTGCTCTTTTGGAGGGAAAATCTACCTGAATCTGCCTCTGAAACAGAACATTTGTTAGTGAACACAGCTTTTAATAGTACATTTGATAAAGAAACAGGGCAGCAGCTCCACCAGCCACCGCCCTGCGTGGAGACTCCTACTTCCAAAAACACCCAGAAACTGTTCCTGGTTTGTTGAGTTCTGGGGGTTCTCCCCCATTTAATTATTTCATCAAAATATTCACTTCCAACCCATTTTTTAAGACATCTCTCAGTACAAACTGCTTCCTGCAACAGAACTGGAGCATTATGGCCTGGAATTGGATGGTCTTTAAGGTCCCCTCAAACCCAAACCATTGCATCATTCTATGATAGAGCTGGAAAGCACAACCCAGGACCAAGACTGGTGTCCAAGCAGCACAAATCCTGATTTTTTTAGGGAGAAAAAAAAACCACCAAAGTGATACACCACACTTAAATCTCTCAGCATTGAGCCTGGCACAAGTTACACCTGAAAAATTGATGTTAAAACAAGAGTCAGGCTGAAAAACAGGGTTTGTTGTGTGCACTCTGTGGAAGGGATGAGGAATTCTGCAGCCTGTGGAATTCTCCTGGCTCTGGGATTGGTGTGGCAGTCCGGCCGCTCCGAGGAACTTACCCAGGGTCTGTAGGATTATGCTCTCTAGAATGACCAGGTCTTGGGCTTGTTGCAGGTAAGCCTGGGGTTGAGAGGACAGGCAGGTTACTCACGGAGAGGCACTTGGATCAAGCCTGCACATTCCTAACACCCTTCTCTCCAGGGTAAAAAAATGGGAATCTCCCTGCACAGGGGGGACTGGAACAGATTCCCTGTAAGTGTTCAAGGCCAGGCTGGATGGAGCTCAGAGCAAGCTGGGCTACTGGAAAATGTCCTGCCCGTGGCAGGTGGGTGGATTGGGATGGGATTTAAGGTCCTTCCAACCCAAAGCATCTGGAGATTCTAAGAAAGAGGGAGCAGAGTGTTTAGAGGGCCCTGGGTGCTGGTCCCCCACATGAGCAGTGCAGGAATCACCTGCTTTTCCTGCCTCTTTTTAAAATTTTCTGTGAGTTTCCTTGGAAAAAGCTGCCCCTTCCAGCAGGACTCACTGCTCAGCTCCAGGTAAAAGGGGCTGTCTGGAGAAATGAGGGATCAGCAACGTTTTTAACCCCCTGAGAGAGGTGCTGGGCCAAACTGCTCCCACAGAGGAGCTCCTCTGCTCCACACCCTCCTCAGCAGCACTGCAGGCACACAGCACCCCTCTCCAGCAGAGGAGAAAAGGCTTTGCACACATGGGGAAGCCCAAATCCCTCTGCAGCAGGAGAGGATGGATGGAGAAGCTGCCCCTGAGCAGCTCAGGAGGGTGGAGGAGCAGCAGGAGCCACAATTCCAATGCCATTCCCACTCCTGCAGCTCTCACAGCACATCCCAAAGCTCCCTGCCCACGTTTACCTCACTCTTGGTGTCCAGCAGAGGCTCCTGGGGGTGCAGACAGGCATGTGCCACCTTGATGACGTGCTCCAGCTTCCGAGGCTGCTCCTCCACCTTGGCTGCCAGGAAAAGAGCTGCTGGCACCACCGACTGTGGAGGAAAATGCTCTGTTTGCTCAAAAAAGCCACTAAATTCAAAATTAAAGCAAACAAACCAGGTGGATTCTCAATATTCCTTCAGGGAAAGAAGGCTGTTCAAGTCTGGCCACCATCAGGAGGGAGAAAAGGGTCCCTTCTCCCTTCCCAAACCTCCTCCCAGGGTGGGTTCCCCTCCCCAGGAGTGGATTTGGGGGTTCCCAGTGCCCCCCACCCCCCAAATGCCAGCACTCACATTCCTGTGGAACTGGGTGAAGGACTGCACCATGTAGAAGCGATGCATGTACACGATGGCTGTGTTGATGGTGAGCTGGGAGCTGGGCACGGCGTTAAGGAAAAGCACAGAGAGCCCCAGGCAGGCCCAGGAACAGACCCCAACAGCACCAGGATGGGACAGGCTCTCCTCACTCCCAGGGCAGGCCTTCCCTGCACCCCAGCACAGCTCTCCTCCATCCCAAACAGGCTCAGCACTCCTCACAACCGAGCTCAGCCTTGCCCACACCCAGGAGAGCTCTCCCTGCTCCCAAAACGGGGTCTCCTCCATCCCAAACAGGCTCAGCTCTCCCTCCTCACAACCCGGCACAGCTCTCCCTGCTCCCAAAATCCTTTTTGGGAATCTCCGTGGTTCTAAAATAGGCTCAGCTTTCTCAGGCACTCGTGGGCCGGGCCCTCACAACACCCCAGCGCAGCTTTCCCCACTCCTCCAACCGGATTTCCTCAATCCCAAAACGGGCTCGGCTCTCTCCACTCCCAGGCCGGGCCTTCCCCACTCACCAGCGCAGCTTTCCCTGCTCCTGAAACGGCATTTCCGCCACCTCGAAGCGGGCTCGGCCGTCCCTGCTCCCGCTCCGGCCGCGTTTTCCCTTCCCCGCTCCCGAAATCTGCTCGATCCCAAGGCGGGCTGGGCGCAGCGGGGCCGGGCCTGCCGCTCCCTTCCGAGCACCCCGGCACCGCTCTCCCCGCTCCCGGGCCGCCCAGGCCTGCCCAGACCTCTCCAACACGCCAGCACAGCTTTCCCTGCGCCCGAAACGGGATTTCCCGAGCCCAAAACCGGGAAAAGCGGCGCCCGCCGCCCCGAGAGCCGGGCCGGGCCTTGCCCACACCCCGGCACCGAGCTCCGCGACCGGGGCCGGGCTCTGCTCCATCCCCGCAACACTCGGCTCTCCCTTCACTCCCTCCCGGCTCTCCCCTCACTCCCTCCCGGCTCTCCCCTCACTCCCTCCCGGCTCTCCCCCTCCCGGTTCTCCCCGCCCCGCCCCGCTCCCACCCGCGGCCTAGCGCGGCCTAGCGCGGCCGGATACACGTTGAGGCGCTGCCCCATGTCCTGCAGCAGGTTGGCCGCCTGCTGCCGGTACGAGAGCTCCTTGTCGGGGTCGAGACCGGCGCGGCGGGACGGGCTCCGCTCCAGCTGCTCGCGGCTGAAGTACCAGCGCCGCCCGGGCCCGGCGCCGCCGCCGCCCGCCGAGGCCTCCATGGCGGCTCTGCGCCCGCGCGGGGGACGCGGCGTGCGCACGCAGCGCGGCGGCGCGATGACGTCAAGCGCCGGGTGGGCGGGCGCGGGGGGGAGCCGTTGGCGGCGCGAGCGTTCCAAAGCAGGGAGGGACGTTGAGGGGGCGGGGTCTGAGCGGGAAGCCACGCCCCCTCGCGGGCAGGCCCCGCCCCGCGCTTCCCCTCACGCCGTGAGGGGCTTCGGTTTGAGAGGCTCCGGTTTGAGGGGCTCCGGTTTCAGGGGGTCCCGCAGCACTTCCGCACCTCGGGGCGGTCCCCGTGGCCCCACCACCGGCTTCTCAGCTCCCCCCTCTACGCACTGACACCCGAGGACCCCTGGGATAGCGGCGTGGCCCTCCAACCCGAGACCCCCTCCTCAGCGGGACCTCAGTGTACCCCTCCGGTATGTTTCCCCCCCCACCCCGGGAGCAGCGGGATCCCCCCACCCCTCCTTATGGGGATCCCGCAGCCCCAAGACGTTGTCTGTACCCCCTCAACCGACTTTTCACCCCCTTTCCCTTACCGGGACCCCCTCCCTCACCGGCTCCCGGTGTTTTCCCCCCCCGGGATCCGAGCCCCCTCCCAACCGGCAGCTCCTCCGCCCCACAGGCCAGGCCACAGCTCGTATCCAAAGTGTTTTATATATAATTTATCTGTACACACGAAGGACAAAGTACCTCAGGTCTGCGCTGGGGTGAGGGAGCCAGTAACCCCCCCCCCCCCCCCGCCATTCCCCCCCCGGGCTGAGCCCCCCCCGCCCCAAAACTGCTTCCAAAAAAAAAAAATAAAAGAAAAAAAAAAGTCACTTCATTAGGGTTTTTTTTGCATTTAAAAGGGGGAGGGTCTTTCCCCCTCCCCTCCCCGCCACAGGCCCCCCGGAGGGGGCTGGGACCCCCGGGGGGTGAGGGGGCTGCGGAGATGCTGGGCCTGCGCCTCCCCACCCCCGCAGGCGGCACTTCAATTTGGCACATGGAGGGGGCTGGGGACCCCCCCGCCCCCAAAACCCCCTGCAGTCCCTTTTCTTTTGGGGGGAGGGGGCCCGTCTCCCCTCTTTGGCACATGGGGGGGTTCAGCAAAGGGATGGGGGTTACCATGACCCCCCTCCCACAAAAAACACCCCGGTGCAGGGCTGGGAAACACCCCCTAAAACACCCGCGGAGGGGGGGCACAGGGTTAACCTCCCCACACCTCCCAACCACCTCCTTGCGTCCATTTCTCCCTTTTTTGTTTTTAAATATGTATATTTGGGGATTTTTCCTTTTTTCTTTTTTTTTGCCTGAGCTCGGCACAGGCTGGGGGAGTCCCCAGCGTGGGGGGACACCGTGGGGACCCCCCCTAACTGCCCCCAGGCCCCGCATTGAGGAAGTAGGTGGTCATCTCCCCCTTGCCCTTGACCTTGACCAGCCCCCGGCACTCCAACACGTAGCCCTTGGCAGCCAGCACCTGGTACAGGTCTGTTGTCACCTGGAGCAGGGGACACGGGGGTAAGGGGGGGGTCTCTGGGCAGGGGTCCTGTGTCCCTCCCGGCCCTGACTGACCTGGATGCGGTCGGGGACCCCGGTGCTGTCCATGCGGCTCGAGACGTTGACGGTGTTGCCCCAAATGTCGTACTGGGGCTTGCGAGCCCCGATGACCCCCGCGACCACTGGGCCCATGTTCAGGCCTGGGGGGACAGGGCTGGGAGTCAGGGACCACCCCCACACTCGGGGAAGAGGGAAAAAGAGGAGTGAGGGGGGAAAAGAAGGGGTGGGGGGGTGAGATTGGAAAAGGAGAGAGAGATTGGAAAAGGAGAGAGTGACAGGGAGAAGAGGAATGTGGAGGGGGGAAATGGGAGGTGAGAGGGGAAAAATAGGTAAAGAGAGGTGAGGGGTGAGATTGGAAAAGGAGAGAGTGACAGGGAGAAGAGGAATGTGGAGGGGAAAAGGGAGAGATGATGGGGAAACGGGAGTTGAGAGTGGAAAGAGGTGAGGGGGGAAAAGAAGGGGTAGGGGTGAGACTGGAAAAGGAGAGAGTGACAGGGAGAAGAGGAATGTGGAGGGGAAAAGGGAAGATGATGGGGAAAGGGGAGGTGAGAGGGGAAAAAGGGGGAAAGAAGTGAGGAGGGAAAAGAAGGGGTGGGGGATGAGATTGGAAAAGGAGAGAGTGACAGGGAGAAGAGGAATGTGGAGGGGAAAAAGTAGAGGTGATGGGGAAAGGGGAGGTGAGAGGGGGAAAAAGGGGTGGGGAAAGGGGGAAAGGGGTGAGGGGAAAAGAAGGGGTGGGGGGATGAGATTGGAAAAGGAGAGAGTGACAGGAAAAGAAGAATGTGGAGGGGAAAAAGGGGAGGTGAGAGGGAAAAAGGAAAGAGAGGTGGGGGGGGAAAGAAGGGGTGGAGGGGTGAGATTAGAAAAGGAGAGAACGACAGGGAGAAGAAGAACGTGGAGGGGAAAAAGGGGAGATGATGGGGAAAGGGGAGGGGAGAGTGGAAAGAGAGGTAAGGGGGGAAAAGAAGGGGTAGGGGTGAGACTGGAAAAGGAGAGAGTGACAGGGAGAAGAGGAATGTGGAGGGGAAAAAGGGGAGGTGATGGGGAAAGGGGAGGTGAGAGGGGAAAAGGGGAAAGAAGTGAGGAGGGAAAAGAAGGGGGTGAGGGGTGAGATCAGAAAAGGAGGGAGAGATTAGAAAAGAATGGGTGAGGGGAAAGGACAGGTGAGAGGGGAAAAAGGCCAGGAAGGAAGAAAAAGGGGTGTAAAAAGAAAAGGAGTGTGAGAGAGGAAAATGGGGTATAAAAAGGAAAAAGAAGAGGTGATTGGGAAAGGGAGAGAGAGGGGAAAGGAGTGCAAGAGCAGCCAGCACAAAGCTACAAACAGCATGGGATGGCTGGAGGTGCAGAGGGGCGTGCAAGGGGCGTGCAGGGGCTCACCAATCTTCATCTGGAAGTTGTTGAAGGAGTGCTCGTTGATGTACTTCATCTGCTCCATGAGGTGCATGGCGTAGTCGGCCAGCGCCGCGATGTGGCTCCGGCCCTCGCGGTCGTAGGTGGCCGCGTTGAGCCCCGATGCCGCCATGTAGGTGCTGCCAATGGTCTTGATCTTCTCCAGCTGCCGGTACTTCTGCTCGCTGATGATCTGGGGGGACGGGCAGGGGTCACCTCGACAGGGTGATGGGCACCCCAAATCCTGCACCCCATCCCATGAATGCTGTTCCACGGCTTTTCCAGCACCCTGCACTGTGGATCCACCAGTGCTGCTCCACAGCCTCTCCAGCATCCCATGACCACATCCCCTGCACCCCAACCTCCTCCACAGCATTCCACATCCCCTGCACCCCAACCTCCTCCACAGCATTCCACAACCCCTCCAACACCTCTGCACACCATCTCCTGCATCCTGTCCCAAATATGGTGCTCTGCAGGCTCTCCATACCTGGTGCATCCCATCTTGCACCTCATTCATGGTGCTCCACAGCCTCTCCTGCAACCCATGTCTGTGATCCCTGCACCCCATCCTCATCTATGGTGCTCCACAGCTTCTCCAGCATCCCGTGCACTCCATCTCCTGCACCCTGTCCCCAAACCTGGTATTCCACAGCCTCTCCAACACCCCATCTTCCTGCACCTCATCCTTGTGCACTCCATCCACGCTGCTGCTCTCCAGCACACCCTGCACCCATTCCTGTGGCTCCATGAAAGCTGCTCCATGGCTTCTCCAAGAGTGAAGTACATCCTCATCCCCACTGCTCCACAGCCTCTCCAGCACCCCCATGACTATATTCCCTTGACCACAACCTCATCCCCACTGCTCCACAGCCTCTCCAGCACCCCCATGCCTACATTCCCTTGACCACAACCTCATCCCCACTGCTCCACAGCCTCTCCAGCACCCCACAAACCCCATCAGCTGCACCCATCCCTGTTCACTTCGCCCCCATGCACCCCCTTGCCCCTTCTCTGCCCCAGCACCTCATCGAAGTCAGCGATGATCTCGTTGAGCAGCCGCAGACACTCCACACCCTCGTTGTTGGCCTCCAGCTCCACGTAGAACTCGGAGAAGTTGCTGATGGAGGCGAACATGACGGCCACGCACTCGCAGGACTGGTAGTAGAGCTCGTCGTTGCGCCGCTCCCGTGCCAGAAAGTGCGCGGCCACGTCCTTGGGCAGGATGTTGTGCAGCAGCCGCCGGTTGTAGGCCTGGAGCTCCTCCATCTCCTCCTTCTCGCCCGTTGCCTGTGGGCACAGAGCCAGGTGGGAGCTGGCACAGGACCCCACGGCCTCCCCGGCATCAGGGAGGGGGTTGGTCCCAACCCCATGGACATCCCAGTCCTGGGCTGCAGGGAAAGGGTCGGTCCCAGCCCCATGGTCACCCCAGTCCTGGGGTACAGGGAAAGGGTTGCTCCCAGCCCTGCCTTTGTGGCAGGGTGTGGGGAGGGGTGTGGTTCTGGCCCTGGATTGGTCCCTGTCCCATGACTGCCCCAGTTCTGGGGTGCAGGGAGGGTCAGTCTTGGTCTCAGGGTGGAAGGAAGGTGTTGATTCCAGCCCCATGGTCACCCCAATCCCAGGGAGCAGGGGAAGAGTCAGTTCCCATCCCATGGTCACCCCAATCCCAGGGAGCAGGGGAAGAGACAGTTCCTGTCTCATGGTCACCCCAATCCCAGGGAGCAAGAGGAGAGTCAGTTCCCATCCCATGGTCACCCCAATCCCGGGGAGCAAAAGGAGAGTCAGTTCCCATCCCATGGTCACCCCAATCCCAGAGAGCAGGGGAAGAGTCAGTTCCCATCCCATGGTCACCCCAATCCCATGGAGCAGGGGAAGAGACAGTTCCTGTCTCATGGTCACCCCAATCCCAGGGAGCAGGGGAAGAGACAGTTCCTGTCTCATGGTCACCCCAATCCCAGGGAGCAGGGGAAGAGGCAGTTCCCATCCCATGGTCACCCCAATCCCATGGAGCAGGGGAAGAGACAGTTCCTGTCTCATGGTCACCCCAATCCCAGTCAGCAGGGTCAGTCCCGGTCCCACAACCCCCTCAGTTCTGGGGTGCTGAGAGGGGTCAGTCTTGTTCCAGAGTATGGGAAGGCATCAATACTGACCCCGTGGTCACCCCAGTCCTGGGGTGCAGGGAAGGGGTTGGTCCCAGTCTCAGGAGGCAGGAAAAGGGTCATTCCCAGCCCCCCACACCTTGGTCATACCTGGAGCTTCCAGAGGAAGTCGAGGCGGGCGGTGGACTCGACCTGCTGCGCGTGCAGGTACAGGGCGAGCGCGAACACGGCCAGGACCACGGGGGTCACGTAGCGCAGGGCCACCTTCCCCTCTGCCGGGCTGCAGGACCCCCGGGACCCCTGAGGTGGGCTGGGGGATCTGTCCCTGCCCACCCAGAGATCCCACACTGCACACAGTCACCAAACATGCACCCAGACCCCAAACACGCACCCAGACCCCAAACACGCACCCAGACCCCAAACTGCACCCAGACCCCAAACTGCACCCAGACCCCAAACACGCATCCAGACCCCAAACTGCACCCAAACCCCAAACACGCACCCAGACCCCAAACACGCACCCAGACCCCAAACTGCACCCAGACCCCAAACACGCATCCAGACCCCAAACTGCACCCAAACCCCAAACACGCACCCAGACCCCAAACACGCACCCAGACCCCAAACATGCACCCAGACCCCAAACTGCACCCAGACCCCAAACACGCATCCAGACCCCAAACATGCACCCAGACCCCAAACTGCACCCAGACCCCAAACTGCACCCAGACCCCAAACACGCATCCAGACCCCAAACTGCACCCAAACCCCAAACACGCACCCAGACCCCAAACTGCACCCAAACCCCAAACACGCACCCAGACCCCAAACACGCACCCAGACCCCAAACTGCACCCAGACCCCAAACTGCACCCAGACCCCAAACACGCATCCAGACCCCAAACTGCACCCAAACCCCAAACACGCACCCAGACCCCAAACACGCACCCAGACCCCAAACTGCACCCAGACCCCAAACACGCATCCAGACCCCAAACTGCACCCAAACCCCAAACACGCACCCAGACCCCAAACACGCACCCAGACCCCAAACACGCACCCAGACCCCAAACACGCACCCAGACCCCAAACAGGCATCCAGACCCCAAACATGCACCCAGATCCCAAACATGTACCCAGACCCCAAACATGCACCCAGATCCCAAACACGCATCCAGACCCTAAACATGCATCCAGACCCCAAACATGCAGCTAGACTCCAAACTGCAGCCAGACCCCAAACATGCATCCAGACCCCAAGCATGTACCCCGAACCCAAACATGCACCCACCCACTCCACGGACACCAAATTTGCACTCAGAACCTAAAGTTCTCAGTCATCCACCCAGGGGAACTCCAAACATGCACCCAACCCCAAAGATTCACCCACTCATCCAAGAGACCCAAAACCTGCACTCAGATCCCAAAGATCCACCCAGACCCCAAGATGCACTCACTCCCTTCAGGGACCCCAAAGCTGCATCCAGACCCCAAACATTCACCTTCCCATCCCAAGGACCCTAAATCTGCATGGCAGACCCCAAAGATCCACTCACCCACCCAAGAAGCCCCAGATTTGCACCCAGACCCCAAAGCTGAACCCACACCAGAGACCCTGAGGCTGTTCCCACCTCCCCAGCACTGCAGCACAGACCCCCAAGGGACCCTCCTGCTTCTGCCCACCCTCACACCCCTACCCAGGTCCCCACTGGCTCCAGTTTCCCACTCACCACTCTCCCTGGGTCACGTTGAAGGGAGGCCTGTGGGGACAGGAGCCAGGGGTCAGTGGGGTGGGGACACAGCTCCAAGGTGGGGACCCCTGGGGGACTGGGGGCACTCACAGGGCGTTGGCCAGGACCAGCAGGTCGGCGTTGTCAAAGAGGGCTGCGTGAGGCCCCTCCACCAGCAACAGGAACGTGGCCTCGATGCCCACCATGAGCAGCAGCTTCCCGATGCTACTGATGTGCAGGAAGACGGAGCAGGCCAGCAGGCTCAGCACCACGCTGTAGCTGAAGTACTGGGGAGCACATGGTGGGGTGCAGCAGCACCCCAGGAACACCAGATGGTACCCAGGAACACCAGGTGGCACCCCTGGGATCTTTGCAGCACCCTGGGAACCCCAGATGGCACCCCAGGAACCAGGACTGGCATTCCAGGAGCCCCTGTAGCACCCTTGGAATGCTGGATGGAACCCTGGGAACCCCTGTAGCACTCTGGGAATACTGGCAGACAGCCCTGAGAATACTGCAGGCATTCCTGGAAATCTCTGATGGCACCCCAGGAACCCCAACCTTCACCCCAGGAACCCAGGATGGAACTCCTGGGGGATGCTGGACAGCAGCCATGGGAACTCTGCAGCACCCCAGTAACCCCTGCAGCAGACTGGGAACCCCACATGGCACCCCTGGGAACACCAGCCAGCACCACAGAACCCTGAAGCACCCCAAGAACCCCAGGAACCATGGATGGTACCCCAGGAACCCTGAATGGCACCCTGGGAACACCACCTGGGACCCCCAAGAACACCTTCAGCACCCCAGGGACCCCAGACAGCATTCCAGGAACCCCTGCAGCACCTCAGGAACACTGGATGGCACCCTTGGGAACCCTGGAACTCCTGCAGCACCCCAGGAATCCCAGCACCTCCCCACGCCCACAGGGACCTTGCACCCCTGGGGACACTGTGCCAGCACCCAGCAACCTCAAGGGCTCAGTGCCAGCACCCACTGAGGACCTTGGACCTGAGCGACCTGCTCCAGCACCCCGTGTGTGTGGGGACCCTGTGCTGGCACCCTGCACCCCAGTGCCAGCACTCTGGGGGACACTGAACCCTCTGGGACCCTGTGCCAGCATCCTTAGGGACACAGTACCTGCAGGGACCCCATTCCAGCATCCTCAGGGACCCTGTGCCAGCATGTCTGGGGACACTGCACCCATGGGGACCCTGTGCCAGCACTCTGGGGGACACTGAACCCTCTGGGACCCTGTGCCAGCATCCTTAGGGACACAGTACCTGCAGGGACCCCATTCCAGCATCCTCAGGGACCCTGTGCCAGCATGTCTGGGGACACTGCACCCATGGGGACCCCGTGCCAGCACCCTTGGGGACACAATGCCTACAGAGATCTGTGCCAGCATTCCTGGGGACATTACACCCATGGGCACCCCGTGCCAGCACCCAGGGAGGACGTGGCACAGCAGGGACCCCTGTGGGAACCTTGTCCTGTGCCAGGCAGTGCCACTCACCTCGGGGAAGTCACAGGCCAGCCCGTCACCGTGGCAGGAGCCCATGGGGGTGCCCAGGGAGAAGTTGAGGGCCCGGAGCTGGCAGGGCCCCACGGACCCGGGGGTGACGTTGAGCTCACGGGCAGCACAGTCCCGCAGGGCCACGCGGCTGCAGGAGAACTGGGGGGCCAGAGGGGTGTGAGCTGGTGCCCCACAGCCCCCCAAAACCCCCCAGACCCCCGTGACCCTACCATGTTGACGAAGGCAGCGATGAAGACGAGGAGGATGGTGAAGACGGCGATGCCGGTGCTGCGGGCACGCGACTGGACGATGCCACGGGAGAGCTGCTGCAGGGCGGAGGGGAAGACCTGGGGGGGCACCAAGGAGCCTGTCAGGCATGGCCGAGCCCCCCCAAAAACCCTCCCAGCCCTCAGGTACTCACAGTGACGCAGGAGTAGATGGCACAGATGAAGAGGATGGCAGCAAGGAGGATGAAGATGCTGACGTAGACCCCGAGCATCAGCGAGGAGCTGGGGAGAGGTGGGAGGTGAGTGATGGGGTTGGGAGGTCAAAGCTGGTATTTGGGGGGGCTGCAGCACTTACTGGGGGAACACCAGGATCTGGAGGCAGCAGATGAAGCAGAAGACCAGGAGGGTACAGGCCACGTAGCCACCAAAACGGTCATCGACCTTCTTGGAGTACTGAGGAGACAGGGGCAGGTGGGATGGTTGGATGGAGAGAGGGGGACCCCAGGAACCCCAGGGGGATCCCAAGGGAAGAATGGAGGTGGGACTGAGGGGACACCAGTGGATGGGATGGAGAGGAACGGGGGGAACCTGGGGGACAGGATGGAGGGAAATGGGAGGACCCCAAGGGATGCAGATGAAGGGGGACTGGGAACATCCCAGAGGATGGGATGGAGGGGGACAGGGGAACCCCAAAGGGTGGGATAGAGGGGAACAGGGAACTCCAGGGGATGCAGGAAATGGGATGGAGGGAAAAGGGGGGACCCCAGAGTGGGGGGAAGAAGGGGACAGGAAGACCCTGGGGCATGGGATGGAGGGGGATGGGGGGGACTCCAGAGATGGAGGGGATGGGATGTAGGGAGGGGATCCCAGGGGATGGGAGGGGACAGGAGGGACCCCAGAAGAGGGGAGGGGACGGGGGGAATCCCAGGGGATGGGAGGGGACAGGAGAGACCCCAGAAGAGGGGAGGGGACGGGGGGGATCCTAGGGGATGGGAGGGGACAGGGGCAACCCCAGGGGATGGAATGGAGGAGATGCGGCCGAGAAGGTGGACAGACCATGAAACCAGCACAGAGAAGACCCCAAGGGATGGAGGAGAGATGGGAGGACACAGATGCTGATGGGGCCAGGGCAGAGGGGACTTCAAGAGACAGATGGAATGGTGGGTCCAGAACAAAGGGAACAGAGGGCCCCCCAACCTTCTTCTCCAGCTCAGGGGTCTGGAAGGTGAGCAGGAACTTCTTGACGTGGTCCTTGCGGAGCTGGTCGATGCTGCGGGCGTCGATGGCCCGGCTCAGGAACTCATCCACCTCGTCCTCAGGGTTGAGGGCCTCCTGGGCACCACGGCTGGGGAATGGGGGGGTCAGGACCCTCCCAGGCTCCCAGCTCTGCCCCAGGGAGGGGCTGGTCACAACCCCCCCAGCAGCCCTGCATGGGAACACTTACTTGTCCTTGCTGGAGTCATCGATGCCCTGGGAGACACAAGGGAGGTGTCAGAGACACTGACATGGCTGGGGGCAACCCTCATGAGTGACAAGGACGTGGGACACCCCCCAGGGTCACCCAGGATGGGGGACAGAGTTCTAGGGGTAAATGGAGCAGGGGGGGTCCCCAAGGGTTTTTGGCAAGGACCAAGAGAGTCCCTGGGGTCTGCAAAGGGAAGAGGGAGGGGTCTAAGGGGGATATCTAACACCAGTGAGGATGGGAGACCCCTGAGTGTGCCCAGGACTGATGAGAACAAGGAGGATCTCCAAGGTCTGCTGAGCACCAGGGGCCACCCAGGAGCTCCCTGAGGCCTGCAGGCAGCGGAGGAAGCCACGAGGGCTGCGGGCAGGGCAGCCACGGAAGGACAGCGAGTGGCTGATAGCACCGTGGTGAGGGTGCCCCGTGCCCAATGCCCTCCCTGGGGCTGCTCACCATCTGCCGGAAGGCCTTGGAGTCCTTGGTGCGGGAGAAGGAGCGCTCGGGCACCCAGCGTGGCACCAGCCCCTCAGTGGAGTTGGCACGAGTGCGCTGCAGCTTGGCCAGGATGGCTTTCTCCTCTTTCTACAGGGTGACACAGGGCCATGAGGGGGTGACCCCAGCTTTCCCACGCCCCTGCTGCCCTTCAGACCACCCCCAACTCACGCGCTTCTGGCTGCAGCCAACGATGAGGAAGGTCTCGATGTTGTGCTCCTTGAGGTAGGCGTTGCGCTCGCCCCCGTGGCCCGGCTCCACCTCATAGTCCCCGTTCAGGTACTGCAGCGTTGCCCAGGTGATGTGGATGCGCCTGGGCAGGGGGCATGAAGCTGCTGAGCCCTCCCTGCCCAGCGCCCCCCACCCCAGACCCCCATCCCAGCCCTCCCTGCCCGGCTCACCCAGCTTTGCCACCCGCTTCCATGTGGTTGGCGAGGGTGACGTCGTTGGACCAGACATCGAACTGCCACTTGCGCAGCCCCAGCACGCCGCAGTGAACCCGCCCGCTGTGGATGCCCACGCGCATGTTCACGTTCACCCCCGTCACCTCGCGCACCAGCCTGCGGGTGGCACCGGCACCGTGTCACCCCCGGGCACTGCGTGGCACCCCCGGGTGCCTTGAAGCACCCCCAAGCAGCCCTTGGCCTTTCAGGAGTCCCAGGCACCACAGCAACCCACTGGCACCAGAGACCTCACGGCACTCCTGGGCACCCCAAGGCCTTTCGGGATTCCCAGACACTGCAGCACCCCAAGGCAACCCAAAGGACCACTGCACTCACAGGCACCTGAGATACCACGGCCCACCCAGGCACCCCATGGCACCTCCAAGCACCCTATGGCACCCTCAACCACCCCATGGCACCCCCAAGCACTGTATGGTACCCTCAACTACCCCATGTCATCCCCAAGCACCCTATGGCACCCTCAACCACCCCTCAAGCACCCCATGGCACCCTCCATGGCACCCCCAAGCACCCCATGGCACACCTAGGCACTGTGACCCAGACTGGTGAGTACTGGGAATGTGCCAGCACCAGGAATGGGACCTGTCCCCCAAGCTGTGGTGGCACCTGGGACTTGCCAAAATTGCAAGCCTCCCTCAAGCTGCACTGGCACCAGGGGCACACCAGGACCAGACACAGCTCCTCAGGGTTGTGGTGGCACTTGGGACATGCCAGCCCAGGAGATGCCATCCCCCACATTGTGATGGCATCGGGGACACACCAGCACCAGGGTTGGATGCAGCCCTCCAAACTGTGGTGGCACCAGAGATGTGCCAGCCCAGGGGATGGGCACAGCAGGGTCAGGTGCAGCCCCCCGAGCTGTGGTGGCACTGGGGACGGGCACTGTCCCCGGCTCTGCCCCACTCACGAGATGGCCTCGATCATGTCCACGCCCATCTCCACGCAGCAGTGAGCGTGGTCCCCGCGCGCCTCCGGCAGCCCCGACACGCAGTAGTAGCAGTCCCCCAGGATCTTGATGCGCAGGCAGTGGTTCTCCTGGGGGGGCACGAGCAGCTTAGGAGGGCTCCAGGACCCCCCCAAAGTCCCCCAGCCCCTCCACTCACCGCAGCCAGCTTGTCAAAGCGGGCAAAGAGCTCGTTGAGTGTCATCACCAGCTCCTGTGCCGTGCACTGCGAGGCCAGGCTGGTGAAGCCCTCAATGTCCGCGAAGAGGATGCTGCCAGGAGGAAGAGCACGGGCTGGGCACAGCCCACACGCTGCCCCAGACACCCTCCCCTGGTGATGCCTCCCCCAAAGCCCCCCCACACCCCCGTCCCCACAGTACCTGACGTTGTCATGCTTCTGGATGTAGATCTTGTGGAACATCATGTCCTCCTTCTTGGTGTTGATGTCCTCCTTCATCTCCATGGCCACGTGCTGTGGCAGCACTGACAGCAGCAGCCGCTCCTGCAGCCAGAGCAGCCCCGTCAGCAGGGCTGGGGTGCTGCTGGACCCCCAGCTCAGCACGGGGACCCCCAGCTCAGCACAGGGACCCCCGGGATCCCCCGTCCCACCTGCTGGCGGTTCTCCCGCTGGAGATGCAGGCGTGCCTGGATGTAGCCACGGGTCTCCTGGAAGGCCTGGCGCTGCGACACCTCGGCCGGGTAGTGGGTGCAGACCCCCACCACGTTGGTGCAGAGGAAGATCAGGGCATTGGCGCTGAGCTGGGGGGGGAGGTGGGCTCAGTGTGACCACCTGGGGACCCCCAGCCAGCTCTGCCACCCTCCTCTGCAGCACAGAGCCTTGGCTTTGGTATGGTGGGAGCTGCTAAGGAGAGGAGAGGGGGCTGCAAAGAGGGGGGTGTGGGAACATGGGGGCTCAGGGCAGGGGGGACATGGGGGTTCTGGGACACAGGGCAAGGAGGATGTAGGATGTAGGGAGATGTGGGGCACCAAAGGACATGGGAAAACAGGGCAAGAGGGCTGCAGGGACATGGGGGACTTGGGGCTGTGAGAAACCAGGGAATAGGGGATGCAGGGAGCTGGGGACACAGGATGGGGGGCAAAGGGGACATGGGGACAGAGGGTAGGTGGGGCAAAGGGGACATGGGATAGGGGGATCACAGGGGCCTGAGGACACAGGGTAGGGTGGCAGAGGGGACTTTAGGACACAGGGGACATGCACAGGGTCAATGTGGAGGACCTGGAGAACCAGGGCAGGGGGAACGTGGGGATGTGGGGATGTAGAAAACCAGAGCAGGGGGGATCTGAGGATACAGGAGCCAGGGGAGCGTGGGGGTCATGGGGACGCCCTCGGGAAGCAGAGGAAGTCAGAAAGCGGAGATGACTGCGGAGGGAGCTGCGGTTTCCCCCGTCCCCATCCCCCGGGACCGGGGCCAGGGCTATTTATAGCGCTCCAGCACACTGGGACACTGGGAGCAGAGGCCTCACATCCCCTCCCCGGCCCCATCGCATCCCCCGGAGCCGCATCGCTCCTGCCCTGAAGGGGTGAACCCTCCCCAGGGGGGCGGCCCTTCCCGTGACCCCGCTGGCCTCGGATGTCATTGTGTTCCTCGCCCTGTGCCCCGCGGGGACAGCACGTGGCCCTGGCCCTGGCCAGGCAGGGCGAGGGTGACGGTGACGAGTGGCTCTGCTCAAGGAGGGGGAGCTGCTGGGGCTGGGAGCACGCGGCCACAGCGATGGGGGACCCCTCTGCACCCCCTGTGCAGGCAGCACCCCGCTGGGAGCACCCAGCACCTCAGAGGGGCAGGACAGGGGACACTGGCAGCGTCCCAGCCCCCCTGGGTGACAGCCACTCCCCTGCCCTGGTGCCCTGGGCTTGCGTCCCTCCTCGGGGGTTTCCGCCAACCCTACAACGGGGGCTTTGTGGGTGCCCCTTCCTCCCGGTGCAGCCCACAATGCTGGGTCTGTGCCGGCATGAGGGGCCCACCCTG
Organism: Passer domesticus; assembly: GCF_036417665.1. NCBI lineage: Eukaryota > Metazoa > Chordata > Aves > Passeriformes > Passeridae > Passer > Passer domesticus. The sequence goes on from NC_087504.1 coordinate 2,069,818, forward strand.
CCCCACCACGGGACCCCAGCATGGCACCTCCCCTATCCCCGGGCAGCCAAGGGGCCCCTCCTGCATCTAGAACTTTCCACCAAGCGCAAAAAAAAAAAAATCCCAAATTTACAGAGCGGGATGCAGGGACGGGAAGTCCCACCTGCAGGTGGGCGTGACCCAGCCCCTCTCAGGTGTGTCCCCCAGCCCCTCTCAGGTGTGTCCCTACCTGCTTCCAGAGGAAGGGGTCGGCAGCGTTGCGGTGCCAGGCGATGGCGAGGTGCAGGGCGGAGAGCAGGACCCCGGCCAGCACGGCCGCCCGCATCCGCACGGGCAGCAGCGTGTAGGTGATGTAGATGAAGAAAACGCTCCACCAAACGCCCTCGGCCGCGCTTCGGGGAGCCACGGCCACCGTCCCCAGCGCCTGCACCCCGGCCAGCAGCCCCAGCACCACGTAGCTCACCACCCACATGTAGTCCTGGGGGAAGGCGCTGCGGCTGCACAGCACCATGAGGAGCAGGAACAGCGCCGTGGCACCGGCCAGCGCGGCGGCCGCCGGCACGTGGGGGGCACCGGGCAGGCAGAGGAAGAGCAGCATCACCCCACAAACCAGCACCAGCACCCCCATCAGCACCGTCAGGCTGCTCTGGTTCATCTGGAAGAAGTAGCGCTGGTAAAGCCGCTCCAGTTTGGCCGACTGGAAGCGTTTGGAGCGGAAAACCTGGAGCAGGCGCCGCCAGCACTCGCCGGCCGAGGGCCGCCCCCCATGTCCCCCGGCTCCCTTCGGCCCCTTGGCCTCGCCGTCCTCCAAGCCCGTGTCCACCGATTTGAGTCCCAGGTCGCCCGCGGGCCCCTTCTTGCCGTAGTGATCCTCCTGCCAAGTGCAGCGCAGCCCCCGGGCGGGTCCCGCAGCCCGCTCCATCTCAGGGTCCTGCAGGCAGCTCATGTAGCGGGGGCCGCAGAGGCCGGCTCGGGGCCGCGGGCCCTTCTTGCCGTTGCGCTCCCCCCATGCCGTCTTCCGCTCGTCCACCTTGGGCACCAGGATGCCGCTGAACCACGACATGCTGCGGGCACCGAGGAGGGGTCAGCGCTTGGGCCCCCACCCTGGCGCCCCAACAGAGACCCCGGTGTCCACGGGGGTGCGAGGCCGGGCAAGGAGTGGGAGGTCCTGATGTCCCCACCGCCACCCTGGGGATGCAGAGCCCAAGTCCCAGCTCCCCCACTGCCCCCATGGCCCCTCCAGTGCTGGGTGCCCGGTGCCCCAGTGTCCCGGTGCCAGAATCCTGGTGCACAGCGCTGGGTTCCCGGTGTCGGGTTCCCGTTGTCCCGGTGCCCGGTGTCCTGGTGCCCGGTGCGTGGCCCTGCCGAGGCCGCCCCGAGCCCGCCCTTCCCGGTGCAGCGACCTGCGACAAAGCTGGGACCGACCCGGGCGTCCCGGCCCTGTTTGTCTTGAACGGCGGCCAACGGGTTTTACCGGGCACGGCCGCCCCGGGGCACCGGGAACCAGCCGGGACGTGGCAGCCGGTCCCTGCTCCGGGCGAGCGGCGGTGGAGAACGGCCACCGGGAAGGGCCGGCCCCGGTGGCGGCGGCCGCCTCCCTCCTCCCCTCCCTCCCCGCTCCGGGCACGGGAGCCCCGCCGAGCCCGGCCCGTACACCGGGACCCACCAGCGCCCTCCGGCCGCCGCACCGGACGCTCCCACCGCACCGGCAGCTCCCGCCGCACCGGACCCCGCCGAGCACCGCGCAGCCCCCCGGGGCCGCACCGCTCCCGCCGCCCGGGGGCCCAGCCCGGTGTCGCCCCCCCCCGCCCCGATCCCAGTTCCAGTCCCAGTCCCGATCGCGGTCCCGGTCCCGATCCCCGCCGCCGCCCCGATCCACCCCCCCCAGCGCCCCTCCCGCCGCTCCCGGTGCTCCCGGGCGGCCCCGCTCACCTCCGCCTCCGGCGCCGCCGGCCGCGGGGCCCCGCGCCCCGCCACGGCCCCGCCGCCGCCCGCTCCTACACGGCGGCCGCGCCGCGTTCCCGCCGCCCCATCTCGCGCCCAGGCCGGGCCCCCGGTGGCGGTGGCGGCCCCGGTCCCGGTCGCGGCCGCGCAGCCCCGGCCCGCCCCGGCCGGTGCCCGCCCCCCCTCCCCCCCCCCCCGCCCGGATCCGCTCCCGGGCGCTCCCGGCCGGCGGCCTTAAAGGCGCAGCGGCGGCGGCGGGAACGGCCCGGTACGGCCCGGAGCGGCGGGGGCGGACTCGCACCCCCGGGGCTGCGCACACGCGCGCGGACACGGACACACGCGCCGACATGGCGGGGACACGCGCGACCCCCCCCCAGGAGTGTGTCACTTGCACACCCACCCCGGTGCCTTCCCCCCCGCACATCCCGGGGCCCCCCTTGCACACGCACGCACAAACCCTTGCACGCGGGTTTTCCGTGCTGCACACGCAGACATTGCACATGCACACCCTCCTCGGACATTTACACGCCCTTGCACACTCAGGCGGCCCCGTTATGCACTCACTCACACATCAACCCCTCTATATTTGTGTGCAAACACACGAATCCCTGTGTTTACACACCTGTGCACCCCCAGGCACAGCAGGTGCGGCTGCACACACGCGGCTTGCACACGCAGCCCTTGCACACACACCCTGTGCACACACTCACAGGGGCACGCACCTCCCTCACCCGCACCCCACACACACCACCTTGCACACACGCGTACACCTACCCCTTGCACACTCACCTTTACACATGCACAGCCCTTACACACTCACAGCCCCCACCTTCACACACACAGCCCTTGCACACCCCCGTTATATCCTCCTTACACACAGCCCCCCTTGCACGCACGCTCACCCTTACACACTCACAGCCCCCTTGCACGCACACTGACCCACTCCTTACACACTCACAGCCCCCTTGCACGCACCTTCACCCACTCCTTACACACTCACAGCCCCCTTGCACACACCCTGACCCATTCCTTACACACTCACAGCCCCCTTGTTTGCACACACACACCCCCCTTGCCGATGCCCCCCCATTTCCACGCGCCCCCATTGGCACAGGGCACCCCTCACTGCCATCCCCAGCCCCCCGTACCCCACGGGTGCCCGTGGCACCGGCCCTGCCCTCCCCCCGTGGCAGAACCTCCCCGTGCCCCCCTTCCCTCCCCCGCAGCGGCGGCGCCGGGCCCCGGGGAGCGCTGATTAATCATTAATTAGGAGCCGCCGGCGGGGCCGTGTCCCTGCGGCCCCACGCGGAAGTCCCGCCGCGCGGGGGGTGGGGGGGCCGTGCTGGGGCTCCGGGGGGCTCCGGGGGCTCCGGTAGCACCCCCGGCCCGCTGTCCCCTCCTGCCCCTCCGGTCCGGAACCGGCCAGCACCGTGGGCACGGCGGGGGCACGGGGCGTGGGGTAGGTGGGCTGCAGCCCCCCCCGGCCCCGCCTGCCCCACGCGGGAGTCTCTGGGGGCGTAACCCCGCGGTGGGGGGGTGATGCCCCGGCGTGGGGGTGGCAAAAAGAACCGTGGAAGGGGCACGGCGACAGCGGGAGCGGCCCCGGTGCGATGCGGGCGGAGGGGCTCGGGCTCCCGCATCCCCGCACACGCGTGGGCAGGGCTGCGGCGGCCCCGGGGGGCTCCCCGTGCCCGGTACCGCGCGGCCGGTCACCGCAGCACTGCGGGTTGTGGGCAGGGTCCGCTGCCGGTGCCTCCCGGTGGCTGCCCGGCTGCGGGGGCGCGGACCGGCCGCCGCGGGGATGGGCGCGGGGGCGGGCGGGCGGGGGCGGGGACGGCCGGGACGCCCCGGCGGCCCCGTGTGATGCGGAGAGCGGCAGTGGCGGCGGCGGCGCGGCCCTTCCCCGCGGAGCGCCGCGGTCCGGTGTGGGGCTGCCCCGCCGGGATCCCCGGGGCTCCGGTGGGTGCCGCCGGGGATGTCAGCCCCGGCGCAGCCTGACGCTTCCGGCTCCTTCCAGGTGAGCAGAACCGGAGCCCTCCCGGCCGTCGCGGGCCTCGTGCGGCCCGGTTCGGTTCTGCCCGCAGAGCCGGGGGCCGCCGGTGGCGGCTCCGCGGCGGGGCCGAGCCGACCGGAGCCGCCCGGTGCTCACCGCCCGCTCTCGCCGCAGAGCCCCCGGAGGCTCCCGAAGCGCAAGAGCCGCTTCAAGCGCTCGGACGGCAGCACCTCGTCCGACACCACCTCCAGCATCCTCCGCAGGCAGGTGAGCGGGCCGGCACCGGCACCTACACCGGCACCGAGACCGGCACCGGCGCCGGGGCGGGGCAGCCCCGCCAGCCCCGGCTCCGCCGCTGCTGCGGCTCCGCATTAAAGCACGGAGCTGGGGTGGGGAGCGGGGAGCGGCCGAGCGTCTCCCACCCCAACCTCCGCACTGGAGGGAGCTCGGGGGCCGCCTCCGCCCCGCCGCTCCCCGGGGACCGGGGCTGGGCGCCGGCACCGGGCGCCGGTAGCATCGCAACAGCCGCTCCCCGCGGCTAAAAATAGCGAGTGCTGCGTCAGGGCCGGGCCGGCGGCGGGCACCGGCACTGCGGCGCGGGGGGCGGCCCCGGGAAACTGAGGCAGCGGAAGGGGAACGGGCCAGGCGGGGCTGTAGAAGGGGCCGCGGGGCTCCCCTCCCGCTCCCTCAACCGGCACCGGGCCGCTGCCCGGGAGAGGCACGGAGCTCCCCGCCGCCCCCCAGCCGCTGCTTCGGTTTCGTGCGGCCCCGAGCTGCGCCCCCTGCCCGGCCGCCGGCGGGTGAGCGGTACCGGGGAGGCTCACGGAGGGCGGGGGGTTCCTGCCGGGGCGGCCGCAGGAGGCGCAGAGCGGCCGGAGCATCCCGCTTCCTTCGCGGGGTAGCACCTGCTGTTCCGGTACTCCCCGGTACCCCGGGGACCCCGCGACCCGGCCCAGCACCCGGCGCGGCCCCTTCAGCACCTCGGAGAGGGCCCGGCTGGGCCCCGCCATGTGCCCGGTACCGGGCCCCGCGCTCGGTGCCTGGTGCCCGGTGCAGGTGTCCGCGGCCGGTCCCACAGCTGTCCGAAGCCCCCACCCCGCCGTGCGCTGCCCCGATGTCCCCGGGCCGGCCGCGAGCTGTCCCGGGCCGGTCCCGCTGCGCGGTAACGGGGCGGGCCGGCCCGGTCCCCCGGGGCCCGTCGCTACCCCCCCTCCTCGGGGGCGGGGGGGGGGCGCGGCGGGGGGGCGGGAGCGGCTCCGGCCCCGCCGCAGGGCTCGCCCTGCAGACGGGGCTGCTGCCGGCTCGGGGCAGGACCGGAGCCGCTGCACCGGAGCATGGAGGTACCCACCGGGACCCCCCCCGCCGCCGCCCCGGAGCGCCGAGCTGCGCGCTGCGGGAGCTGCACGGCCCCTCCGCCGCTGCCCCGGGACTCCGCTCTCACCCGGAGCTCTCTTAGCAAACTCTCCCCCCCCTCCCGGGACACCGGGAGCTGCGCCGCCGACCCGTCCGGCTGCAGCTCCCCGGCACCGCTCGGGTCTCCCGGTTGCCAGCGCAGCCCCCCACCGGAGAGGGGCCGGAACCCCCCGCCAGCACCGGCAAGGGGGAACGGCGACCCCCAACACACACCCACCCACCCACTCCCCCCGGGCTGAGCGGCGGGGGCGGCTCCGTGCGGCCCGGGGGGGCGGTGGGAGGCGGGGGCGGGGAGGGGCGGGGAGGGGCGGCGGCGGCGGAGCGGGCAGGGCCAGCGGAGCCCGAGCCGCAGCCGGAACCGGAGCCGGTGCCGGCGGAGCGGGGCGGGGAGGGGGGGGGGCGCGGGCGGCTCGGCTCGGCTCGCCCCGTCTATGTCGTTTTCTGACTCCAGCGCTACCTTCCTGCTCAACGAGGTACCGGCTCCGGTACCGGCCGCGGTGTCGGGGGGACCGTGCGCGGGGGTCGCGGTGGGGTTTGGGGAGGGGGGGTCTCCGCCGGGCTGGTGATGGCGCACGAGGGGGCTGCGCCTCCTGGGGGGGGCCGTTCCCGGTGAGGGGCCCATGCCCGGTGCGGGGGTGCTGTGCCGCCCCCCGGCCCTTTGTTCCGAGCCGCCGCCACCGCTCTCGTCCCCCCCACCCGGGAGGTACCGCCGGGACCGGGACCGGGACCAGGCGGGAAGAGAATCCCGATACCCACGGCCGGGGGGGGGGGTCGATGCTCCAGGCCGGGGGGGCTGCATGGGGGGGGGGGTGGGTCGTGCGTGAGGGGGGGCTGGAGATGCTGCACTGGGGGGCTCCCTGGGGATGATGGGGGGGTCGCGCTGGGGGGCAGCAGCTGCGGAGCCGTGCTGGGGATGCTGGGGGGTGGGGGATGCTCGGGGCGCGGTGACGATGCTGGGGGGGCCGTGCTGGGGAGGCCATGTTGGGGGGGGCTCTGCTGGGAATCCATATTGCCCGGGGGGGGGCTGCAGGGGGTGTCCGGGCTCCCCCCGGTGTGAGCTGTGCAGGTTAGCGGGGCGGCGGCGCTGAGCTCAGCCCGGCAGGGCCCGGGGGGCCTCGGGGAGGGGGGGGCTCAGCCACATTCAGGGACCTATAAATATTTCACCGCAGCTTCTGCGCCTGTTCAGGCGCAGCGGGCGGTGGGTAAATACCGGCGCGGCGGGGAGGGGGAGCCGGGGGTGCTGGGCTGAGCACCCCAGGGTGGGGGGCGGCAGGGGCACGATCCGCATCCCAGCGTGACAGGGCTCATCTCCCCATCCCTGGGCCTGCGGGGGTCTCCCCCGTGACCCCCCCAGCACGTGGGGGCTGCACCCCAGGGCGGCTGTGCTGGGTGATGCCACCTGACACACCCGGCGTGATGCCAGCGGGGACTCCCCAGAGCTGGCGGGGGTCAGCAGGGTCCCCTCCCGAGGCTGCCACCGCCTCAGCACGAGGTCCCTCTTTGTGGGGGTGCCCCTGGCAGCCCCCCGGCACTCAGCCCCGCTCCCCCAGGGCTCGGCGGACTCCTACACCAGCCGCCCTTCCCTGGACTCCGACGTGTCCCTGGAAGAGGACCGTGAGGGCGCCCGGCGCGAGGTGGAGAGCCAGGCTCAGCAGCAGCTCGAGAGGGCCAAGGTACGGATGGGGAGGCACCCAGGGCATGGGCCGGGGTTGCTGCCGGGGCCCAGGGGTGCTGATCAGCCCCAAAACCCCCAGCACAAGCCGGTCGCCTTCGCTGTGCGCACCAATGTCAGCTACTGCGGGGCGCTGGACGAGGAGTGCCCGGTGCAGGGAGCCGCCATCAACTTCGAAGCCAAAGATTTCCTGCACATCAAAGAGGTCAGCTGGGGTGCTGAGGGGTCTGCTCAGGGCCGGGCACCTCCCCTGGTCTCACCTGTGCCCTGTCCTCACGCAGAAATACAGCAATGACTGGTGGATCGGGCGCCTAGTGAAGGAGGGGGGGGACATCGCCTTCATCCCCAGCCCCCAGCGCCTGGAAGCCATGAGGCTCAAGCAGGAGCAGAAAGCCAGGTAGGGATGGGACCCCTGGCCCCACTCCGGGACCCCCAACACCCCCTCACCCCCTTGTTCCCCAGGAGAGCTGGCAATGCCTCGGGCCTCGGCGACAGCGGGAGCCGGCGATCGCCTCCCCCCTCCTTAGGTAAGGGCAGATCTTGGCCCAGGGGAGTCGTGGGTGTCCTGAGGGGGTTCCCCACTTTACTGTCACCAACCTGTGTCTCTTCTCTCCCCAAGCCAAGCAGAAGCAGAAGCAGGTGAGTCCCAGGTGCAGGGCTGTGCCCTGGGCAGGGGGCAGTGGGGAGGGGGCTGCAGGCAGGGCCAGTAGTGGCTGTTTCTGGGGTGGGCTGGGAGCAGAACCCCCCCTTTCTTCCCTGGCTATGGGGCTGGGAGGGCTCCGGGGTGCTGTGCCTCTCTGGAACAGGCTCTTTGACCCCTCCCTGGCCGGGGGTGGGAGCGCAGGGCCCTGACACCCCCCCCGTGTCCCCCTGCAGACGCAGCACATCCCACCCTACGACGTGGTCCCCTCCATGCGGCCCGTGGTGCTGGTGGGGCCCTCGCTGAAAGGATATGAGGTACGGGGCGGGGGGGGATCCGGGTGGCCTCGTTGTGCCCTCAGGGTGGTGGCCTGCTCCCCTTGTCCCTTCCGTGCCCGTCGTGCGCCGGCAGAGGGCAGATGGCGGGGCCGAGGGCGGCTGGCAGGGCGCTGAGCGGCTGCCACCTCCCCGCCGCTGCCATCTGCCGCGGCTCACCGGGCTGGCGGCCCCGCGGCAGGTCACCGACATGATGCAGAAAGCCCTCTTCGACTTCCTCAAGCACAGATTCGATGGCAGGTGAGAGCATCACCCCCCCCAGACCCCCCTCTCCTTCCACGGGCTGCGGGTGCCCTGGTGCCCACGGCGTCCCTGTGCTCCCCAGGATCTCCATCACCCACATCACCGCCGACCTGTCCCTGGCCAAGCGCTCCATCCTCAACAACCTGGGCAAGCAGGCGATCCTGGAGCGCTCCACCACCCGCTCCAGCATTGGTGAGGGGCCAGGCTCACCCCGGGGGTGCAGGACCCCCCTCCTAGGGCCAGCCCAGCCTGACACAACCCCCCCGTGTCCCCCCAGCCGAGGTGCAGAGCGAGATCGAGCGAATCTTCGAGCTGGCCAAGTCCCTGCAGCTGGTGGTGCTGGATGCTGACACCATCAACCACCCGGCCCAGCTGGCCAAGACCTCCCTGGCACCCATCATCGTCTACGTCAAGGTGTCCTCCCCCAAGGTGAGGGGTCACGGCGGCTCTGGGGGGGGTCCTGGCCACCCCTCGTGGTGCTGTCACTGCCCTGTCCCCTCCCCAGGTCCTGCAGAGGCTCATCAAGTCCAGGGGCAAGTCGCAGGTGAAGCACCTCAACGTGCAGATGATGGCAGCTGACAAGCTGGTGCAGTGTCCCCCGGTGAGCCAGCCTGTCCCCCCACCCTGGGGTGCCTGGGGGGAGCCCCCAGCCCTCCCTGACCCCTCTCAGCTGCCCCCCCAGGAGCTCTTCGATGTGATCCTGGATGAGAACCAGCTGGAGGACGCCTGTGAGCACCTGGCTGAGTACCTGGAGGTTTACTGGCGTGCCACTCACCACCCTCCACACGCCCCCCACGCTGTACCCTCACCCACCGGCCTGCCAGGCCTGCAGGTAACCCCATGGCACACCTCTGCCACACAGGGGAGGGCACGGGGGGGACACACAGCCCCCCACGCTGTCCCCATAGCCCCCTCCCTGCTCCCCCCTCCCTGCTGGTACAGGGGTCCACAGAACAGGGTGGGCACAGGTCAGAATTGGGGTCCCACTCTGTGCTCCTTATGGGCACCCAGCACAGGGGTGCCCAGGCTGGGGGGGCACATGCAGTTCCCCCCTCCCTATGGACAGTTGGCACAGGGCTCCAAAGATGGGGTGGGGGACATACAGCCCCTTCCGGGGACCCAGCACAGGGTGCCAGGGCAGGGTGGGCACACGCAGCCCCCTCCAGGGACCCAGCACAGGGTGCCAGGGCAGGGTGGGCACACGCAGCCCCCTCCAGGGATCCAGCACAGGATGCCAGGGCAGGGTGGGGGACACACGCAGCCCCCTCCAGAGATCCAGCACAGCGTGCCAGGGCAGGGTGGGCACACGCAGCCCCCTCCAGGGACCCAGCACAGCGTGCCAGGGCAGGGTGGGCACACGCAGCCCCCTCCAGGGATCCAGCACAGGATGCCAGGGCTGGGTGGGCACACACAGCTCCTTACAGGGACCCAGCACGGGGTGGCAGGGGCGGGTGGGCACACGCAGCCCCCTCCAGGGACCCAGCACAGGGTGCCAGGGCAGGGGGGGCACACACAGCTCCTTACAGGGACCCAGCACGGGGTGGCAGGGCCGGGTGGGCACACGCAGCCCCCACCTCTCCGCCCCCTGCCCGCAGAGCCAGCAGCTGCTGGGCGAGCGGGGCGAGCACTCGCCGCTGGAGCACGACAGCCTGATGCCATCGGATGAGGCGGGGGACACCTCGCCCCAGCCTTGGGGAGCCACATCCCAGCGCAGCTCGCGGCACCTGGAGGAGGAAGAGGAGTACGGGGACCCCTACCCCGACCTGTACCAGCCCCACCGGCACCACGGCAGCGGCCCCGGCACGCCGGAGCGCCCGGGCGAGCGCAACCACGACAGGAACTGGCAGCGCAGCCGGCCCTGGGCCAAGGACAGCTATTAGGGCTGGGAGGGGGCGGGCTCGGCTGGGAACCGGCCCCCCCAAACCCCGGGCGCTCCCCGCCTCGCCCCAGCCCCGCGCTGGGGGTGCTCAGACAATCGAACTCCGCAGCGGCAGCTTCCTCTCGCCCGGCCCCCCCCGGGCACGACTTCAGCCATAAGCACAGCGAGGTTTGGGGGGGGGGGGGCCGGCGGCCAGGATGGCCTGGGACCCCCCGCCCGAGTTTTTTTGGGGAGCCTGGGGACAGACAAATGCCTTGGCCCTGCCTCAGTGTCCTCACCCCGGGCCCTGCATCACAGGTCGGCTCATTCTCCGCAGGGCAGCTGCCATGGACAGTGGGTGCCCCCCCAAAATAAAGGGGAGGTAAGGAGTGGGGGGCAGTTGTAGCAGCATCCCCCAGCCCGCACGGACCCGAGGAAGAAAGGGAAGGTGCCTGCTCAGCCCCGGGACCTGGCCTGCCCCCTCCCCACCCCTGCATGGGACCCCCGGGAGGAGCAGGTCACAGCACTGGCTTCGCTCTGCACCGATTCCCCCCCGCCCCCGGCCCCGCAGCCACCCCGGCCCTGCCCCCGGCGCGGGGAGGGCACAGGGGGGGCTGCCCGGGGTCTGGGGGCTGCTCCACGCTTGCACCCACTGCCCTGTCCCCGCTGTCACCGCACGTCACCACAGTCCTGTAAATACGGCGCCCACTGCCCTCGGCCGGGGGTCCTGGCGTGGGCTGAGCCCCCCCCGCGGCCATCACTGGTGGGAAGGGGGGGGGAATGGGGTGGGGGCCACAGATTTGTTATAATTTCTTTTGTAGAAAGCACTGATTTCCCTGTAATTGGTTTCAGAAACACACGAGTGCTCAGAGGTGCTGGTGTCCGTGTCTGTGGGGGAGAAGCTGGTCTGGGGAGGGGGGAGGACAGTGCTGGGGGGTGCTGAGCACCTCAAGGTGCTCCCTTGGGGCACTGCTGGCTTCTGCTCCACGGGAGGTGGCACCCTGAGCTGGGCAGTGGCACCCAGGGAAGGGAGAGGATGAGGAGGCGACACCCATAACGCCGCTGCCGGTTTATTCCTGCAGCCTGGAGCTTCAGCTACAAAAAAACAAACAAAAACCCAAAGGATGAGGTGCAGACAGTTCCCAGGACAGCCAAAAAAACCAGCCCCAACCCTGGCAGCAGGGAGGGACCGGCCCCCAACCAGCCTCCAGCAGCTCCTCCGCTCCGTGGGGAAGGTGGGAAGGGGACTGGGAGAACAGGGGGGATGTTTTGGGATAATCCCAGCCCCAGTCTCTGCTTGTGGGCAGTCCTTGGGTTGCACAAGAGCTGGGAAAAGAACAGCCAGAGCAGTCCTGGCAGCCTTGCTGGTCCTGTTGTCCCCGGAGGGGTGACAAAGAGGGGCCTCAGGCGAAGATGGTTTCCTCCCGCCGCTTCTTGGTGAGGATGGTGCCCGGCTTGTGCTGGGCATCGGGGTGGTTTGCCAGCTCGGGGGGGCACGAGGACACAGGGCTCTCCAGGATGGCCTGTTTGAGGTCGTAGAACACCGTGGAGTCCTCCTTGGTGAGGAAGGTGATGGCCACACCGCTCTTCCCTGCTCGGCCTGTCCGCCCAATGCGGTGGATGTAATCTGGGGGGGGAAATGAAGGGCTCAGTGAGGGCAGTGCCAGGGCTGGGCACTCCCTGCAGCCCCCCCTGCACTCCCAGCACCAGGGACAGGCACCCCACAACCCCCTGGGTGTGGTAGCATCAGGGCTGGGCACCGCCTCCATCCCCAAGAACCAATGCCAGGACCCCCCCATCCCCCTGACACTGGCAGCACTGGGGGTGGGCACCCTCCAGACCCTCAGCACTGGGGCTGGGCATTTCTGCAACCCAAAAACCAGGGCTGGGCACCTCTGCAACTCCCTTGGTGAGGGCAGTACCAGGGCCAGGCACCCCCTGCACATCCAGTACCAAAGCTGGGCGATGTCACAGCCTCTTCAGCGTGCCAGCACCAGGGCTGAGCAACCCCCCAAAGCCCCTCCAGTGCAGGTAACACCAGGACCAAGCACCCCCAGCATGGGCAGCACACCCCCAGTGCCCCCCTCAGTGCCCCCCAGGCTCACCCTCGATGTTCTTGGCCATGTCGTAGTTGACCACCATGGAGACGTCGTGGATGTCGATGCCACGTCCGGCCACGTCTGTGGCCACCAGGATGTCCTTGGCCCCGGCCTTGAGGTTGGAGAGGGCGAACTCTCGCTGCTCCTGGCCCTTGCCACCGTGCAGGGTGCAGGCGTTGTACTGTGGGAACAGGGGGGTCAGTGGGGGGCACATCGGGGGGTCCCCGTGTGGGGATGAGGGGGACGGGGCTCAGGGTGACCCCCTGCCAGCCCAGCCTCACCCCCATCTTCTCCAGAGACTTGGCCAGCACGTCGCAGCCCTTCTTCTGGTTGACGAAGATGATGATGGGCGGGTCGAAGCCCTGCTCCAGGATGGCCAAGAGCTTCTTCCTGCGGGGCAGAAAGAGGAGGAGACAGTCGGGCAAAGAGATGCTGAAGCACCCCGCAGAGTCCCCCGCACCCTCCACGCCCCAGACCACCCCCAAATAAATGCTCCCCACCTTTTCTCGGACTCGGACATGAGGAAAACCTTCTGCTCCACCCTCTCGTGGGGCTTGCCGGCGGAGCCGATGTAGACCACGGCCGGGCGCCGCAGGTAACTGCGGGCCAGGCGCTCCACGGCCGGGGGCATGGTGGCTGTGAACATGACAGTCTGCAAGGCAACGGGGCAGGGACAGCCTGTCAGGTGGCAGTGTCCCCTCAGGAAGAAGGAATGACCCTGGTGGGGCAGGGAACATCACCCCCAAGGAGCAGGAACATCCTCAGTGAGGGGGGAACGACCCCAGTGGGGCAGGAATGTCCCACCCATGGAGCAGGAACATCCCCCACTGAAGCAGGAATGATCCCAGAGGGGCAGGAATGTCCCCCATGGAGCAGGAACATCCCTCGATAAAGTAGGAACAACCCCAGAGGGGCAGGAACATCTGCCATGGAGCAGAAGCAACCTCCAATGAGGTAGGAATGACCCTAGAAGGGTAGGAATGTTCCCCCATGGAGCAGTGACATCTCCCTGTGGAGCAGAACCTTTCCCTGTGGGGCAGGAATGTCCCCCATGGAACAGAAATTCCCCCACAGGGCAAAAATATCCCCTTGTGGGGCAGCAATGACCCCTCACAGGGCAGGAACATCCACTGTGAGGCAGGAACGTTCCTCCACAGAGCAGAAACCTGACTCCCATTCCTTCAACCCTTCCCCAAAAGCCCAAATCATCCCTCCCCCACCATCCCAGGCACCCCCACCTGTCTGTACTTGTGCTTCCCAGACTCAAAGTTGGCCAACATCTTCTCGGGGTCCTCAGCCTCATCAGTGTCGGGTTTCTGGTTGGTGACAGGCATGTGCTCCAGGATCTTCTGCACGTCAGGCTCGAAGCCCATGTCGATCATGCGATCGGCCTCGTCCAGCACCACGTAGGTGCAGCGGCTCAGCACCAGGTACCGGTTCTCCAGCACGTCAATGAGCCGGCCCGGCGTGGCAATGACAATCTGGGGGGGCAGGGGGGGTTGGTGGGAGCAGCCCAAGGCTGAGCTGCCCCCCTGAGACCCCCTAAAATCCCCCCACTCACCTCGCAGCCCATGCGGAGGCGGAAGCCCTGGTCCTCGCGGGAGATGCCGCCGATCACGGCCACGGTGCGGATGCCCAGGGGTTTCCCAAATTTGATGGTTTCCTCCTCAATCTGCTGGGCCAGCTCACGGGTGGGGGCCAGGATGATGGCGTAGGGCCCCTGGTCTGACTCCTCGATGCTGCAGCATGGCAGGAGATGGTTGTGTCACGCATGGTGCCACATGTGTGACCTGAAGTGTCACCCCATCTCCTCCACCACGTCACCCTGTAACCTGCCTCAATCCCCTGACACTGTCACCCTTTCATCTCCAGTGCCACCCTGTCCCAACCCATCTGCAGTGTCACCCTATCACACCATCCTGTCACATCCACAGTGCCACCCTGTCCCAACCCATCTGCAGTGTCACACCATCCCCTCCACGTCACCTTTTCACCTCCACAGTGTCACCCTGTCACACCATCCTGCCACCTCCACAGTGCCGCTCTGTCCTGACCCCTCTGCAGTGTCACCGCATCCTCTTCACCATGTAACCCTGCCTCAATCCCTTGACAACAACACCCTGTCACACCATCCTGTCACCTCCACAGTGCCACCCAGTCCTGACCCATCTGCAGTGTCACCCTGTCACCCCATCCTGTCACTTCCACAGTGCCACTTTGCCCCGACCCCTCTGCTGTGTCACCTCATCCTCTCCACCATGTCACCCCATCCTGTCACCTCCACAGTGCCACCCTGCCCCAAACCCTGTGCAGTGTCACCCTGTCACCTCATCCTGTCACCTCCACAGTCCCGATCCCTCTGCAGTGTCACCCTGCCACTCCATCATGTCACCCTGTAACCCTGCCTCAACCCCTCTGCACTGCCACCCCATCTCCTCCACCATGTCACCTGTAACCCTGCCTCAATCCCCTGACAGTGTCACCCTGTCACACCATCCTGTTACCTCCACAGTGCCACCCTCTCCTGACCCCTCTCCAGTGTCACCATGCCACTCCAGCATGTTACCCTATAACCCTGCCTCAATCCCCTGACAACAACACCCTGTCACACCATTCTGTCCCCTCCACAGTCCCAACCCCTCTGCAGTGTCACCCTGCCACTCCACCATGTCACCCTGCCTCAACCCCCTCACTGTGTCACCCTGTCACACCATCCTGTCACCTCCACAGTCCCGATCCCTCTGCAGTGTCACCCTGCCACTCCACCATATCACCCTGTAACCCTGCCTCAACCCCTCTGCACTGCCACCCCATCTCCTCCACCATGTCACCTGTAACCCTGCCTCAATCCCCTGACAGTGTCACCCTGTCACCCCATTCTGTCCCCTCCACAGTCCTGACCCCTGACAGTGTCACCCTGCCACTCCACCCCGTCCCAGGGCAGCGTCCCCGCGGCGCACCGGTCGATTTTGGGCAGGGTGGTGATCCACACGAGCAGCGGGATCAGGAACGCCGCCGTCTTGCCGCTGCCGGTCTCGGCCACGCCGATGATGTCGCGGTTCTGCAGCCCGATGGGGATGGCCTGGCGCTGGATCGGGGTCGGCTCCTGCCGGGGGGAGCGGGTTGGGAGCAGAACTTGCCCTGTTCCCCCTCTCCAAATCCCTGCCAGCCCTTTTTCCCCCTCCCCAGCTCCCCCTCTCCGTGCCCACCTTGTAGCCACACTTGTCAATGACCTCCAGGATGTGGGGCGGCAGGGAGGAGTCCTTCCAGGAGCGGATGGGATTGGGGATCTTGCCCCCCTTGGTGGTGATGCTGTAATCCTCACGGAAGATGCGCCAGTCCCTGTCTGTCATCTCGTCCCAGCTTCTTCTGGGACCAGTGCCGGTCATCCCAGCGCTGCTTGGCCTCCTTCTTCCGCAGCTTCCGCAGCCGCGCCCTGCCGGACGGAGGGGAGGGATGGGGAGAGGGATGGGGAGAGGGAAAAGGGGATGGGGGGAAAGGGAGAGGGAAAGGGGATGGGGAGAGGGAAAAGGGAATGGGGGAAAGGGAGAGGGAAAGGGGAGGGGGAAAAGGGGATAGGGAAAGGTAGAGGGATGGGGAAAGAGGGATGGTAAAAGGGGGATGGGGAAAGGGGGATGAGGGAAAAGGGAATGGAGAAAAGGGAGAGGGATGTGGAGAGGGAAAAGGGAATGGGGGGAAAGGGACGGGGAAAAGGGAGAGGGACGGGGAAAAGGGAGAGGGATGGGGAAAAGGGGATAGGGAAAGGGGGATGAGGGAAAAAGGAATGGGGGAAGGAAGAGAGAATGGGGAGAGGGATCGGGAAAGCAGGATTAGGAAAAGGGGATGAGGGAAAGGGGGATGAGGGAAAGGGAATGGGGGAAAGGGAGAGGGAAAGGGGAAAGAGGGATGGGGAAAAGGGGATGAGAGAAAAGGGAATGGGGGAAAGTGGGATGTGGAAAAGGGAAAGGGGAGAAGAATGGTGAAAGTGGGATGGGGAAAAGGGAATAGGGAAAAGAGAATAAAGGAAAAGGGAATGGGGGAAAGGGGGATAAGGGAAAAGAAAATGGAGAAAAGAAAATGGGGAAAAGGGGATAGGTAAAGGGAAATGAGGGCAAAGGGAATGGGGAAAAGGGAGAGCAGGATGGGGGAAAAGGGCATAGGTAAAAAGAAATGAGGGAAAAGGGAATGGGGAATAGGGAATGGGGAAAAGAGGAAGGCATGATGGGGAGAAAGAGAAAGGAAATGGGAGATGAGAGAAAAGGGAATGGGGAAAGTGGGATGGGGAAAGGAGAATAAAGGGAAAGGAAATGGGGAAATGGGAGAGGGAAAGAGGATGGGAGAAATGAGGATGAGGACAGGCGGATGAGAGTGGGGGATGAGAAAAGGGCAAGGAAAGGGATGATAAAAGGGAGTGAGGGAGGTGAGGAAGAGGAAGGATAAAGTGCATAGGGCTCACCCTGTGCCTCTAGAACCCTTCTTCCAATTTCCTGCAGGACCTGCTGCAGCCCAGCTCCACATCCCAACCAAGCTAAGCCAGCCACGACCCCACACACCCCTTAGCACCCTCCCAGCTTCCCCAAAACCTCACTCCTCCTGCTCCTTCTCCTCCAGCGTCCTCCTCTTCTCCATCAGGTCCCCGTAGAACCGCGACTGCTCCCGTTTCTGCTGCTTCAGGTCGATGCCGGCGATGAAGCCACGGCCCAGCAGCTGCACCTGGTGCCTCTCTTTGTACCTGGAGCAGGGTGGGAGCATCAGGAGCAGGCCTTGCACCCCGCAGGGACACCCCCAGCCCTAGGGGCACCCCAGCACTCACAGGGGGTTGTAGTCAATGGACGTGTCCTCCGACGCGTCCCACTCGAACACGAACTTGCGGTCGTTGAGGTGCCGCGTGCGCCGCCGCTTCTTCACCCCGCCCAGGTACCGCTCCTGCAGGAGCCCAGGCTCAGTGGGACCCCTCATCCTCCCCCTGGCCCCCCCGGGCCAGCCCCCAGCCCCACCTTGATGGCGTGGAGCTCTTTGCTTTTGTCCTTCTCCTCCCGGATCTTCTGCCTGCCCTCCTCGTCCTCGGTGCCGTTGGTCTCCCGCTCCATGCGCTCGCGGCGCTCCCGGCGCTCGCGCTCCTGGGGGTCTTCTGGGGAGCAGGGGAAGGGGCTCAGAGCCAGCACCCACCCCAGGGCTGGGTGGGGGGCTCCAGGGATGAATCCTTACCCAGCATCTTCCTGCCCATCTCCTGGAATTGTTTCCTTTTCTTCCTCTCCTCCTCCAGCAGCCGCTGCCGCTCCTCCACCTCCTGCTGCCGCCGCCGCAGGGCCTCGGCCTCCCGCTCCGCCTTGGACAGGAACTTGGGCTGGCATGGGAGAGAGGCAACGTCACACTGGGCCTGCCTGCCACCCTCTGTGCTGCTGGGGGTCCCCTCAGCCTTCTCTGCTCCTTTCTGGGGTCCCCCAGGCCTCCCCTCTTCCTCCTGTCCCTCTCTGGATCCCCCAGACCTCTCCACTCCCTGTCAGGGCTCTCTCTGCTCCCTCCCCGTGTCCCCCAGCCCTCCTTTCCCTCCCAGGGCCCCCTCTGTGCCTCTCACCCTTCCCTGTTCCCCCCCAAGGTCCTTCCGCTCCCTCCTGGGGGTCCACCAGGCCTTCCCTCTCCCTCCCCTGTCTCCACAGCCCCCCATGTGCCCTCCCAAGTCCCCCAGCCCTCCCTGCTCCATCCCATGATCCCTCCTGGTGTCCCCTGGCACACCCTGCATCCTTTCTGGGGTCCCTCTGCATCCCCAAGGTTCTCAGCCCTCCCTGTTCCCTCCTGGGGTCCCCACAAACATCCACACCCCCAGCAGAGGGAAGAGGCTCCGGTTCCTTCTCCTACCTTGGCTTCTGCCTCCTCTTCTGCCTTCTTCTTTGCCAGCAGCTCCTCCAAGGACAGCGGCTGTGCCTGCAAGTGAGGCCAGATGTCAGCACCACTCCTGGGGACCTGAATCCCCTGGAACCCCTTCCCAGGGACCTGGATTCCCCTGGAGCCACTCCCATCCAAGCCACATCCACCCCCTCTTCACCTTCTCCTTCTTCAGGGCATTTTCCTCCTCTTCCTCTGCTTTCCGTGCCTCCCGATCCTTGCGAGACTTGGAGTCCTTCCCCCTGCCCGGGGACAAACTTCCAAGGAAAACAGCACCAGGAATAAGCCACCAAGCACAGCCCTGGGGGATCCCCAACCTCCAGGGGGTTTAGGGGAGAGCAGGAACCCCTCAAAAAAGGGACAGGGCTCACCTGGACCGCTTGCGGTCCTTGTCCCGCCGGTGCCCATCCTTGTCCCGGTCCCGCTCCTTCTTGCTGCGGTCCCGGTCCCGCTCCTTGTGCCGCCGATCCCTGTGGGTCAGGGGGGTCACAGCCCCACGGTGGGGGGTCACAGCACGGCCCCACAGCCCTCACCCACCCTCTGTGGGGCCCTGCAGTGCTTTTGGTTCGCCAGTTTTGAGATTTCCTGGCCAGGGCAGCAGTGAGGGTGGTGGGCTCAGTGCTGCTCAATCCCCACTGCACTCAGTTCCTGCTGTGAGGAAGGGTTAGGAGGAAGGCAGAGCAGGCTCAAAACTTTAAAAGTGAGCCTCTTTATACCCTCTTTAAAATAAATAAACGCTGTTAATACATTTTTCTTTATACCCTCTTTAAAATAAATAAATGCTGTTAATACATTTTTCTTTATACCCTCTTTAAAATAAATAAACACTGTTAATAATTTTTTCTTTATACCCTCTTTAAAATAAATAAACACTGTTAATAAATTTTTCTTTATGTTCTCTTTAAAAGGGTATAAAGAAAAACTTATTAACGGTAACTAAAATAAAAAGTAGTAAGAATCAGAACAAAACCTCCACAACATTTCTCCTCCCACAACCTTTCCTTTCCCTTCAAAGCTCTTCCCAAACCGCCGGGAGCCCCGGAGCTGCCTCACCTCTCGGTGGATTTGGAGCGGGATCGGGACCGGGAGCGGCTCCGCCTCCGCTCCCGGGACCGGTGGCGCTTCCGCTCCTTGGCCGGGGGGGAGCCCTTGCGGTCCCGCTCCCGCTCCCGGTCCCGCTCCGGGGAGCGGGAACGCTTCCTCTCCTCCTTCACCGGGGACGCATCCCGATCCTTCTTGTCGGCCACTTCTCCGGCCATCTGTGGGGAGGGGGACACCGGGAGGGTCGCGGGGGGCACCGGGAGGGAACTTGGGGTGCACGGGGGGGGAGCCAGGAGGGAAAGAGAAGGGTTGTGAGATGCAGGGGGGGCACAGAGGGACCCCAAGAAGGAGCGGGGAGGTGCAAGAGACCACCAGGAGGAAATGGGGAGAGGCCAAAGGAGCCGGGGAGAGAAGAGGGAGATGCAGGAAAGAAGCAGGGAGAGGTGGGGAACCGCGGGATGAGCGAAAAGGGACCCTCGGGAGGGAGAGGGGACCCGGGGTGAGAGAAAAGAGACCCTCGGGAGGGAGAGGGGACCCGGGGTGAGAGAAAAGAGACCCTCGGGAGGGAGAGAGGACCCGGGGTGAGAGAAAACGGACCCCTAGGAGGGAGAGTGGAAGCCAGGAGAGGGAAAAGAGACCCTCAGGAGGGAGAGGGGAATGCGGGGAGAGCAAAAAGGGACCCTCAGGAAGGAGTGGAGACCCTCAGGAGAGAGAGGGAACCCAGGACGAGCGCAAAGGGACCCTTGAAAGGGACAGGGGACCCCGGGATGAGCGAAAAGGGACCTGTAGGAGGGAGAGAGGAACCCAGGGAGAGTGAAAAGGGACCCTCAGGAGGGGGGAGATCGTAAGGGGACCCCCAGGAGGGAGTGGGGAACCCGGGGAGAGCCCTGAGGGATCCTCAGGAGGGACGGGGACACCGGAGAGAGCGCAAAGGGACCCTCAGAAGGGAGAGGGGAATGTAGGGAGAGGGCAAAGGGACCCTCAGGAAGGGGGAGATCGTAAAGGGACCCTCAGGAGGGAGTGGAAATGCGAGGAGAGGGCAAAGGGACCCTCAGGAGGGAGCGGGGAGCCCGGGAGAGCCCTGAGGGACCCTCATGAGGGAGCGGGCAGGCCCGGGGGAGCCCCGAGAGGGCACAGAGGGACCCCAGGAAGGAGCGGGAAGCGCTGGAGGGCCCCGAGGAGAGAAGGCAGAGGGAAGGGAGGACCCCGAGAGGGCACAGGGAGCCCCGGGATGGGTGCGGGGAGCCCTGAGGGACCCCGGAAAGGCTCCGGGGGACGCGGCGCAACGGCGCTCCAGGCCCTGCCGCCGGTGCTCGGCACCGGGGCTCTGCCCGGCGCCGCGGCACCGGGGCTCTGCAGCCTGTGTGCCCCTCGCTGGCTGCCTGCAGTGCCCCCCCGCTCGCTCCCGCCGGTGCCCGCTCACCGCCGCAGCCCCGCGTTCAGCGCCGCCGCGCCGCCGCCATGTCTGCCGGGCCCGCGGGGCTCACCGGGACTACAGCTCCCGGCAGCCCTCGCGGCGCCGGACTACAACTCCCGGCGCCCCCTGCGAGTGACGCGGCACGGCCGCGCGCCGTGATCCTTCCGCCGCGCGGTAACTCCCCCCGCCCCACGGCAAAGAGTCCCCCCGGACGGTGTCCCCGTGTCCCTGAGCCCCACCACGGCCCGCAGGCACCTCCTGCTTACCCAAATGAGGCCCCTGAGGACGTGTGTTCACAGCCCAGAGCATCCCAAACCCTCCCGAGTCAGCGTCCCCCATGTCCCTGCACACCCCAAATCCCACGGGGACCCCCCCAGGTCCGCGGCCCCACAGCCCCGTGCACCCAAAATTCACCCAGAACCCCCAGATCGGCGTCCCTGAAGGAGCCCCACCCCCCATTCACAAGATTGGGGTGTCCCAGGCAGAGTCTGGGGGCAGAAGAGGTGGGGGGACCCTTTTGGCACCCCCCAAAAAACCCCAAACCAGGGGTGACAGCTGAGCCCCACATCAGTGTCACCACCAGCAGCGACACCGACACATCCCAAAACTCCCGACAGCCTCCAAACCCCAGGATCATCCCAAAAGCACAGGGCCAGGCAGGGCTGCACGTAGGTAGGTGTTATATTTCTGATAATAAATAAGCTTTTTAATAACACGGACATGGAACAGACACCCCCCTCCCCCAAAATACCGTCCATAAAACAGCCCCCCGCCCCACTCCCCAACCCACAGGGTCCCCCAGGGCCAAGCAGCAGATGAGGGATGGGGGGAAGGGGCAGGGAACAGGATGAGGCCATGGATGAGTCCCATGATGTGCACCCCAAACCCCACAGGGACCCCCGGGACGGCGGCCCCGTGTCCCCCAGACCCCACAGGGACCATCCCAGGTGACATCCCTGAGGGTCTGAGCACCCCAAACCCTCCAGGAACCCCTCTGGGTTGATGTCCCCAGGGTTCTGTGACCCCCAAGACCCCCAGAATTGATGTCCCCAGGGTCCTGTGTGCCCCAAACCCCACAGGGACCACCCCAGGTTGATGTCCCTGAGGGTCTGAGCACCCCAAACCCCACAGGGACCCTCTAGGGTTGATGTCCCCAGGGTTTTGTGACCCCAAACCCCTCCAGGGTTGATGTCCCTGACGGTCTGAGCACCCCAAACCCCACAGGAACCCCTCTGGGTTGATGTCCCCAGGGTTTTGTGACCCCAAAGCCCCCCGGGGTTGATGTCCCCAGGGTCCTGTGCACCCCAAACCCCCCAGGGACCCACAGGGTCGATGCCCTCAGGGTCTTGTGTGCCCCAAACCCCACAGGGACCCCCCTGGGTTGATCTCTCTGAGGGTCTGAGCACCCCAAACCCCCAGGGACCCCTCTGGGTTGATGTCCTTGAGGGTCTGAGCACCCCAAACCTCACAGGGACCCCCCAGGGTTGATGTCCCCAGGGTTTTGTGACCCCAAACCCCCCAGGGACCCCTCTGGGTTGATCTCTCTGAGGGTCTTGAGCACCCCAAACCCCCCAGGGACCCCACAGGGTCGATGTCCCCAGGGTCCTGTGCACCCCAAACCCCCCAGGGACCCCTCTGGGTTGATCTCTCTGAGGGTCTGAGCACCCCAAACCTCACAGGGACCCCCCAGGGTTGATGTCCCCAGGGTTTTGTGACCCCAAACCCCCCCAGGGTTGATGTCTCCGAGGGTCTGAGCACCCCAAACCCCACAGGGACCCCCTCAGGGTTGAGAACCGGGCGAATCCACCCCCAGACCCCCCTCCCACGGGGGGCAGCCCCCCAGGCTGTGGGGCTGGCAGGGCAGCAGTGCCAGGCAAGGGCATCCCCCCTTTACTGGGGGGGGGGACCCCAAAGCCCTGCCCAGCCCCTCACCCCATTCCGGGGGGGGGTCCCACAGGTGGGTGCGAGTCGGGGGCGGGTCGGGGGGGTCCATTCCCTTGTCCCCCCCCTCACATGACGGAGCAGCTTTTTGCCTTTTCCTTCTTGAAGGTGGAGGAGATGAGCTCGGAGCGGCTGGGGAGGTGCAGGAGCCGCTTGGAGAGGCCGCGGGGGGGGCTGCGGGGCGGCGCCGGGGGGGCCCTGCTCAGGCACAGCCCGGACACGCTCCGGAAGATGCTGTGCACGCTCTTCTCCGACGTGAACGCCGAGCACTCCAGGTAAGCCTCGGCTCCCAGCTGCCGGGCGGCCGCGCAGCCCTGCGGGAGCGGGGCGGCCACGGGTGAGCGCCGGGAGCACACCGGGACACCCCAAAATACACCGGGATATCCCGGGATACACCCCCAAACCCACCGGGATACCCCCAAACCCACCGGGACACCCCGGAATACACCCCCAAAAACACCGGGGCAGCGCCGGGTGAGCGCCGGGAACACCCCCAAACCCAAGGGGACACCCCCAAAAACGCCGGGACACCCCCAAAAACACGGGGGCAGCGCCGGGAGCACACCGGGACACCCCGGAATACACCCCCAAAAACACCGGGACATCCCCAAAAACACCGGGACACCCCCAAAAACACCGAGGCAGCGCCGGGTGAGCGCCGGGAACACCCCCAAACCCAAGGGGACACCCCCAAAAACACCGGGACACCCCGAAGTACACCCCCAAACCCACCAGGGCAGCGCCGGATGAGCTCCGGGAACACACCGGGACACCCCCAAAAACACCCCCAAAAACACCGGGACACCCCCAAAAACACCGTGAGCGCCGGGAAGACACCGGGACACCCCGGAATACACCCCCAAAAACACCGGGACACCCCGAAATATACCGGGATATCCCAAAATACACCCCCAAAAACACCAGGACACCTCCAAACACACCGGGACACCCCGGAATACACCCCCAAAAACACCGGACATCCCGAAATCCACCGGGACACCCCAAAACACACCCCCAAAAACACCGGGGAAGCACAGAGTGAGCGCCAGGAACCCACTGGGACGCCCCAAAATATAGCGGGACACCCCAAAATACACCCCCCAAAACACCGGGACACCCCCAAACCCACCGGGACACCCCGGAATACACCCCCACAAACACCAGGACACCCCCAAACACACTGGGACAGCACCGAGTGAGTGCCAGGAACACCCACAAACCCACTGGGACACCCTGAAATACACCCCCAAAAACACTGGGACACCCCGAAATCCACCAGGACACCCCCAAACCCATCAGGATATCCTAAACTGAGCCCTGTGCAAACACCAGGACAGCCCAAACTAAACCCCAAAGCCATCGGGACACCCCCAAACCCATCGGGATATCCTAAAGTGAGCCCTGTGCAAACACCAGGACAACCCAAACACACTGAGATATCCTAAACTGAACCCCAAACCCATCGGGACAGCCCAAAGTGAGCCCCACAAACACCAGAACCCCCCCAAACACTGGGACAGCCCAAACCACCGGGATACCCCAAAGTGAACCCCACAAACACTGGGACACCCCGAAATCCACCCCCACAAACACCAGGACAGCCCGAAGTCATTGGGATATCCCAAACCCATCAGGACACCCCCAAACTCACTGGTACACCCCAAATTGAGCCCCACAGGCCCATTGGAACAGCCCAAATGGAGCCCCACAAACACTGGGACACCCCAAACCCACCAGGACAGCCCAAACCCACTGAGATATCCTAAACTGACCCCCACAAACACCAGGACACCCCAAAGTGAGCCCTGTGCAAACACTGGGGCTCATCGCCACACCAGACCATTGGGATACCCCAAAAATCACAACCACTGGGACACCCCAAAAACACCGGGACATCCCAAAAATCACCCCCTGCATACACCAGAACACCCCAAAGTGAGCACTGTGCAAACACCAGGATCCCCCCAAAACCCACCCCCATACCAGACCACCGGGACACCCCAAAAATCACCCCCAAAACCACCAGGATCCCTCAAAACCATATCAGACTAACAGGACACCCCAAAAATCACACCCACAACCACAGGGACACCCCAAAAATCACTCCCTGCAAACACCAGGATCCGCCCCAAACCCACCCCCGTATCAGACCACAGGGACATCCCAAAAATCACCCCCAAAAACACTGGGACACCTCAAATACACCCCCAAAAGCACTGGAACACCCCAAACTGACTCCCCGAAACAGTGGGACCCCCGAAAAAAATCACTCCCTGCATACACCAGGACACCCCAAACCTGCTCCCCTGAAAACACCAGGATCCCCCCAAAATCCACCCCCATATCAAACCACAGGGACAACCCAAAAATCACCAGCACAACCATCAGGACACCCCAAATCCATCCCCAAAACCACCGGGACACCCCAAAAATCACCCCCTGCAAACACCAGGACACCCCAAACCCACTCCCCTGAAAACACCAAGACCGCCCAAAAAGCATATCAGACCACCAGGACACCCCAAAAATCACACCCCAAAAACACTGGGACACCCCAAAAATCACTCCCTGCAAACACCAGGATGCACCCCAAACCCACCCCCATATCAGACCACAGAGACACCCCAAAAATCACCAGCACAACCATCAGGACACCCCAAATCCATCCCCAAAACCACCGGGACACGCCAAAAATCACCCCCTGAAAACACCAGGACCCCCCAAAAACCATATCAGACCACCGGGACACCCCAAAAATCACCCCCACAACCACTGGGACACCCCAAAAATCACACCTACAACTACTGGGACACCCCAAATCCACCGGGACACCCCAAAAATCACCCCCTTCAAACACCAGAACACCCCAAACCTGCTCCCCTTCAAACACCAGGATCCCCCCCAAACCCACCCCCACATCAGACCACAGGGACACCCCAAAAATCACCCCAAACCACCGGGGACCCCCCCTAAACCCACACCACAACCACCAGGACATCCCAAACTGACCCCAAAAAACACCAGGACACCCCAAAAATCACCCCCAAAAACACCAGGACACCCCAAAGTGACCCCTGTGCAAACACCAGGATCCCCACCAAACTCACCCCCACACCAGACCACTGGGACACCCCAAAAAACACCCCCAAAAACACTGGGACACCCCAAACTGACTCCCCAAAACACTGGGACCTCCCAAAAATCACTCCCTGCAAACACCAGGACACCCCAAACTGAGCCCTGTGCAAACACCAGGATCCCCCAAAACCCACCCCCATATCAAACCACAGGGACACCCCAAAAATCACCAGCACAACCATCAGGACACCCCAAATCCATCCCCAAAACCACCGGGACACCCCAAAAATCACCCCCTTCAAACACCAGGATCCCCCAAAACCATATCAGACCACCAGAACACCCCAAAAATCACCCCCTACATACACCAGAACACCCCAAAGTCAGCCCTGTGCAAACACCAGGATCCCCCCAAAATCCACCCCCATATCAGACCACAGGGACACCCCAAAACCACTGGGACACCCCAAATCCATGCCCAAAACCACCAGGACACCCCAAAAATCACTCCCTGCAAACACAGAACACCCCAAACTGACCCCTGTGCAAACAGCAGGATCCCCCAAACCCACCCCCATATCAGACCACTGGGACACCCCAAAAATCACCCCCACAACCACCAGGACACCCCAAACTGACCCCCAAAAACACCGGGACATGCAAAAAAATCACTCCTTGCAAACACCAGGATCCGCCCCAAACCCACCCCACACCAGACCACTGGGACACCCCAAACCCACCCCCCACAACCACCGGGGCCCCCCCAAACCCAGCGGGCCCCCCCAGACCTGCTCGTAGGAGATGGGCGCCTGTTTCTGGTGCGAGAGCTCCAGCAGCGTGCTCAGGTCTGTCCTCAGGTCCGTCTTGCAGCCGATGAGCAGCACCCGCGTGTTGGGGCAATAATCCAGGATTTCTGTCTTCCACTGAGGGGTCAGGGCAGCGCTCAGGGACAGGGGGACCCCGAAAGCCTCTCCCTGTCACCCCACGGGGGTGGTGTGCCAGCCCTGAGCCCACAGAGATACACCCAGGACAGTGTTCCTATGTCCCTGAACCCCCCAGACCCCACAAAGATACCCCCTGACCCCCCCAAACCCCACAGAGATACTCCCAGGACAGTATCCTAACATCCCTGAGCCCCTCAGACCCCACAGAGATACCCCCAGGACAGTGTTCCTATGTCCCTGAACCCCCCAGACCCCACAAAGATACCCCCAGGAGCCCCTCAAACCCCACAGAGATACCCCCAGGACAGTGTCCCCACATCCCTGAGCCCCTCAGACCCCACAGAGATACCCCCAGGACCCCCCAAACCCCACAAGAGATACCCCCAGGACAGTGTCCCCACATCCCTGAACGCTGCAGACCCCACAGAGATACCCCAGGACAGAGTCCCTATGTCCCTGAGCCCCCCCAAACCCCTCAGAGACACCCCCAGGACAGACTCCCAACATCCCTGAGTCCCCCCAAACCCCTCAGAGATATTCCCAGGACAGTGTTCCTATGTCCCTGAACCCCCCAGACCCCACAAAGATACCCCCATAACCCCCCAGACCCCACAAAGATACCCCCAGGACCCCCCAAACCCCACAGAGATACCCCCAGGATACAGTCTCCATGTCCCTGAACACCCCAGACCTCACAGAGACACCCCCAGGAGCCCCCCAAACCCCACAGAGATACCCCCAAGACAGTGTCCTCACATCCCTGAGCCCCCCAGACCCCTCAGAGATACTCCCAGGAAACCCCAAACACCACAGAGACACCCCCAGGACAGTGTTCCTATGTCCCTAAACCCCCAAACCCCACAGAGATACCCCCAGGACAGTGTCCTCACATCCTGAACCCCCAAACCCCACAGAGACACCCCCAGGAGCACCCCAAACCCCTCAGAGATACCCCCAGAACACTGTCCCCGTGTCCCTGACCCCCACAGGGATACCCCCAGGACAGTGCCCCCATGTCCCTGAGCCCCCCAAACCCCACAGGGACCCCAATGCATGGGTGTCCCCGCTTCCTTGAGCCCCCCAAACCCCACAGAAATACCCCCAGGACACTGTCCCCACATCTCTGAGCCCCCCAAACCCCACAGGGACTCCCCTGTCTCAGTCTCCTTGTGTCCGTGAGGCCCCCAAACCCCACAGGGACCCCCCTGCATGGGTGTCCCCACATCTCTGAGCCCCACAAACCCCACAAGAACTCCTCAGGCCGGGGTCCCCGCACCCTTGAGCCCCTCAAACCCCACAGAGATACCCTCAGGACACTGTCCCCACATCTGTGAGCCCCCAAACCTCACAGAGATACCCCCAGGAGCCCCCCAAACTCCAGAGGGACTCCCCTGTATCAGTCTCCTTGTGCTTCTGAATTCCCCAAACCCCCCAGGGACCCCCCAGGCCAATGTCCCCACATCTCTGAGACCCCCAAACCCCACAAGAACTCCTCAGGCCAGTGTTCCCGCACCTTTGAACCCCCCAAACCCCAAAGAGACACCCCCAGGACACTGTCCCCACATCCGTGAGCCCCCAAACCTCACAGAGATACCCCCAGGAGCCCCCAGACCCTACAAGGACCCCCCTGTCTCAGTCTCCTTGTGTCCCTGAATCCCACAAACCCCACGAGGACTCCCCTGCATGGGTGTCCCCACATCCTTGAGCCCCCCAAACCCCACGGGGACTCCCCTGCAAGGGTGTCCCCACGTCCTTGAGCCCCCCAAACCCCACAGGGACTCCCCTGCAAGGGTGTCCCCACATCCTTGAGCCCCCCAAACCCCACGGGGACTCCCCTGCAAGGGTGTCCCCACGTCCTTGAGCCCCCCAAACCCCACAGGGACTCCCCTGCATGGGTGTCCCCACGTCCTTGAGCCCCCCAAACCCCACGGGGACTCCCCTGCAAGGGTGTCCCCACATCTCTGAGACCCCCAAACCCCACAGGGACCCCCCAGGACAGTGTCCCCACATATCTGAGACCCCCAAACCCCACAAGAACTCCTCAGGGCAGTGTCCCCACATCCTTGAGCCCCCCCAAACCCCACGGAGACTCCCCTGTCTCAGTCTCCTCGTGTCCCTGAGCCCCCCAAACCTCACAGGGACACCCCCCAGACTGGTGTCCCTGCATCCCCGAGCCCCCCAACCCCCCCTGGGGACACCATCCCGGGGTCTGAGCCCCCTCCCCACCTTCTTGGCCGCGCTGTCGAGGGTCTCGGGGCGGCTGACGTCGAAGCAGAGCAGGACGGCGTCCGAGTCGCTGTAGCACAGGGGCCGCACGTTGTCATAGTAGGGAGAGCCTGGGGGAAAGGGGGGGTCACCGCTCAGCCCCCCACCCCCGGGACACGGGAAAGGGGGTCTGGCAAAGGGACACAGCCCCCCGTCCTGCCCGGGGTGGGGGCACGGATTTAGAGAGACCCAAAAGGGACAGAGAGCCTAAAACAGACACAGAACCCCAAAAGGGACAGAGCACCCCATCCTGCCCGGGGTGGGGGCATGGATTTAGAGAGCCCCAAAAGGGACAGAGAGCCTAAAACAGACACAGAACCCCAAAAGGGACACAGCCCCCCAAAAGGGACACAGCCCTATTCCTGCTTGGAGTGGGGACACAGCTCTAGAGATCCCAAAAGGTGACAGAGCTCCTAAAACAGACACAGAACCCCAAAAGGAACACAGCCCCCTGTCCTGCCCGAGGTGGGGGCATGGATTTAGAGAGCCCCAAAAGGGACAGAGCTCCTAAAACAGACACAGAACCCCAAAAGGGACACAGCCCCCCAAAAGGGACACAGCCCCCCGTCCTGCCCGGGGTGGGGGCACAGATTTAGAGAGGCCCAAAAGGGACAGAGAGCCTAAAACAGACACAGAACCCTGAAAGGGACAGAGCACCCCAAAAGGGACACAGCCCTATTCCTGCTTGGAGTGGGGACACGGCTCTAGAGACCACAAAAGGTGACAGAGCTCCTAAAACAGACACAGAACCCCAAAAGGAACACAGCCCCCTGTCCTGCCCGAGGTGGGGGCATGGATTTAGAGACCCCCAAAAGGGACAGAGCTCCTAAAACAGAGACAGAACCCTAAAAGGAACACAGCCCCCCAAAAGGGACAGAGCCCCATTCCTGTCCGGGGTGGGGACACAACTCTAGAGACCCCAAAAGGGACACAGCCCCCCGTCCTGCCCGGGGTGGGGGCACGGATCTAGAGACACCAAAAAGGGACAGAGCCCCATTCCTGCCCAGGGTGGGGGCACAGATCTAGAGACCCCCAAAGGGGACACAGTCCCATTCCTGTCCTGAGTGGGAGCACGGCTCTAGAAACCCCCAAAAGGCACAGAGCCCCCCAAAACAGACATAGCCCCCTCCCCAAACAGACACAGCCCTATTCCTGCGCAGGGTGGGGACACAGCTCTAGAGACCCCAAAAGGGGACACAGCTCCCCAAAAGGGACAGAGCCCCCCAAAACAGACACAGCCCCATTCCTGTCCGGGGTGAGGGCACGGCTCTAGAGCCCCCCAAAAGGGACACAGCCCCCCATCCTGCCCGGGGTGGGGGCACGGATTTAGAGAGCCCCAAAAGGGACACAGCCTCTAAAACAGACACAGCCTTCCGTCCTGACTGGGGTGGGGACACGGCTCTAGAGAACCCAAAAGGGACAGAACCCCCCCAAAACAGACACAGCTCCCCTCCTGCTCAGGGTGGTGCCTCACAGCTCTAGAAAACCCCAAGAATGACACAGGCACAGCTCCAGAGCACCCCAAAACAGACACAGCCCCTAAAGCAGACACAGCCCCATTCCTGCCCAGGTGGGGACACAGCTCTAGAGACCCAAAAAGGGACACAGCCCCCCAAAAAGGGACACAGCCCCATTCCTGCCCGGGATGGGGACATGGCTTTAGAGACCCCAAAAGGGACAGAGCTCCTAAAACAGACACAGAACTCCAAAAGGGACAAAGCCCCCTGGCCTGACTGGAGTGGGGGCACAGATCTAGAGACCCCCAAAAGGGACAGAACCCCCCCTAAAACAGACACAGTCCCATTCCTGCTTGGGCTGGGGGCACAGCTTAGTGACCCCCAAAAGGGACAGAGCCCCATTCCTGCTTGGGGTAGGGACAAAGGTGTAGAGACCCCAAAAGACACAGACCCTCATTCAGCCTGGAGTGGGGACACAGCTCTAGAGACCCCAAAAGGGACAGAGCCCCCCCAAAACAGACACAGGCCCATTCCTGTCCTGAGTGGGGGCATGGCTCTAGAGATTCCCAAAAGGGACAGAGCTCCTAAAACAGACACAGAACCCCTCCTGCTCAGGGTGGTGCCTCACAGCTCTAGAGACCCCCAAAAGGGACAGAGCCCCTAAAGCAGACACAGCCCCATTCCTGCCTGGGGTGGGGACACAGCTCTAGAGATCCCCAAGAGGGACAGAACCCCCCAAAAGGGACATAGGTCCCAAAAAGGGACAGAGCCCCCCAAAACGGACACAGCTCCCCTCCTGCTCAGCATGTGGCTCACAGCTCTAGAGAAGCCCAAGAAGGACACAGGGGCACAGCTCCAGAGCCCCCCAAAAGGGACAGAGCTCCCCCAAAAGGGACAGAGCTCCCCCAAAAGGGACAGAGCTCCCCTCCTGCTCAGCATGTGGCTCACAGCTCTAGAGAAGCCCAAGAAGGACACAGGGCACAGCTCCAGAGCCCCCCAGAAGGGACAGAGGCCTCCCAAAATAGCCCCACAGCCCCATTCCTACCCACAGTGGGGACACAGCTCTAGAGATCCCCAAGAGGGACGGAGCCCCCCAAAAGGGACACAGCTCCCCAAAAGGCACAGAGCATCCCAAAACGGACACACAAACACACAGCTCTAGAGCCCCCAAAAAGGCACAGAGTCCCCAAAACGGACACAGCTCCCCTCCTGCTCAGCGTGGTGGCTCACAGCTCTAGAGAACCCCAAGAAGGACACAAGCGCACAGCTCCAGAGCCCCCAAAAGGGGCAGATCCCCCCAAAAGGGACACAGCCCCATTCCTGCCTGGGGTGGGGACACAGCTCTAGAGATCCCCAAGAGGGACAGAGCACCCCAAAAGGGACACACGAACACACAGCTCCAGAGCCCCCCAAAAGGCACAGAGTCCCCAAAACGAACACAGCTCCCCAGAAGGGACAGAATCCCCCAAAACGAACACAGCTCCCCAAAAGGGACACACAAACACACAGCTCCAGAGCCCCCCAAAAGGGACAGAGCCCCATTCCTACCCACAGTGTGGACACAGCTCTAGAGACCCCCGAAGGGACAGAGCCCCCCAAAACGGACACAGCCCCCAAAAGGGACAGAGCCTCTAAAACAGACACAGCCCCATTCCTGCCTGGGGTGGGAACACAGCTCTAGAGCCCCCCAAAAGGGACACAGCTCCCCAAAAGGGACAAAGCACCCCAAAAGGGACACACAAACACACAGCTCTAGAGTCCTCCAAAAGGCACAGAGTCCCCAAAACGGACACAGCTCCCAAAAAGGGACAGAGCCCCCCAAAACAGACACAACTCCCCTTCTTTCTCAGCATGTGGCTCACAGCTCTAGAGAACCCCCAAGAACGACACAGGGGCTCAGCTCCAGAGCCCCCCAAAAGCGACACAGCCCCGCTGGGGCCGGGGGGACTGGCAGAGCTCTGGAACCCCCCCAAAACGCCACCTCCGTCCCCGCAGCCCATCCGCGTCGCATCGCGCCTTCGCCAGGCAGCGGGAAATGGAGCCCGCGGTGTTTATGTAACAACCCCCCCACCCCCCGTTTTGGGGAGCCCCGGCAGCACCCAAGGGTGTCGGGGTACGGGGGGGGAGCCGGAGGAGGGGGTGCCACACGCTGCCACCCCCTCGGGGACACGGAGCCACCAGCACCGCGCCCGGGACTGCGGGGGGCGCGGGAAGGGGGTGCGGGAGGGGGTCAGGGGGGTGGGGGGGCTTTGGGGTGTCCCTCCCTTACCCCCCCCCCGGACCCCCAAAGGCCTCGGAGGGGTTTCGCAGCCCAGACGCTCCGTGCACGGAATAGCAAAGAGGCTGCGCCAGCGCATCGCCATGGCAACCGGGGACCGGCGGGGACCCCCCCCGCCCGGGGGGACACTGCAGCACCGGGCAGGGCTGCCCCGAGCCCCCCAACTCTGCGGGGTGCTCCGGGAAGGGCAACACCGGTGTGGGCCATCATCCGCCCCATTCACAGGCACCCCAGGGTGGGACCCCCCCAGCGGTGCGGGGACCCCCCCCCAAAAAAGGGGGTTCAGCCTCCCGTGACCCCCCCGGTGTGTCTGCACCGCCCACCGTGGGGTGGGTCCCTGGGGAGCAGCTGCGCCCCCACACCCACGGGTATGACCCTAAACCTGAACCCCCCCCCCCCAGCGCGGCCGCAGGGACCCCAAAACACCGCAGGGACCCTAAAAGACCCCCGGCACCCCAAAAGACCCCCGAGACCCCAACAGGGCCACCAAGCCCCCCCCAACCCCTGCGCTGCAGGTCCCCAAAACACCCTCGGGACGCCAAAACACCCCACTGCAGCGACCCCCCGATCACTGCAGCATCCCAACCACGACCCCCCAAAAACCCCAAACCGCCTCCCGGGGTACCCCACTCCCCCGGTACCGGGGCCCCCGCCAGCCCCCCAAACATGCACCGCGCGTCTCCCCCCGGTACCGGAGGTGTCCCAGAGGCTCAGTTCCACCCGCTGCTCCTCGCTGGCCAGACACGCCGTGTAGTTCTCAAACACGGTGGGCACGTACGTCTGCAACGGCACCGGCAGCGTCAGCGCCCGGTCCCGCTTTACCGGCGCCCGCTGCCGCTTCCCGGTACCGCTCCGAGCTCACCTCGGGGTAGCAATCCTTGGCCAGCACCTGCAGCATGGCCGTCTTGCCGCACTGCACGTCACCCACCAGCACCAGCTTGCACCGGGCCGGTGCGGCCGGTGCCGGCCTCCGCTCCCGCATGGCGGCGGCGCGCACGGGCCCCCCGTGCTCGCACCCACCCACCGCCCTGCGCCCCGCCGCCGCAGCGCCCTTTTATACCCCGCCGCCCGCAAGGCCCGCCCACGGCGGCGCCCGCCCGCCAATCATCGCTGGGAATCCCGAAGCGCCGGCCAATAGCGGAGAGGGAGAAGCGGCGGGACACGCCCCTTGTGGGGGTGCGGGCGCGCTCTCGCCCGCCAGGGGGCGCCCGTGCGGGTCAGGGCGGAAGTGCCGCGAGGCCCCGCCCCCCAGCGGCCGTTGCCAGGAGACGCAGGGACGCGGAGCGGGGCCGGTACCGGAACCGGTACCGGAACCGGTACCGGGGCAAAACGGCGGGAGGGAGACCCCCCAAAGGCGGTGGGAAAGGGGCGGTGGGTGCTGGGGGAGCGTGGGAGGGAAAGGGGGTGAGCTAGGAGGGCTCTGGAGGTGGGGATGGGCAGTGGGAAATGGGCCTTGGGGCCTGGGGGGGGAGGTGGGGACGGGTTTGGGGGGTCCCTGGAAGGGGACAGGGGGCGAGAAGGGCTTGGTGGGGTCTGGGGAGGGAGGTGGGGACGGGTCTGGGGGGTCCCTGGAAGGGGACAGGGGGCGAGAAGGGCTTGGTGGGGTCTGGGGAGGGAGGTGGGGACGGGTCTGGGGGGTCCCTGGAAGGGGACAGGGGGCGAGAAGGGCTTGGTGGGGTCTGGGGAGGGAGGTGGGGACGGGTCTGGGGGGTCCCTGGAAGGGGACAGGGGGCGAGAAGGGCTTGGTGGGGTCTGGGGAGGGAGGTGGGGACGGGTCTGGGGGTCCCTGGAAGGAGAGAAGGGGTGAAAGGGCCTGGGGGAGCCTGGGGAGGGAGGTGGGGACGGGTCTGGGGGGTCCCTGGAAGGGAGAGAAAAGCTTGGTGGGGTCTGGGGGTACCCCTAAGTGGAGGGGCAAGGAGCCTGGGGTAGCCTGAGGGAGGTGCGGGTGGGCAGAAGGTTGTGGGGTGCCCCATCGTGCGGGGGGCTGGGCAGGGGGAACAGGCCTTGGGGGGGCAGCAGAGGGGTCACCACGCACTCCCTGAGCCCTCCTGCCGTGCCCCCCGTGCAGCCATGGCGGGGTCCCGTCTCGCTGCCCCCACGGCGGCCGAGGCCGAGCTGCTGCTGCAGCAGAGACAAGCGCTGGCCGAGGAGGAGGCGGCCAAAGCCAAGAGGGCGCTGCTCACTCGCTTCCTGCAGGTCCAGAACCCCCTGATCCCCTCCAAACCGCACCTCACCTTTCCCCAGCCATATCCCCCCACCAGGGCTGGCTGCCTCTGTTCTGCTGCACCCCCAAGCCCATTCCTGCCCCTGTCCCACCTCGCACGGCCCCTCCACAGGAGAAGTTGTCCCGGGAGGAGCAGAGCAGCAGGTGGGGTCTGCACAGGGTGCTCACGCTGTGGCGCTCGGCCCAGCGCAAGGCCAAGGACCAGGAGCTGCGCCAGGACATCGAGCTCCTCAGCCAGACCTTCACTCGGGTCATGGACTGCAAGGACAGCGCCATTGAGGTGCCTGCGGGGCCGGCAGCGTGGAGCGGGCTGCCAGGGGACACGTGTGACACCCCCAAAAACTCCGCCAGGCGCTGGTGACGGAGCTGCAGGAGGCGGAGGAGCAGCAGAACCGAGCCCTGTGCAGCCACCTGGACCTCACAGACCATCTCCTGCACCTCCAGCGCTGCCGCCTGGCCTGCCTGGAGCAGGGCTTCAGCACCCGGGTGGGCGCCCTGAAGGCCGAGTTTGAGGCTGAGAGGTGTGGAACTTCATGGGGAGAAGGGGAACGGGGCAGCAGTGGCACTCGTGGGGTGTCCTGGGACGGAGCTGAGCCTCGTGGGGAGCCCTGCAGTGCCTTTGTCAGCGGGGAAATGTCTTGGCACTGCTTTGTGTCCCCACAGAAAGGCCATGCTGCAGCAGCAGGACTGGGAAAGCCGGGTCCTGCAGGACATGGCGCTGGCCATGGAGCAGGACCACGCCAGGAACGAGCAGGAGGCCTTGCTGAACTTCCAGAGCGCCCGGGACGACATCAAAAACAAGGCAAGGGGGGCACGGGGCGGGCACGGAGGGGCTGGCAGGGCTGGCAGGGGACGCCCAGGTGTGACCCGTGTGTCCCCAGTGCTGGCAGGATCAGCACTACAGCAAGCTGCAGCTGGTGGCCAGGCTGGAGGGGCTGTGGGAGCAGATCCAGACAGCACGGAGGAGCTACAGCCAGGCCACAGAGAAGAAGAAGGTGGAGTTTGAGGAGCTCAAGAGGAAGTGTGAGAGGACTTCCTGCGAGATTAACGCCCAGGCGAAGAAGCTGGAGAAGCTCCAGGTTTTGGCAGGGCGCTGGGTGGTCCTGGGAGTGGGGTCACCCTCGTTTCCCTCACTCATTTTTCCATGGAATCATGGAATTGTTGAGGTTGGGAAAGGCTCTGAGAGCCATGGAGCCCAACGTGGCACTGGCAAGGAGGTGACAACAGGCCAGGCTAAGCAGGGGCCCCCCAAGAGTTGGTGGAGCAGTGCCTGAGCCATGGAATCATGGAATTATTGAGGTTGGAAAAGCCTCCAAGACCATCAAGCCCAACCATTCTCTCAGCACTGCCAGGGCCACCACTAAGCCACGTCCCCAGGGGCCACATCCACGTGGTTTCTGAGCCCTTCGAGGGACTGTGCCTCCACCACCACCCTGAACAGCCCATCCCAAAGCTGGCCCATGGGCAGCCCTGGCAGACAGGAACCAGGAGCTGAGGAAGCTCCTCCAGCAGTACCTGGCAGGGGCTACAATCAACCAGAAGGTGCCCAAAGACCCCCACCCCCTCCTTGCCACCAAGAAAAAGCCTCACCCCCAGAAATGAGCCCAACATTGTGGGGGAGCCACGCTCAGGGACGCTGGGCACGGTGCAGCCCGAGAGCCTCTGGGGAGGGGTCAACCACCAGGACCCCTTTCCTGGCCCCACCAGCTCCAGCTGAGGCTCCCTGGCAGATCTCCTTCCCAAGGAGGAATTATCCCCAACCTGTTTCACCAGGCCATGGTTACCACCACGAGGAGCCAGATCGCGGCTCGGCTGCGGAAGAGCGAGGAGCAAACGCAGCGCATCCGGGACGACGGGGAGCACGCCCTCCAGAAACTCCTGAAGCTCCGGGCCCAGGTCACCCAGGCCGGGGCCACGGCTCGCAGCCACCTGGTCACGCTCACCTGCCAGAGCAGTGCCACCCTCAAGGCGCTGCAGCAGGTGGTGGAGAAGGTGAGTGGCCATGTCCCCGTGCCCTGTGTCCTGCTGTCCCTTCCCACCTGCCCATCCTGGTGTCTCCCCTCCCCAGGCTCAGCGCATCCTACGGCTGGCTGAGATGTGCCGCAGGCTGGAGACGGAGGAGGAGAAGGTTCTGCCTTTCTACCCCTCCTCGCTGGCCGAGTGGGAGCAGGAAAAAGCCCGTGATGTCCTGGAGGAGACGGCCAGCGAGCCCCTGGCACGGGTGAGGTGGCACTGCCACAGTCCTCAGGGAACGAGGATTCAGCCCTGGGGATCCCCCAGTTTGGGCAGGCTGGAGACCCCAGACTCTCCCCTGTGCCTCCCCCCAGGCCATGAAGGACTACGTGGGGCTGGAGAGGTTCTGGCAGAGGTTCAACAAGGCGAAGCTGGAGGAGATGGGGCTGGAGAAGGCACGGGCAGCCCTGGCAGACAGGAACCAGGAGCTGAGGAAGCTCCTCCAGCAGTACCTGGCAGGGGCTACAATCAACCAGAAGGTGCCTAAAGACCCCCACCCTCTCCTTGCCACCAAGAAAAAGCCTCACCCCCAGAAATGAGCCCAACATTGTGGGGGAGCCACGCTCAGGGACGCTGGGCATGGTGCAGCCCGAGAGCCTCTGGGGAGGGGTCAACCACCAGGACCCCTTTCCTGGCCCCACCAGCTCCAGCTGAGGCTCCCTGGCAGATCTGCCTGCTGTTTGGGGACTCAGGGATTGTCATTTCCTGGATATGCCTTAAAAGAGCAAAACTGCCTGAAAATGTGGTCTTGTTTCTGGGATTCATTGAGTCTGTAACCTCCTGCTCAGGTCTGACAGGACCCATCAAAGCCCTGGGGCAGGCAGGGAGGGGAGCTGAGGGGGGCACAGCCCCTTCCCACCACCCTGTGCCCATCACTGTCTCAGGAAGAGCAGCCACAGATGCCGAGGGGAAAGTTTTATTTCTTTTTGGCTTTGTTCCTCTTCTCCTCCTTCTGCTTTTTCTTGGAGAGCTTGGGGCTGCTGGCCTTGCGGTACAGGTGGAAGCCGATGAGCCCCAGCAGCGCTGGCACCAGCCCCAGGCACAGCAGTGGCACCACCTCGTTCACCACCTTCTGCCAGTAACTGGCCCGGGACAAGCCCACCAGCTCCACCTCGAAGCGCAGCACGGCGTCACCTGCAAAGGGGGCACAGCCTGAGCGGGGACCCCACAGAGACCCCCAGGGGGACCCTGAGGGCTGCACTCACCTGGGATGGTTGGGGGGGAGCCCCGCTTGCCGTAGGCTAAGTGAGGGGGAATGATGGCTCTGCGCTTCTCCCTGCCGCAGTGAGGGTGTTGGTGCCACAAAGTGGTGGGGACACTGTGGGGGGGGGGGACATTGCCCACCCTCGTGTCCCCATCCACGCTTACCCCACACACATGTCCAGCAGACTCTGCTCCAGACCTGTGACAGAGCGGGGTGAGGGTGGGTGGGCTGGTGGGGTTACCCTGGTGAGCCCCCCCAGCCTCGCTCCCCCTGAGCCCCTCACTCACCAGGGATGACTTGGTGCTTGCCCAGCTCCACCTGCAGGGGGTCCCGGCTCAGTGAGGAGTCGATGATCCGGCCATCCTCCAGGCTGCCCTGTGGGGGGCACGGCCGCGGTCACTGCCACGGGCACCCTTGGGTGGCACCTTCTCCATGTGGCTGCCAGCGTGTTCCCAGTGCTGCTCTGGTGCTGATCCCAGTCCCTGCGGCCTCCCTGTGCCATCCCTGTGCTGATCCTAGCCCCTGTGCCATCCTGGGCTGATCCCAGTCCCTGTGCCATCCCTGTGCCATCCCTGTGCTGATCCCAGTCCCTGTGCCATCCCTGTGTTGATCCCAGTTCCCCTCTGTGCCACCCCTGTGCTGATCCCAGTCCCTGTGCCATCCCTGATCCCAGTCCCTGTGCCACCCCTGATCCCAATCCTTGTGCCATTCCTGTGCTGATCCCAGTCCCTGTGCCATCCGTGTGCCATCCCTATGCTGATTCCAGCCTCTGTGCCATCCCTGTGCTGATCCCAATCCCTGTGCCACCCCTGTGCTGATCCCAGTCCCTGTGCCATCCCTGATCCCAGTCCCTGTGCCATCCCTGATCCCAGTCCCTGTGCCATTCCTGTGCTGATCCCAATCCCTGTGACAACCCTGTGCTGATCCCAGCCCCTGTGCCATCCCCGACCCCAGTCCTTGTGCCACCCCTGATCCCAGTTCCTGTACCATCCCTGATCCCAATCCTTGTGCCATCCCTGTGCTGATCCCAGTCCCTGTGCCATCCCTGATCCCAGTCCCTGTGCCATTCCTGTGCTGATCCCAATCCCTGTGACAACCCTGTGCTGATCCCAGCCCCTGTGCCATCCCCGACCCCAGTCCTTGTGCCACCCCTGATCCCAGTTCCTGTACCATCCCTGATCCCAATCCTTGTGCCATCCCTGTGCTGATCCCAGTCCCTGTGCTGATCCCAGTCCCGGTACACTCCGTGCCACCCTGGGACATCCTCCCCGCTCCCAGTGCCAGGACCATCCCAAAGCAATCCTCAGGCTGATCCCAGTGCCAGCCATGCCCATCCTGGCGTTGTCCCAGCGCCAGTGTCACCCCTGCGCCACTCCAGGTGCCACCCAGAGCCCATCGTGCGGCTGTCCCCATGCCAGTCTCACTGGCACCATCCCCTCATCCAGCCCCCGTGCCCACCCCGCCACCACCCCTACGCTCACTCCGCTTCCACCTCGGTACCGCCCCATTTCCCAGCCTCGTACCACCCCCTGTACCGCCCCGGTGCCGCCCCGGTGCCGGTGCCGGTGCCGGTGCCGGTGCCCGTGCCCCGCCCGCCGCAGCGCAGTGCTGACGTGTTCCTCCCGCCGCGCACCGTGTAGTGGATGTGCACCGTGTCCCCCGGCGCCGACAGCTCCGTGCAGCCCTCGGGGGGTCCCACCTGCAACGGGGAGTCACGGGGAGCCGGGACGGGACCCCCTCCCCTCGGGCTCCGCGCAGCCCCCGCGCCCACGGGACCCCCGAGCGCGCCCCGAGAGCCGAACTCCAACCGGGGCCCCCCCGTCCTCGCTGCGCCGCCTTCTTCCGCCACAGCCCGGTCCTCCCGCCGCCCTGCCATCGCAGCCCGCTCCTCCCGGTGCCCCGTGGCTCCCCCCCGCCGCAGCCCGGGCCTCCCGGTGCTTCCTCCCGCGCCCCGTGCCCAGGCCGGGCTCCCCGGTGCCCCCCGAGCGGCACCATCCCGCCGGTGCCCCGAGTCCCGCCGGTCCCGTCCCGGTCTCAGCTGCCTGCCCAACGGGGCCGCGTGGCTCCCCGGTGCCCGGTGCCTCCCGCGCAGCCCCGGTTCCCCCGTTTCCCCCGCGCTCACGATGGTTTCCAGCCGTAGCTCCCGGGCGCCGGTTTCGGTTTCGCTCTCGGCGGCGCGGGAGAGCGGCGGCGGCGGCAGCAGCAGTGCCAAGAAGAGCAGCGCGGCGGGGAACGGCATGGCCGGGCCGGCGGCGGAGGAACGGGCACCGGGACCGGGACCGCCCCCCACCTCGGGCCCCGCCCTCGGGACCGCCCCCGCACCGAGACCGGCCCCGGGACGGGCACCGGCGTCTCCTCCGGGCCCCCGCGGATGCTCAGCACCCGCCGCTGCCTCGGTGCCCGGTGCCACGCGGGCTCTGCGCTCCGTGGGGACCCCGGTGGGCACCGGAGTCCGCCCCTGCCCCGGGACCGTCCCGGTGGCTTCGGCCCACACCGAGCGGAGGCTCCCGGTGAGGGTCGGGGGAGTGAAACGGAGGGTCCGGGCGGGGGTCCGGGCCGGGGGTCGCGTCCCAGGCTCCGGTTGGGTGCAGCCCCCGGAGTCCTGGCGCCGCCGGTGCCGGCAGGCGGCAGCACAGCCCGGGGAAACCGGCACCCACCGGGGACCGGGACCCCTCCCCGGGTCCAGAACCCTCCTGCAGCCCCCCGCGGGTCCAGCTCATTCCTTCTCCTCGCACCTCTACAGCTCTTCCAGCCCCGGCAGCGCAGGACGAGGCAAACCGAGCCCCGAGCCCGGGCTGGGGTCCCGCGGGCCGGCTGGAGCCCGGTGGGACCGAACCCATCCCTGGGGACACCCAGCCCTTAGGGCAGGGCTGGGAACACAGGGAATCCCCCCGGTCCGGCGGGGTCACACCCGGGATTTCCCACCCCGTGCCCGCGGGGATGGCCCCGTCGGTGTCCCCGGTGCCGCTCCGGGACGGTGACGGCGTTGAGGCCGGGTGCAGCTCCCGGACGACGGCATCGGCACGCCGGCCCCACCGGCGCACCCACATACCAGCCTCGGTTGCCGAGAGGTGGGGAAGCCGGGCTGGCGGCTGGGCCCGGGCCGCTAATGGGATTAGGGGCGCCGGGTCAGCCCCCGCCACACAAAGCCGTCGGTCCGGCCGGTGGGAACGCGTCGGTGCCGGCCCCGCTGCTCCCGCCCACCGGGGAGCCCCGGGCAGCCACAGTGAGCCCCGCGATGGAGCTCCCAGAGCCCCCCGGCCATCCCCACTGCGGCTCCTCCATGTCACATCCATGGTCCCCAGGTCACTGTGGGACACGTGTCACCCGCACTGGAGCACCCCCATGGCCCCCATCCCACTGTCGGACACGTGTTACCTGCACTGGAGTTCCCCCATGTCACCTGCACAGCCCCCAACCCACTGGGGAGCCCTGGTCACCCGCACTGGAGCACCCCCATGGCCCCCATCCCACTGTGGGACACGTGTCACCTGCACTGGAGCACCCCCATGGCCCCCATCCCACTGTGGGACACGTGTCACCTGCACTGGAGCACCCCCATGGCCCCCATCCCACTGTGGGACACGTGTCACCTGCACTGGAGCACCCCATGTCACATCCATGGTCCCCCAACCCACTGTGGGACACAGGTCACCTACACTGGAGCACCCCCCACGTCACCCCCATGGCCCCCAACTCACTGTGGGGTACAGGTCACCCACACTGGAGCACCCCCATGGCCCCCAGCCCACTGGGGAGCCCTGGTCACCTGCACTGGAGCACCCCCATGTCACCCCCATGACCCCCAACCCACTGTGGGACACATGTCACCTGCACTGGAGCTCCCCCATGTCAACTTCATGGCCCCCAGCCCACTGGAAACTCTGGTCATCTGCACTGAAGCTCCTCCATGTCATCTCTACAGCCCCCAGCCCACTGTGGGACATGTGTCACCTGCACTGGAGCACCCCCATGTCACCTCCACAGCCCCCAGCCCACTGGGGAGCCCTGGTCACCCCATTCTGGGCCCTGGCGCTGGCTCTGGTCACCCCATTTTGAGGTGCTGGGTCCTGGTCACCCCATTCTGGGCCCTGGCACTGGCTCTGCAGCTCCCGGCCACCAGGGAGCCCCCACCACAGCCCCCCAGTGTCACAGACACGGCCGAGAGCCCCCCAGCCACCAGTCCAGAGGGCACACGGCGATGGGATGGCAGCGCCAGCCCCAAATGCCACTCAGTCCCCCTTAACCCATGCGGGGGGGTGACATGGGGAGGGGTGGCAGGGGGGGGCTGAGTCCCACTCGCGCCCATCCCAGCGCTGGCACCGTCCCCACGCCCCAGCTGGGATTAGCACTAATGGGATTTACCATTTCATCCAATATTCCCCTAAAGATGAGCCTGGGAAGGGGAGGGGGGGGGGCCTCGCCCCCTGCCAGCCCCACCTCACACCCCCCACCCCCCCTCCCCGTTAAGCTCTTTCTAATTAAAGCCAGCCCAGGGCTGTCCATCACCATCCCCTCTGCGGGACCCCCACGCTGGGGGGGGGTGGGGGGCTGCGGAAGAAGAGACGAGGGGCAGAGCTACATAAAACATGTTTAATATCCAAGGGGGGGGGTCAGGGGAGGTCACCCACCGTCTCAGGCGCAGGGGGGCCGGGCAGGGGGGGGCGGGGGGGCTGAGAACACACGTCCCTGGACAGGGCAGAGCCGCGGCGACACGTCACACCAAGCACAGACCGGGGGTATAAATACGGTGCTGGGGAGGGTGGGGGGCACAGTACGGGGTGGGGGGGGGGCGGACACTGTCCGTCCGTGAGGGGCAGGGACATACAATCACTATGCTGGCATGGGGGGGGAGGGGGCAGGTGGCCAGGGCGAGGAGGGGGGCACGGCCAGGGGGACCACAGAGGTGCTGGCAGCCTTGTGTTGTCCCCCCCGCCTCTGCCAGGGTCACGCTGCGGGAAGGAGACCTGCCTCGAAGTGACATGGGGGGGCTGGGGACGTGTGGAATGCCCTGGGGGGGGGCACACGGGGCCGGGAGGGGGGTGCTGAGAGGGAGGGGGAGGTGTATAGTCCCAAATCCCCCCCACGGCCCTGCTGCCCCCACATTTGGTCCAGAGGAAGGCGAGGGGTGCAGGGACATGCATGGGGACGGGGTGTCCCCGGCCCCCCCAGGCAGGGCAGTGCTGAGGTGGCCCCCCTCCCCCCCAGCCCCCATCCCACCCTCCCGGGGCTCTGCCCCTGCCCCCTGGGCGTTATATAGAGCTCTAATTCCACGCACGCACACACGAGATCCGAGGGGAACCAGGGGGACCCCAAAAAAAGGCGAGAAAACCCCACAGCAACCGGTGCCAGAAGAAAGCAAAACCCAACCGGGGCAGGGAGGGGGCGGCCGGGGGGGGCCCTGGCACGGCCCAGGGGGGCACAGGGAGGGACCCCCCTCACTTCTTGTTCTTGAGCTGGTTGGCGAGCCAGTCGAGGCCCTCGTAGAGCCCATCCCCGCTGGTGGCACAGGTGGCCTGGATGTACCAGTTACGGTGGCGCAGGGAGTGCAGCCCCAGCTTGTCCGTGATCTCCGCTGCGTTCATGGCGTTGGGCAGGTCCTGCAGCACACAAGGCAGGTCACACAGGTGACACACAACCCCTCCATGGGGGCTGGCACCAGCCCCGATGCCATGGGGGTGGGCACAACTCTGCCACAGGGCACCATCATCAGCACTGACGCGACAGGAAGGAGTGGGAATGGGACACGGGGAGGTGACACTCCAGCCCTGACACCACAGGGGTGGCCAGAGTGTGTTAAAGACCAGCCCTGGTGCCATGGGGATGGCCCTGGGGCCACCACCATCCCTGGTGCCCATCACCAGCCCTGGTGCCACAGGGATGACCCTGGGGCCACCACAATCCTTCGTGTCACAGGGATGGCTCCAGGGGCCACAACCATCCCTGGTGCCATGGGATTGGTCCCAGGGGCCATCACAATCCCTGGTGTGATGGGGATGACCCTAGGGCCACCACCATCCCTGGTGCCACTGGGATGACCCTGAGAGCCACCACCATCCCTGGTGTCACAGCGATGACTCCAGGGCCACCACCATCCACCGTGGCATGGGATTGGTCCCAGGGGCCACCACCATCCCTGATGCCACGGGGATGACCCTGGTGCTACCACAATCCTTCGTGTCACAGGGATGGCCCTGAGAGCCACCACCATCCCTGGTGTCACTGGGATGGCTCTGGGGGCCACCATCATCCCTGGGTTCATGGGGATGGCTCCAGGGCCACCACCATCCCTGGTGCCATGGGATTGGTCCCAGGGGCCACCACTATCCCTGGTGTCCTGGAGATGGCCCTGGAGCCCACCACCATCCCTGGTGTGATGGGGATGACCCTGGTGCCCAGCACCATCCCTGGTGCCACTGGGATGACCCTGGTGCCCAGCACCATCCCTGGTGCCACTGGGATGACCCTGGTGCCCAGCACCATCCCTGGTGCCACAGACACAGACGTGCCTCTGTCACACAGCCACTCCAACACCAGCCTTGATGCCACGGCGAGCCCTACCCCAGCCAGCTGCCCTGACACCGGGGGATGTCTCAGCCCCACCATGAGGCTCCCCCCACCCCCAGACCCACCTGCTTGTTGGCGAAGACGAGGAGCACGGCGTCCCTCAGCTCATCCTCCGCCAGCATCCGCATCAGCTCCTCCCGCGCCTCGTTCACCCGCTCCCGGTCGTTGCTGTCCACCACGAAGATCAGCCCTGGAGGGAGCGGCGGG
Source organism: Passer domesticus (assembly GCF_036417665.1). NCBI lineage: Eukaryota > Metazoa > Chordata > Aves > Passeriformes > Passeridae > Passer > Passer domesticus. Next base: position 2,114,516 of record NC_087504.1, read on the forward strand.
CACCGTCAGGGCTCCCTGGTGCCACCCCGAGTGCCCCCACGCCGTCCCCTCGGACACCTACCCTGGGTGTTTTGGAAGTAATGCCTCCAGAGGGGCCGGATCTTGTCCTGCCCACCCACGTCCCACACGGTGAAGCTGATGTTCTTGTACTCCACTGTCTCGACGTTGAACCCTGCGGGGAGCGACAGCGGAGGGAAACTGAGGCACGCGGAGCCACCAGCCCCTTCAAAGGAGCCCAGATGGGGAGCGGGCTCTGCTTAGTGGCCCCCCAACCCCACCCACCGATGGTGGGGATGGTGGTGACGATCTCCCCCAGTTTGAGCTTGTAGAGGATGGTGGTCTTCCCAGCAGCGTCCAGCCCCACCATCAGGATCCGCATCTCCTTCTTCCCAATCAGGCTCTTCAGCAGGTTCCCGAAGATGTTGCCCATGGTGACGGCGGCGCTGGCTCCGAGGCCGGATCCTGCGGGGGCATGGGGCAGGCTGGGGGAGGCCCTGAAATCTGCAGGGGTGGAGCTGAGGGGTCCCCCGTGCTTGGAGGTGGGGGGGTCTGCAGGAATTGGGGATGTCCTGGGGGGATGCAGGGCTTGGGGGACCCCCGGCAAGGGGCTGGGGAGGGGGCCATGCACTGCACGGGGGTGTCTGTGCGTGCAGCTCGGTTTGGGGGGGCTGCAAAGATGGGGATGCTGCACCCTGCAAAAGGACAGCCCAGGGCGCTGCGCTGGGGGAAACTGAGGCACGGCTGTCGCCCTCCTGGAAAGGAGCAGAGCCCCCGGATCCAACCCCTCCTCCGCACCATGCCCCCATCACCGCAGCCTCGCCGGAGGGGGAGGTCCCCATCGCCCCCCCCCCCCGCACCGCAGCGCGCCCCTTCCCCCGCAGCGTGCGCAGCCCCCGCGCCCCCGGGACCCCCGAATGCACCGCTCCCCCCTTTTCCCACCCCCCATCCTAACGCGCCCCCAAACCACCGCCTCTCCCCCCCGCACTGCGCCGCCCCCCCCTTGCGCATCGCCCCCCGCCCCCGCCCGCCGCGCCGCACCGCACCGCATCTCCCCCCAGCCCCCGCTACGACCCCGACCCGCGCCCCCGCCGCACCGGGCAGCCCCCCGCCCCTCCCGGTACCGACCCCCCCCCCCGACCCGCGCAGCCCCGCGCCCCCCACGGCGATGCCCGCGCCCCGCATCCCCGAGCGGCGCGGCGCCCCGCACCTGGTGCCGGTGCCGGTGCCGGTTCCGCCCCCGCCGCCGCTGACTCTGCACCGCTCCCGCCGCCGGAAGCGGAGGCCCCGATCGCGCCGATCTCGCGAGAGCGCCCGGTGTCGTTCCCCCCCCGCCGCTCCGCCGCCCCGCACCGCTTCCCGCACCCCCCCCCCCCCACCGGGACCGGGGGCGCGCGCGGGGAACGGCGGGGGGGGGCAATGGCGAGAACCGCGGGGCGTTACCATGGCAACGGCTGCAGCAGTGCGGGGGGGGCGCTCTGAGGGGGAGTCCCCGTGTGTCCCCCCCGCCATCAGCCCGGTTCTGGCGGCACCGGGACCGGCAGAGCCCCGACCGAAGGGGAGCCGCACCGGCGGGGCGGGGTGGGAGCGAGGGGAGAGCGGGGTCCCGGGTTTTCCGCCCCCGCCATGAGCACCGGGGAGGCAGAGTCCCGACCGGGGGGGTCCTTGTGCTTCACGAGGGACGGGGACCCCTGCACGGTAACGGGGGGACAGGCTGAGCACCCCCGCACCGTGCCGGTATCGTCGGTACGGAGGATACCCCGGTGTTCGCAGGCAGGGCAGGGGCCGGGACAGGGCGCGGGGAACCCGCGGGTTCTTCCCACGTCCGTCTGTCCCCGTTGTCCGCTTGTCCGTCCCTGCTCAGCGCCACGGGACGGATGCCCCTCGCTCCCCGGGACCGATGCCCCCTGCTCCCCGGGACGGATGCCCCCCTCTCCCCGGCAGGTACCGGCGGCCACCCCGGGGGCACCGGGCAGCACCGGCCGCCCCGACGGCTGCGGGAACTGTTCCAGCGGCACCCCGGCACTGGGGGGATCCCGAGCACCGGGCCGCCGTGCCGCCGTGGGCTGCAGCACGGAGGATGGGGGGAACGGGGGCCCGGGACAGCGGGCAGAGGGTGCGAGGGCCCGGAGGGTCCCGGGATGGAGCGGGGGAGGCGAGGGCCGTGGTTGCGCCCCGCCGCTGGTGGCACAGCCCCGGGCAGGGCCCTCCCAGCCGCGCCCCGGGGCCTCCCCGCGGCCGCTGACCTCAGCCCCGGGAGCCCCGACGGGGCGGAGGCCCGAGGGCGTGGACACGGCCCGGCCCGGCCGGGAACCGGGGCGGGGGAGGCGGGAGCGCCGTGCTGGAGCAGTCCCCGGGTCGGCCCTGGGTTCCTCCCGGGCCGGGGGAAGGGGTGCGGGTGGGTGCCGGTGCGAGCCCCCCACCCCCGCCGCCGTCCCGGGCTTTGTCCGTCCCTGAATTAAAGCGGTGAGCGGCGGCCCCGGGCCGTGACGGGCCAGCGGGGCTAATCCGGCCCCGCATGACTGGTCCGGGGAAACCGCGGCCGGGGGATTACCCCCCCCGGTTCCCGCCCCAACGGGGGACTCAGCTCAAGCCCCCCGGCCCGTCAGGCCCCGCGCTGGGGACTTCACACCCACCGACCACCGGCCCGGGCGGGGGATGGCGGGGACAGTCTTGTCCGGGCCAGCACCAGCCCTGCGTGCCCGTATTCTGCCCGTGGGCACGGCAGGCCGCCCCCCGCCAGCGTTCGAGCACCCCCTGCCCTTCCTTCTGTCCCCCGTCCCTCAATCCCTCCACCCCCGGTCCGTCCCTACCTCCGACACCGGGTACCGGCCCAGACTGGGCGCTCGGGGGCAACGGGAGCCGTGCGGGGCCGTGCTGTACCCACGCGGGTTGTAGACACCGTGGGTGTCCGCGGGGCTCCGGGGTGCCGCCGGGACAGCCCGGGACAGCCCGGGACAGCCCGGGACAACCCGGGCTCGAGCGGCTGGAGGAGGCTGTAGCCCCGTCCCGCCGGGCACGGACTAGGACCAGAGAGGGCTCCGTGGCCTCCGGAGGGGCGCCCGGTAGCCTCGACGGTCCACGAGCCTGGGGACAGCACGTCGCGACACTAGGACGGTGTCCCCGGGCTTTCCCGGGACTGTTGTCCCCGTGCGCCCTGGGCTGTCACGGAGCTCTGCCTCCCCCGTGCGCCCGGGACTGTCCCGGGAGATCCCGCCACTGCTGCCCCTGTGCACCCCGCGCTGTCCCGGGACATCCCGGGCTATCCCCGTTCCCCCGTGCGCCCGGAGCCGTCCGGGGCCGTCCCGGGTTATTCCGGGAGCAGCTCCTCCTTGTGCCGGGAGCTGTCGCGGGCCGGTGCCGGTGCCGGTGCCGGTAGAACGTGCGCGCGGGACGGCGGGGAAGGCGGGGGGCGGCAGCCGGGAGCTCTGGGCACGGGGCCGGGGCGCAGCCACCCGCCGGGCTAATCCGGGCCGTGACGGACAGCCCCGGCGCCGCCGCTCCCGCCGCCCCGTAAGAGATGCCGCAGCTCCGCCGCTCCCCATTGTTAGGGCGAGGACGCGGGGAGGCCCCGCGCGGCGGGACCGGCCCACGGGGACCCTCCGCGCCGCCCCTATAAGAGGGAAGGGGCTGGAAGATGCTCCCGGGTGCTGAGCGCTGTGCACCCGCCGCGCCGAGCCGAGTCCAGCCCTGCCGGCTCCCCGGGGAGCTGCCGGTACCGACCAGCGGCGCTGGGTACCGCGCACGGACCGCCGAGAACCAGCAGCGGTACCGACACCGGGTACCGAGCGCAGAGTGCGGAGCACCGGGTCCCCAGGAGCGGCGCCGCCAACGGAGCGCCCGACGCCGCGCTCCGGGGCCCGGTCAGCGGGCGCTGGGCACCGCACCCCCGACGCCGCGCCCCGGCCACCGGCTGCAGCCCGGTGGCGGCGGCGGTGCCGGCCCGCCCGCCCGCCCGGCGCTCCCCGCGTCCCCCCGCGGCCGTCCTCGTCTCGGAGCCGCCCCGCGCGTCCGGAAACACGCGTGGATGTAGCGGCCGGGCCGGGGGCTCTGCGGCACCATAAATACCGGGACGGCCGCTCGCCCGCGCACTCTGCCGGGGCTCCCGGGGCCGGAGCCATGCGCGCCGCCGCGCTGGGGCTGGCGCTCCGGGCACTCTGGGCTCTGGCCCTCTCCTCCCTCTCCAACACGCTGGCAGTGAACAACAGCGGGCGGTGGTGGTGAGTCGGACAGCACCGGCACCGGCACCGGCACCGGCACCGGCACCGGCAGCGGGGTGGTGAGGCGGGAGGGCGGGGCTGGCACGGGCACAGCGGGGACTGCCCTGTGCGCAGGGATGGGGCGTGTGGGGGGACACAGGGCTGCGACCCCCGTTTGGGATCCCTGCAGGGGATGCTGCGGTGGCACCGAGGAGCCTGCGGGGAGGCTGAGGTGAGGAGGGAGGCGCTGGGGACCCCCCGCTAGTGGTGACCGTCCCCACCTGTGCCGCAGGGGCATCATCAACGTGGCCTCGTCCACCAACCTGCTGACAGACTCCAAGAACGTGCAGCTGGTGCTGGACCCCAGCCTGCAGCTGCTGAGCCGAAAGCAGCGCAAGCTGATCCGGCAGAACCCCGGCATCCTGCACAGCGTCAGCTCCGGCCTCCAGACTGCCATCAAGGAGTGCAAGTGGCAGTTCCGCAACCGCCGCTGGAACTGTCCCACCTCCCAGGGCCCCAACATCTTCGGCAAAATCGTCAACCGGGGTGAGGCTGGGGGTCAGCACGGGGGGTCCCCACACCTCCTCCACGCACCCCCAAGTTGGGATGCTCGTCAAAGCGCCCCTGGTTTGTCACGGGGCATCACCAGCCCATCGTGATGGAGGGTTGGGGGTGCCAGTGGGTACCCCCTCCCCATCCTGGCAGCACCCTGAGGCCCCGCTCCCTCCACAGGCTGCCGGGAGACAGCGTTCATCTTTGCCATCACCAGTGCCGGTGTCACGCACTCGGTGGCCCGGTCGTGCTCGGAGGGGTCCATCGAGTCCTGCACCTGTGACTACCGGCGCCGTGGCCCTGGGGGCCCTGACTGGCACTGGGGGGGCTGCAGTGACAACATCGACTTCGGTCGCCTCTTTGGGAGGGAGTTTGTGGACTCCAGTGAGAAGGGCCGGGACCTGCGTTTCCTCATGAACCTGCACAACAACGAGGCCGGGCGCATGGTGAGGGCACTGCGGGCTTGGTGAGGGCACGGGGGGGTGGGCACAGAGATGAGCACGGCCACCAAGACCTTCAGCCTGTTCCCACGTGTGTGTTGGGAACAGCTGGGGTTGAGTTTCACACTTATCTTTGGGACAAGTGATGCCCAAGAGATGTGACACTGCAGGAACGAGGGATGTAGGAGCACGGTGGTCCCCAGGGGGTCCCAGGCTCCTCACAAGGCCCCAAATTCCCCTTTCCTTGCAGACGGTCTTCTCGGAGATGCGCCAGGAGTGCAAGTGCCACGGCATGTCGGGCTCCTGCACCGTCCGCACCTGCTGGATGCGCCTGCCCACCTTCCGTGCCGTGGGCGACGTCCTGAAGGATCGCTTTGACGGCGCTTCCCGCGTCATCTATGGCAACAAGGGCAGCAACCGGGCGTCGCGGGTGGAGCTGCATCACCTGGAGCCCGAGAACCCGGCCCACAAGCCCCCCTCGCCCCACGACCTCGTCTACTTCGAGAAATCCCCCAATTTCTGCACCTACAGCGGGAAGATGGGCACGGCGGGCACGGCCGGGAGGTTCTGCAACAGCTCCTCGCCGGGGCTGGACGGCTGCGAGCTGCTGTGCTGCGGGCGCGGGTACCGCACGCGCACCCAGCGCGTCACCGAGCGCTGCAACTGCACCTTCCACTGGTGCTGCCACGTCAGCTGCCTCAACTGCACCAACACCCAGGTGCTGCACGAGTGCCTGTGAGCTGCACCCCGGGACCACCCTGCCCAGCCCCGGAGGGGGTCTGCGCCACACGCCCCCCATGACGGGTGCCCGGCTGGATTGAAGGCACCTATGGGTGGGGGGGTGGATGTGTCCTAGGGACCCCCATCCTGCCGTGGGTGGGCTCAGTGCCAAGCACCTTCCCGGCCACTCCCCGGCTCCACGGGGTCACTTCTTGCTGTAAATAAAATATTTATTGTGGACGGTTTGGTGCTGCCGCCCCCACCCTGCTTCGCTGGCCCCAGGCCCTGTTTTTTATAATTAAAGATAATAATAATTAATAATAATTAATAATAATAATGATGCTTTGTTACAGGTGTCATTGATAGCCTTTAGAGAAGAATAAAGAATATATTTTTATCAGTCCTGCCCTGATTTTTGTCTGGGGGGGCTGGCGGAAGGAGGGGATGAGCTGTTGGGGGGACACCAATGTACCCCAAACTGTGCTGTCCACATCCATCTGTCCATCCATCACTTCTCCATCCCCTCACCTCCCCATTCCACATCCATCAGCCTCTCCGGCTGCTCTCTGTCCATCTTCCTCCTCCTTCCCTCCGCTCTCTTGCCATCCCCTCCCGGCAGACCCCCTTCCTCCTCCCGCTGTGCCCGTCTCCATCGCAGCCTTTCCTGCCGCCGCTCCCGGCCGGGACGTCCATCCCCACGGCTGCGGCGCCCATCACCATGGCACCTTGACTGCAGCATCTCCGATGCTGGAATTTGCCGGGGCGGTCGGGCTGGTGCCGCCGAGGCCGGGAGTTGGGAGCGGCCCCGGGAGGTACAAGACGACAGACAGGGAATGAGCATCGTCCATCACCGCTACCGGCCGGGGCTGACGGCTCCCCTCGGCTCCGGGGGAAAGGCAGGGCCGGGGGAGGGCACCGGGGTTACCGGGGCAGGGGCCAGAGGGGGCAGAGGTGGCCACTGGCCCCACAAACAGCCCTACATCCGTGCGTGACCACAAGAGAAATGTGGCAAAGGGGGGATGCAGCTCGGTGGTTGGCAGGTGTTCTGCTGGCATGGAAATCCTCCTGGGATGGGCATCTCTCTGGGACAGGGTTTCCTCGGGATGGGAATCCCTCTGGGATGGGCATCTCTCTGGGACAGGCTTTCCTCAGGATGCGAATCCCTCTGGAATGGGCATCCCGTCACAATGGGCATCCTCTTGGGACAGTCCTCCCCACCGGGATGGGAATTCAGCATGCAGGACATGCCCTGAGATGGGTTTTTCCCTGGGATAAGCACCCCAAAGGGGTGGGCATATCCCCAGAAGGGGCATCCTTGGGAAGGGAATCCTTCTGGGATGGGCATCCCCCTGTGATGGGCACCCTTGCGGTGGGCACAGGGTCCACACATCCCCCCTGCACCGTGACTTCACACTTGGGGACAATCAAAACCTCCCTCTCTGTGTCTGGGGGACCCCCAGCCCGGTGCCCACCTGTCCCGGGGGTCCCCCCAGCCCGGGCTCCCCCCCCAGAGCCGGGAACCTCTCGGGGCCCCTGAGGCTGCGCCGCATCAAAGGCTGCGGGATGACGCTGCCACCACCCGAAATATCCCGCGGAGCCGATAGTGGAAAAGTTGATGTTTAGACTCAAAGGAGGGGGGGAAAAACACCCTGGGGGCCCCCGCTGCCCGCGCCAAGGTCAAAACACAGCCCAGCGTGGAGAATAAAATACCAAAAGGCAAGGAAAACGCCTGGAAAGGAACACAGCCCGAAATAACCCTCCGAGCATCTCCCGCCTGCCGGGTTATCTGCCTGCTAAATTCTGCTCCTGCTTCAGCATGAAAATAGCCTGTTTTCCTGCGGTAGGAGTCAGGAATATAGATAATGACATTCTTATAAGTCACCTCTGTTACTCAGCTTTTCCTGTGTGTCCTGCTGGGCACCTCGGGCAGCCGCGACCCCCGGGTGGGCAGGGGCACCCTGGGCACGGGGCACAGACCTCCCCGGCTTGGACAAATATTCCTGGGTGCTGGAAATAGCTGCTGTGGGCCAGAGCAGGGCCAGGGAGAGGGCGGTGCCATCCTGCAGCAGGCTGTCACAGCTGGGAACAGCTGGATGGTGGCCACAAGCTGGGTCTGCCGAGGGCTGGGACAACCCCAGCCCTGGTCAGGGATGGGGTGCAGGGGGCTCTGCCTGGGGGTGTGGGACAGAGAGACAGGATGACACACGGAAGTGAAGGACAGAGGGACAGGGCTGCTTTCAGGACAGAGGAAAGATGTCATTCTCAGAAATGTGGGGCACTGGGACAGGACAGAGCCCAGGGGTGCAGGACAGAGGGACACAGCCATGCCCAGGAGTGCAGGACAGAGGGACAGAGCCATGCCCAGGGGTGCAGGACAGAGGGATGGTGACATTCCCCGAAGTGCAGGACAGAAAAACAGGACAATGCCCAAAGTTTCTGGTCAGAGGGACAGGACGACACAGAGAGATGCAGAACAGAGCCATGCCTAGAGGTGTGGGACAGAGGGATGGTGTCATTCCCAGAATGCAGACAGAGGGACAGGACAGTGCCCAGGGGTGCAGGACGGGGGAATTGTGTCATTCCCAGAGGTGCAGGACAGGGGAATTGTGTCATTCCCAGAGGTGCAGGACAGGAGAGTGCCCAGGGGTGCAGGACAGGGGAATTGTGTCATTCCCAGAGGTGCAGGACAGGGGAATCGTGTCATTCCCGGGGGTGCAGGACAGGACAGTGCCCAGGGGTGCAGGACAGGGGAATTGTGTCATTCCCGGGGGTGCAGGACAGGACAGTGCCCAGAAAGGTGGGGCAGGAGGACTCTGTCATTTCCAGAAATGCAGAACAGAATGACAGGACAGACAGACAGAGCTATGCCCACCTGCCCAGACCCTCAGGTGGCCCCATCCCACCTGCGGGACCGTCCCCATCCCCTCCCATCCCATCCCCTGTCACCATCACCAGCGGCACAGCCCCGTCCCGGCTCCCCTCGCCTCCGGTCCATGCGGACCCACGTCCCGCCAGCTCCCGGCTTGTCCGGCCGCCCCCTCCCATCCGCCGCATTCCTCCGGCGCGGGGCCAACGCGCCCAGCAACGGTGGCAGCGCTGGCCTCTAATCCCCGGGCATGCCAGCCCCGGGGGGACCGTCGCCGTCACCCACTCCCTGATAGGTGACCAATGCCCGAGACGAACAATTAGGGACAAAGCGGAGCCGCCGGGGGCTAACGCCGGCCTTCACGGGTGCCTTGTGCGGCATTCGGCGGGTTTAATGAATTGTCCATCAATCCTTTCAGCTCCGCTCGCCCGGGCTGGATTAATCTGAGAAGCCGCAGTGGGGAAGGAGCCGCTAAGCCTGTATTTATTACTCTGCCATTGTAACTAATTGAGGTAATTATCTGTGACTCCAACCCCGCGCAACAATGCCGCATTCACCGGACCCTTCCCACCGGCTCCTCGCGCGGCCTGGGAGAGCCGGCACCGCGGGCTGGGACGGGGACACGCTGGGACAGGGACACGCTGGGACAGGGACACGCTGGGACAGGGACACGCTGGGGACGCTCAGGAAGGTGGCGGGGAACCAGGTGACACCGCGCTGTGGGGACACGGACGGTGCTGCTGGGGTGTGGCATGGCCAGTGCCAGCCGCACGTGTCGGGGACACCGCCAACAGCAGCGCACACACGGACACAGAGCTCTGGGGACACCATTGTCACCGGCGACACACGCAGGTCACAGCTCGCTGGGGACACCGCCAGCGCTGGCACATACATGGACGTGGCTGCTTTGGGACATTGCCAACAGCAGTGACACATGAGACACTCTGGGGACGCCAGTCACCACCAGTGACACACGCGGGTCGCGGCTGTCTGGGGACAGCAGCAGCACACACATGGGCACAGGCCTGTGGTGACACCGCTGTCACAAGTGACACACGAGGCTCTCAGACACCAGCAGCACCCACGACACACGCGGGTCACTGGGAACACAGCCAGAGCTGGACATGCCACCGTCACCGGTGACACACGAGGGTCACCGCCAGCCCCGGTGACACGCAGGGCTGCAGTGACTCTCAGACAGCACCGGCGCGGGTGTCGCACGTGGCTGACGGCTCTCTGGGGACACAGCACCGCTCCCGGGACAGGCGCGACCCCCGGAGCCCCCCGGGGCGCTCGGTCACCGGCTGCGCGGCGACATCTGGCGGCCACGGGCGACAACGCGTCCCTCTCCGGGGGCTCCGGTACCGGGAGGGACCCCCCGGTCCCACGCGTTGGCACCGCACGGGCTGAGCCCCCCCTGGCCCCGGGGGTCCCCGGGCTGCGGCGGGTCCGGGGGCCCGGCGGGTGCCCCGGGGGTGCCGGGGGAAGGCGCTGGCGCCGGGGCAGCCCGAATTAGAAGGTGATTTTCCCGGCGGGGAGCGGGTTTGGGCAGGAGCTGATCCCACGGGAAGGGCAGCGCCGCTGCCCCCGCGTCTGGGACACCCCGCGCCACGCCGGGCACCGCGCCGAGCCGGGGCATGACGCGCTGTGCTGCGCCGTGCCAGGTTATACCAGGCTGTGCCAAGCTGTGTTAGTTTGTGTTGAGCCGTGTCAGGTTATGCCAACCTGTGCCAAGCTGTGCCAAATCGCAAAGAGCTGTTCTGGGTTGTTCCGGGCTTTGTGAAGCTGTGCTGTGCCAAACTGAGCCATGCCAGGCTATGCTAAGGTGTGCCAAGTCGTGCCCAGCTGTGCTGAGCTGTGCCAAACAGGCTGTGCCAAGCGTTCCGGGCTGTGCTGAGCTGTGCTGAGCCATGTCAGGTGGTATCAGGCTGTGCCAAGCTCTGCCAGGCTGCGCTGAGCTGTTCTGAGCTGTGCCTTGCCATTCAAAGCCGTGCCAAGGCTGCTGAGTTGTGCTTGGCTCTTCTGGGCTTTGCCAAGCCACGCCAGGCTGCTGTGCCAAGCCAGCCCGTGCCAAGCTGTGCCAGGCTATACCAAGCTGTGCCAAGACCTGCTGGGCCATACCAAGCCACGTTCCAATCCGTGCCAGGCCGTGGCAGGCTGCATCGTGCCGTGACAATCTGTGACAATCCGTGACAAGGCACGTGGCTCACACCACACTGTGCCAACCCTCCTGTGCCGTGCCAGGCCATGCCAAGCCGTGCCAGGTGCCACCGTACCGTGTGCAGGACCACACCTGTGCCAGGCTGAGCTGCAGTTGTCATCGTGGCTCAGGCCAGACCCAGGTGTGGCACTCCCATGCCACCTCGGCCACACGCCAGGACAGGGGACACATGGGGTGACGTGGCCCCGGGGGTGCCCCCCCAGCCTACCGGGTGGCCTTGCTGCGACAGCTGCCCCGTGCCGTGACCTCCGCGCCGGTGTCACCGGCATAATGACAGGGTCGCGCCGGGGGGCGGGGGAGGAGCCGGTTTTAAATAACGTGCAAATTGGACACGATATTTGTGCGGTTTCCTGGGGCCGCGGGGATCCTCCCCCCCCCCGCAGCGTGACTAAGAGGTGGCGGCTGTTTGGGGGGGGGGGACAGTGGACAGTCCCCCCCACCCCGGGTGAGTCACTCGGGGTCCCCCCCCGGCCGTGACGTGGGGTCGGTGGCCGAGGGCCAGCCCTGCTGTGCTCACCTACAATTATGGGGGATACGGGGGGAGCTGGCACGTCCTGCCCGTGTTGTGACGCACTGTGGTGGCCGCCGGGACACCCGGGACCTCCGACTGACCCCGGCACCATAACGGGGGAGGGGTCCGGACACCGGGAATGCCACGGGGGCGTGCCCACCCACACACCTTGCTGAGGAGGTGATGCCCCCTCCCCCGACCCCACACAAACAGGGGCAGAGGCGGCACAACGGCATCGCGGAGCTTTTATTGGGGTCAGCCCGTGGGAACTCCAGCCCCGAGCCCCACCCAAGCCCCTCCCCTGAGAACCACACCCCTGAAAGCCCCGCCCCATAAGCGCCACACCCATTCAAGCCCCGCCCCTCAGGCAGGGGTGGGGCTGGCGGAGCCCGGGGGGGCTCCGGTGCTCTCCAGGCTGCTGCTGCTGCTGCTGTAGGCGCGGGGGTCTCGGCAGAGCCGCTGCCGGGAGCCCCCCACGCTGCCCTCGGCATCCGAGTCCGAGTCGGGCGCCGTGTGCCGGCGGATGCGGGACACGGCCTCTCGCAGCGCCTGGGCGTACAGCACCGGCCGCCGCGGGGGGAGCCGCCCGCGGGGCCCCCCGCAGCCCCCCGGGCTCTGCCACGGGCTGCGGGGGCTGCCGGGGGGCTCCCGGGGCGGCGAGGGCGCGGCAGGAGGGCTGCCAACCCCGGGGGGCACGGAAGGGCTGCGGGGAGGGGTGCCAGGCCCCCCCAGGGATGCCCTGGCATAGCGGACCTGCTGTCGCTGCGGGGGTGGCACGTACTGGGCACGGACCACCACGCGGGTGGCGTCGATGAGGACGTGTCCCCCCGTCCCCCGCTGGCCCCTCCCGCGCCCCGGTGCCCGCTCCCGGCCGGCTGATGCCCGTGGCAGCGTCTGGCAGTGCCGGGGGGTGCCAGGCCCGCCTGGGGACAGCGGCGTCCCACGGGGCCACCGGTGCTTGGCCTCGGTGGCCGCCCGGGGCAGCGTGTGGCTCCAGCCCCCCGGCACAGCCCCCCGGGCCCGAGGAGCCGGCGGGGGGCTGCGGGGTCCCCGCAGGGGGCGGAGCTGCAGGGTGCGGTGGGGACCGTCATAGGCGGGGGGGGCGATGTAAGGGGGGGGTCCCCCACGGCGGGCGTGGGCCGCCTGCACCCGCTGCATGTGCACCTCGTAGGTGGGGGGGCCCAGCTTGTCCCCCGACAGCGGGGGCCGAGGCGTGGGCACGGGGTGGCCCCCCCAGGCTCCAGTGCCCCCTGGCACTGCCCCCTCAGGCTGCCGCGGGGGGCAGGGGGTGGGGGGTACCCGGGGCCGGGCGGTGAAGTCCTGCAGGCGGCAAGGGGGGTTGGAGGGCACTGGGGGCCAGGGGGGGGCCAGCTCGGCCACAAAGCGCTTCTCCAGGAACCTGCAAGACAGAGAGGGGGAGTGAGGGGAGCGAGGGAGGGGAGCAGGATGGAAACCCCCCCCCCCCACCCAGCCCGCGGTCCCCACTCACGCGTACTCCCCGGCGATGCGGCGGTAGGTCCAGGGGGGCTCGGGCCAGCAGCCCGCGGCCATGCCGGTGGCACCGGGGCTGCAACACGCCACCGTGTCGATCTCCACCAGCACCAGCTTGGTCCGCTCGCAGATCCGCAGGCGCCCCGCACGCCTCTCCGGACCCCCCAGCATGGCCCCGGCCGAGAGGGGGGTCCCCGCGGCGGGGGGCTCGGCGGAGCCTCGGCGGGGCCAGCAGCCCACCCACGCGCGCCCACCTGCCGCACGTGTGCCCGCGGGGACGCCGTGTCCCGCCCGGTGCCACCTCGGGCCACGCTGACCCCCGGGCGGCCGGCGCACCGTGGGGACCTCACCGGCCGTCCCAGGGGTGTCGTGTGGCGTGTGTGTGTTTGTGTCCCCCCCCCCAGCCCGCCGCCCCGCGGGATCCCTTCCCCCCCCTGCGACAAGCAGGCGATGGCGGGTTTGGCACCAAGCGCTGCAGCCCACGCGGGCTCCGAGCGGAGCTTAGCAACCCTCCGGCGGCGGCATGGCAACCGGCACGGCACCCCCCCCGAGTCCCCCGGGCCCCCCGGTACCTGCCCGGCGCTCCGCAGCCTCTGCCGGACCCCGGGACTGGCACGGACAGGGTCCCTGGGCCGGCTGTCCCCTCCCCGCCAGGAATGTGCCTCGCTCAGCACGGCCGGGCCTCGCTCGCGCCTCCCCTGCGGGCACCCGGCTGCAAACTGCCGTGTCCCGGCTGCCCGCGACCCCCGCCAGCCCCCCACGGCGCCCTTACATCCAGCTGCCCCCTCCGCCTCCCCCAGACCCTGCCCGACTCCCCCCGCTCACCGCGGTGCCCACCAGAGGGTCCCCACGTCCTGCCAGGTCCCCGTCTCTGTCCCATCCCCAATCCTGGCTTTTTAGAAAAGCCACAGGCGGAACAAACAGGGATTTAGGGTCTGGGCGAGCTCAGCAGATTCCCCCTTCCCACGGGGGGGGCCACTGGGACACCCCAAATCCCCCTCCCCACAGCCCCCCTCCCTGGCCAGTGCCCCCCGTGCCCTGCACGGAGCCAGGGTGGTGCCAGGTCTGTGTTTATTCGTGGTTTCTCTGCACACACGAAGCGGTGGCGGGCGTGGGCACAGCCGGGGGAACCTGGGGGAGACCCCCGGGGGCGTGGGGGGGTCCCCGGGCCAGGTGGAGCTCCCCAAACCCAGGGAGAGGGTGCAGGGTGACAGGGATGAGAGGCCACACAAGGAACAGCCCTGGCATGGCTAAGGGTGACCCCAGCGGGGTCGAGGGCTGCCCCCATCACCCCACACGGCTTTGGGGTGCAGGGCACGGCATGGGGGGGGCTGTGGGCTCCCCCCCACCCAGGGCACGGCAGCAGGGGCTGCCCCAGGGCTGGGGGTTATTGCTGGATGCTGCTGGTGAGTGGGGGGCATGCCCCGGGTGTCCCCACCAGCCCGGGGGGGGCACAGTGATACGGGAGAAGAGAATGGGGGGGTTGGGAGGACTGAACCCCCCCCCCCTTATTGCCTCAGGGGCCCTGGGGGAGGACCAGGGCTTGCAGGATGTCCGAGAGGGAGACGATCCCTTTAACCACATCGCTCTCATCCACCACCACCAGCCGGTGGACCTGGGGAGGGGGGACACAGGGAGGGGCTGAGGGGGTGCAGGGACCCCAGCCTCCCCCCAGCCTGACCCCCCCAGCACCCCGGGGCTGTTACCTCAGCCTCGACCAGGCGGTTGATGATGGTTTCCAGCGTCTCGTGCTTGTAACACTTGAGGACCCCCTCGAAGTAGTGGGAGCGGTGCTGCAGCGCCCGCGTCACCGTCACGTCCAGGTTGTTGTAGGTCTTCTCAGCTGCCAGGTTCTGGGGCAGGGACAGGCATTGGGGACACAGCTGGGATTAGGAGACTCCCCACAGCATCCCCCCAACCCAGGATTTTCCCCCCTAACCCAGGATTTTCCCCCCAGCCCAGGATTACTCACAATAACATCGAATTTGGAGTAGATGTCCACCACGCGCCCTGGGGAGGGAGGGGAGCAGCTCAGCCAAGCCCCTGGTGCTCTGGAGGGGACACGGCCCCCCAAGGAGGTCACCTGGGGACATCCAAAGCCAGGACAGGTCATCCTCACCTGAGTCATCGACCACGGGCAGCGCGGAGACGCGGTGCTGCACGAAGATGCCCAGGGCCACGTAGATGGGGGTGCTGGTGCCAACCACGGCGATGTTCCTGTAGGTGCCAATCTGCAGCTCCTCCAACGTCCGTGCCATGAACTCAGGCTTGGGCACCTCTGAGATCTGAGGGGAGAGTGAGGGGCTGAGCCAAGGCCTGGGGGGGACAGCACAGAGAGCTGGGGGGGTTGTGGGACCCCCAGGCAGGGGCGGTGTCCTGGGGGTCTTCTGGCACTGCAGTGTGTGGTGAGGTACCAGAGCTGTGCCCACCCAGAGCTGGTGATACCCAGCGTGCAGGCACCTGGCACAGCCCGGCTGGGGGTTTCAGAGTGACCCCTGAGGCAGCCAAGGGCTCTGGGGCAGCTTTTGGCATGGCCTGAGGGAGGCGTCTCAGGGCAGCCCCTGGCTCAGGGCCTGGCACAGCCTGGGCTGGCACTTGGCACAGCCTGGACTGGGAGTCCCAAGGCAGCCCCTGGCTCAGGCCTGGCACAGCCCAGGATGGGGGTCCTGGGGCAATCCCTGGCACAGGCTGGGCTGAGAGGCTCAGGGTGGTCCCTGGCACAGCCCAGGATGAACATCCTGGGGTAACACCTGGAGCAGGTACCAGGCACAGCCCAGGCTGGGGGTCCCAGCACGGCCCTGGCACAGCCCACGCCGAGGGTCCTGGTCTGGCCCCCACCACCAGCAAGGGGCAGAGACTCACAAAGAGCTTGAGGAACTTGAGGATGCGTTTGTGGGTGAGGATGTAGAGCGTGTTCCCCGAGTCGGGGTCGATGACGGGCAGGCGATGGATCTTGTTCCGGATCAGGGAGGAGACGGCGTCAAACAGGCTGTGGGGGGGAAGGGAGGGGGGATTTGGGGAGTTCCTGGGAGTGCCACCACCAGCCGTGCCCCTCTCCCTGCCCCCCGGGGTACCTGGCGCTGGGGGAAATGCAGACCAGTGGCTTGAAGGAGTCTTGCAGATAAACCTCTGTGGGGAGAGGGGTGGGTGAGGGGATGGGGGGTGGGACTGGGGGGCTCCGGGCTGGGAAAGGCAGGAGGCAACCAGCAAAGACCCTCCTCACCTCTCCACGTCTCTATTTTATGTTCCTCCAGCTCATAGATCTGCACCTGTGAGGAGGAGGAGGAGGAGAAATCCAGATCAGCCACCCAGGGTCAGGCAGAGCCCGAGCCGAGCCCCCCGCAGACCCCGGCCCTCACCATGGGGGATTTGTAGTAGCGGTGCAGGATGTTGATGAAGTCGGTGATGGTCAGCATTCCTGGGGGGCACGCAGGGTGAGGAGGGTCCTGCCAGCCCCCCTCAGCCCCCAGAGACCCCCGGAGCCCTGGCTCACCTACAAAACTTTGCTTTTTGCTGTCCCAGAGCGGCGCTGCCCGCACACCGTTGGTGACCAGCGCGAAGAACGCCTTCTTCACCTGCAGGCACGGGGGTCAGGGAGCCCCCAAAAGTGCCTCCCTGGCCCCAAAAGTGCCCCCCCGGCCCTGGCACACCTGCAGGGATGTGTCGAAGACGACCAGTTTGGAGCTGGTGGGGATCAGGTCGTAGCAGCGATGGGATTTCATGAAGGCGGTGTAGGCACCGCGGTGAGGGTCCCCTGGGGTGGCAGCGTCAGGGGGCACCCCAAGACCTGGAGAACCCCAAAAACCCAGGACATCCCCAATCCCGGGACACCCCCCAGCCCAGACACCCCAAATCCTGTGGTATCCCCAGTCCCTGACACCCCAAAATCCTGGGACACACCAAATCCCGGGACACACCAATACCCGGGATACCCCAAATCCCGGGATACCCAAATACCCAGGATACCCCAAACCCTTGAATGCCCCAAGTCCCGTTTCACTCCCAGTTCCAGGACACCCAGCTCAGGGCTCTGGGACACCCCTAACTCCGGGATATCTCCACTCATGGGGCATCCCAAATCCTACAACACCCATCTCAGGGTTCTGGGGTACCCCAGATTCTGGGATATCCCCGGTTATGGAGCACCTCAAATCCTGCCACATCCAGCCCAGGGTCGCCCCTAACTCTGGGATATCCCCGGTCATGGAGCATCCCAAATCCTGCAGCACCCGGCTCAGGGACACCCCTAACTCCGGGATGTCCCGGTTATGGGGCACCCCAAATCCTGCCACACGCAGCCCAGGGTCGCCCCTAACCCCAGGATATCCCCGGTTATGGAGAACCCCAAATCCTGCCACATTCAGCCCAGGGTCATCCCTAGCTGCGGGATATCCCTGGTTATGGGGCACCCCAAATCCTGCCACCTGTCCCAGCTCCGGGACACCCCTAACTCCGGGATGTTCCGGGTTATGGAGCATCCCAAATCCTGCAACACCCAGCTCCGGGACACCCCAGACTCCGGGATATCCCCGGTTATGGAGCACCCCAAATCCTGCCACACGCAGCCCAGGGTCATCCCTAACTGCGGGATATCCCTGGTTATGGGGCACCCCAAATCCTGCAACACGCAGCCCAGGGTCGCCCCTAACTCCGGGATGTCCCGGGTTATGGAGCACCCCAAATCCTGCAACACTCAGCTCAGGGACATCCCTAACCCCAGGAAATCCCCGGTTATGGAGAACCCCAAATCCTGTCACACACAGCCCCGGGCTCCCCCAGACCCGGGACAGGACCCCCCAGCGGCCCTTGGGACACCCAAATCACCGCGTCCCCTCCCGCACCGGGAGCGCCCCGGAATCACCTTCCAGCCCCGGGGGGCTCAGCTCCGCCGGGCTCTGGGCGGCCGGGCCCGGGCCGGGGCCGGGGTCAGGCTCGGGGCCGGGGTCCTGCGGACAGACGGGGGCGGGTCAGACGTGGCCGCGGTCCCGGCCCCGGCTCCCCCCAGCCCCGCTGTCCCTCCCACAACCTCCATGGGTCCCGCTCCGTCCCGAGGCGCCGCTGCCCCGCTTCCGCCCGGCTCCGGCCCCGCGTCCGCCCGGTTACTGCCCCGCTTCCGCCGGGTTCCTGTCCCACTTCCGCCCGGCTCCGGCCCCGCGTCCGCCCGGTTACTGCCCCGCTTCCGCCGGGTTCCTGTCCCGCTTCCGCCCGGTTCCTGTCCCGCTTCCGCCCGGTTACTGTCCCGCTTCCGCCGGGTTCCTGTCCCGCTTCCGCCCGGTTCCTGTCCCGCTTCCGCCCGGTTACTGCCCCGCTTCCGCCCGGCTCCTGTCCCGCGTCCGCCCGGTTACTGCCCCGCTTCCGCCGGGTTCCTGTCCTGCTTCCGCCCGGTTCCTGTCCCGCTTCCGCCCGGTTCCTGTCCCGCTTCCGCCCGGCTCCGGCCCCGCGTCCGCCCGGTTACTGCCCCGTTTCCGCCGGGTTACTGTCCCGCTTCCGCCCGGTTCCTGTCCCGCTTCCGCCCGGTTCTTGTCCCGCTTCCGCCCGGTTCTTGTCCCGCTTCCGCCCGGTTCTCGGAACCACTCCGGCCCCAGTCCCGGTCCCGATCCCGGTCCCCGTCCCGGTTCCGCTCGGTTCCCGGTTCCGCCCGGTTCTCGGAACCACTCCGGCTCCGGCTCCGGTCCCGGTTCCGCTCGGTACCCGGTCTCAGTTCCGCCCGGTTCTCGGAACCACTCCCGGTCCGTTCCCGGTCCCGGTTCCCCCCCGATTCCTGCCCCGCTTCCGCCCGGTTCTCGGAACCACTCCGGCCCCGGTCCCAGTCCCAGTTCTGCTCGGTTCCCGGTCCCGGTCCCGCCCGATTCCTGCCCCGCTTCCGCCCGGTTCTCGGAACCACTCCCGGTCCGTTCTCGGTCCCGGTTCCTGCCCCGCTTCCCCCGGTTCCCGGAGCCAGTCCGGCCCCGTTCCGGCCCCGGTCCCCCCCGGTTTCTGTCACCACTCCCGCCCGTTCCCGTTCCCGGACTCCCGGCCGCCCGGAGCCCTTCCCCTCCCGCCGGGTTCCCTTTTTTGGGGATGGTTTTGGGGAGGGGGTCACAGGTGTAGGGACCCCCGGGGGCTCGGTGACACGGCGGGACACACCTGGGGATGGCCGGGGAGGGGGGACAGGGACAGGGGGTCCCGGGAACGGCGGGGGTGGGGACACACAGGAGGGTCCCCCGGGGGTTGGGGACAATAGTGAGGGTCCCCAGGGGTGGGGACAGAAATGAGGGTCCCGGGGCTGGGGACACAGGAGGGTCCCCAAGGGGTTGGGGACAGAAATGAGGGTCCAGAGGGTGGGGACACTCAGGAGGGTCCCCGAGTGTGAGAACGCATGAGGGTCCCAGGGGTGGGGACAGACAGGAGGGTCCCCAAGGGTGGGGACAGAGGAGGGTCCCCAGGGGTGGGGACAATAGTGAGGGTCCTCGGGGTGGGGACAGAAATGAGGGTCCCCGAGGGGCTGGGGACACAGGAGGGTCCCCGGGAGTGGGGACACAGCTGGGGTCCCTTGGGCTGGGGACAGAAATGAAAGTCCCCAAGAGTGGGGACAGAAATGAGGGTCCCCGGGGGTTGGGGACACATAGGAGGGTCCCCGAGGGTGAGGACACACGAGGGTCCCAGGGGTGGGGACAGGAGGGTCCCCAGGGGTGGGGACAGAAATGAGGGTCCAGAGGGTGGGGACACAGGAGGGTCCCCAGGGGTGGGGACAATAGTGAGAGTCCTCGGGATGGGGACAGAAATGAGGGTCCCCGGGGGTTGGGGACAATAGTGAGGGTCCCCAAGGCTGGGGACAGAAATTAGGGCCCCCGGGAGTCGGGGACACACAGGAGAGTCCCCGAGGGTTAGGACACACGAGGGTCCCAGGGGTGGGGACAGACAGGAGGGTCCCCAAGGGTGGGGACACACACGAGGGTCCCCGAGGGTGGGGACAGAAATGAGGGTCCCGGGGCTGGGGACACAGGAGGGTCCCCAAGGGGTTGGGGACAGAAATGAGGGTCCCCAAGGGTGGGGACACTCAGGAGGGTCCCGGGGCTGGGGACACAGCTCGGGGTCACCCAGGGCAGGGTCACAGGTTTTGGGGACAGCAAGGAGCAGGGCTGTCCTGGCTGGCCCCGCTGTCCCCCCCAGCAGCCCCAGGAGGGATCAGGCGGCCTCGGCTTCTCACGCGCTTTATTTAAAATAACATCCAGTGGTTCCGGTATTGGTAAAAACGGGATTTCTACACGCCCCGGCCTATGTACAGCTCTGAAAGTTAAATTTCTCGTATATTTTCTGTTAAAACTTTCTCATCCCCCCCCACTCGAGCTTTTCCTCTGTTTTTTTTTTTTTCTTGTTTTTTTAAATTTTCTTTTTTTTAAAGATTTTTACCTTAAACTTTTTTTTTGTTTTGTTTTTGTTTGTTTTTTTTTTTTTTTTTTTTGCAGCTTTGACGAGTTTGCGGAAGCAGCTTTTCAAGATCGGCCCCCCCCAACTGCACCGGGGCGGGGAGGGGGGGCACCACCCCCGTGAGACCCCCACCCCACGCCTTTCCAGGAGCAGGGGGGTCCCTCCCTTTCCTTCCCCCGCGCCGTGTTTGTGCGTTAAGAGATCCCGGCGCCCCCCGGGGTCCCCCCCCGGAGTGGGGAGGGGGCGGGCAGGGACCCCGGGGGGGCCGCAGCCGGCACGGGGGGGGGGGTCTGGATGGGGGGGGGGGGTCGGGGGTGTTAATGCCCACTCGCTGCTTCGCTCTCCGAGGCCGCCCCTGCCTGGCAGGAGGTTCCAGAGAGACCCCCCCCCTCCCCACCCCCACCTCGGAGATTGGGTTTTTAACCCCCCCCATCTCTTTTTTTTTTTTTAATTTTTTTTTTTTGCCCCTGCACCCCAAATCTCAGCCCAGCAGAGCACAAAGAGCCCCCCCCCCCCCCAGCCCCGTCTAGTATATACAATATAAGGTATAAATAGATAAATAACCTTCCCCCCCCCAGTGCAGCCCCAGCTGGGAGGGCCAAGGGTGAGTGGGGGGGGGCTCCACCCAGCCCCTCCAGCCGTGGGGGGAAGGAGGGGTCCCCACCCAGCCCCTCCAGCCCCCCACCAGAGCTGGGGGAGTGGGTTTGACCCCCCCTCACCCTCCCCCATCCCCACCTCACACCTTGGCACGGCTGGGACCTCCTGAGGGGAGGGGGGGACAAGGAGGGGGTGTCCCCGTGTCCCCCCCTTCCAGGTGTCCTGGTGAAGGGCCACACCTGAGGAGGGGGACACGGGGAAGCCACATCCTCTGGAGCCCGAGGGAAAGACCCCCCTGCTCCTTGCGGGGGGGCAGGTTGGGATGGAGGGGGGCTCACATTTAAAAACAACAACAAATAAAAAGAAACAAATCTAACACTTAAAATGAGGTAGGTTTGGGTGCAGAAGCTCCTTGTGTCTGTCGGGGTCTTGGCTGCATCCCGCCGCCGCTCCGGGGGTCTCGTCCACACGCACAAACAAAAAAGAGATCAAAAGGAAAAACCGAGCGAGCTCTGGCCGCCGCCACGCCGGGCGGGGCAGAGCCCGGATTGTCGAGCTCAAGGAGTCTGTGTTACCTTGGTAATTAGCGAGCAAATATTATTAGTTTCTAAAAAAAAAAAAAAAAAAAAAAAGGAAAAAAAAAAAAAAAAAGAAACCAATAAAATAAAATAAAATAATCGTTATATCCAGACCGGCTCCGCACAATCGCTCCGGCCGCGCTGGGCCCGGTGCTGCTGCTCCCCCGTGGCTCTCCCACGAGGGAGGCAGGCAGGGGGGTGGTGAAGGGGGCGTTTCTGAGCCCCCCCACTCCTTTTTTCTCCTCGCAGGACGAAGCAAAGAAAACCCTGAGTTGCCAGTTCATCTGTCCGTCCGTCCCGCTCGGGCAGGGCCGGCAGCGCTGCAGCCGCTGCTCTCCCTCAGTGCCCGGCCGCCCCTGGCACCTCCTGCAGCCCTGGGGGGCTCGGCGAGGTCTCTGAGGCGGGGGTGGCAGCCCCCAGCCCCTTTTTTCCCAGTTAGTTCATCCACTTCCTGCAATTCCAAGCTCCACAGTGGCAGGGGATCTTGTGCTGATCGTCCTCGAAGTCGAACTGGTAGTCGTAGGTGAGCTGGGAGGGAGCGGGGAGTCACCCAAAGCACAGAGCTCGGCCCTGCCACCTCCAGCCCCCCTCCCTGGGACCCCCAGGACCCCCTCAGCACCCCCTCAGCCCCTCACTGACCTCCTCCCCCTTGGGGATGCGCCGGCTGGAGATGATGATGATCTTGTCCTCCTTGTCGAAGGTCACGACTTCGGCCACGCAGTTCGGGGCGCACGAGTGGTTGATGTACCTGGGGGACGAGCAGGGTCAGCACCAAGCCAGGGGCAGGACAGACGGACGTCATGGCTCCCTCTGGGGGTAGCCCAGCACCCCAAAGCCCCCCGTGCTCACCTGGCCGGGCCCCCCGTCAGCGTGGCGTCAATGACGTGCTCGTTGTTGATGCGGAACATGTAAATGCCGCGGTTCTGCCACCGAGGAGAAGAGGGGGTTCAGGGGTGCACTGAGGTCCCCACAGCCCACCTGAGTCCACTTCCACCACCCTAAGTCCCACTGGAGACCCTCAAATCCCATATGAGTCCCTCCACATCCCACCTGAGTCACTTCATGTCCCACCAGAGCTCCCAACATCCCAAGACTCTCCATGTCCCACCAGAACCCTTGATATCCCTCTCAAGTCCCTCCACATCCTGAGTCTCCCCATGTCCTGCCAGAGCCTTCAACATCCCACCAACTCCACCCACACCCCACCTGAGCCTCCAACAACCCAAGTCCATCTCAAAGACCCTCCATGTTCCACCAGAGCCCACAACATCCCACCCAAGTCCTCTCTCATCCCACCCGAAACCCCAACATCCCACCTGACTCCTCCCATGTCCTTCTCAGAGTCCCTCCATGTTCCTCCAAAGTCCACAACGTCCCACCCAAGTCCACTCTCATCCCACCCGAAACCCCAACATCCCACTGACTCCTCCCGTGTCCTTCTCAGAGTCCCTCCATGTTCCACCAGGGCCCAAAAGGTTCCACCCAAGTCCATTCTCATTCTACCTGAGCTCCCAAAATCCCACCTGACTCCTCCTGTGTCCTTCTCAGAGTCCCTCCATGTTCCTCCAAAGCCCACAACGTCCCACCCAAGTCCACTCTCATCCCACCTGAGCTCCCAAAATCCCACCTGACTCCTCCCGTGTCCTCCTCAGAGTCCCTCCATGTTCCACCAGAGCCCACAATGTCCCACCCAAGTCCCTCCACATCCGGCCCCAGTCCCCACACGAGCCCCCAGCACCCGAGCAGAGCCCCACCTGCTCCTCATAGATCTTCTCCCGCCGGTTGGCCACCTCGTTGCGGATGATGGTGCCGATGTACTCGATGACCATCGTGTGCTTCTCGATGTCCTTGGCCGCGTAGAGCCCCAGCCCCTGGATGCGGGACCGTGCCAGGTACACGTTGTTCTTCCACTCCGTCTTCAGGCGCCGGTACTGGGAGGACTTGGAGTGCACAAACTGCTTGCTGTAGGGTGTGTTGGTTTCGCCCGTGAACGTGCTCTGGTAGGCCTTGGACATGCTTGTGCTGTTCAGGGTGTGGGGCCTTTCAGGGGAGGGGGATGAGAAGGGTTAGAGATGAGAGATCCCCAGGGATCCCAGCTCTCCTGGTGGATCCCAGCTGTCCCAGTGAATTCCAGCCCCGCTTACCGCTTGTAGTGGGTGAGGATCTTGGGCTCGGAGCGGGCGCAGCCGGTGGGATTGATCATCAAGGGCAGCTCCATCAGAGGATGGCGCCCGTAGCGGAACAGGTAGTTCTGGCAGCTCTCCACGCCCGGCAGCTGCAGAGGGGGACACGGAAGGACCAGGAGTCAAGAGGCAGCAGCAGAACCACTGGGTCTTTCCCCAGGAGGGTGGACCCCCAGTGTGGAGGAGAGACCTGGGACCTACCGACTCGGCGATGCGCAGCACCGCGTGCACCGTGAGGCCGAAGAGCTCCTCGCCCTTCAGGTACTCGGGGAAGAGTCGCAGCATGTCGGCCTCCTTCCTCATCATCGCCACTGGCTCGATGATCCGGTTCCAGACAGCTGCCAAGGGAAGGGAGAACCACAGAATTAATTAGGCTGGAAAAAACCTCCAAGATCAAGAGCCCAGGTGACCAGTCACTACCTTGTCACCAGAGCAGAGCTGAGTGCCACGGGTTGAAGATGAGGACTTGGTGGGGACCTCAAGCCACTTCCACCGCCCCACCCTCTGGTGTTGCTCAGCCACCAGCACAAAGGTTGCTGGCATATCCCAACTCCTTACCCTGTGGCGAGGAGTCGGAGAAGACAAGATCCTCCAGGCCCTGCTCGATGACCTGCACGACGAACTCAGGGCGCCCGTTGTTCTCGCAGATGGTGCAGCGGTAGCAGCAGCGGCGGTTGTTGGTCCGCAGGCTCCAGTAGATGCGCGTGGCCTCGTAGCCCACGGGGTAGAGGGCCGTGACGCTGTGGAAATCGGCCATCTGGTGTGGCAGCAGCTGCCCGATGGCGTGGAAGACCAAGCCGCCCACGCGGAACATGTGGAGCCGCTCCCCGCGCTGGATGATGCTGGCGATCTGCTTCACCTCGTCCCGCTCGATGTAGACGCGGCGGAACACGGTGAAGCTGCTGAGCTCCTGCTCGCAGGGCCCCTTCAGCTTGTGCAGGGGACACAGCATGGTCTTGTCCTTGAAGAACATGCACTTGGCGCGGATGGCGCAGGCGAAGTGGTACACGCTGGGGCAGCGGATGCGGTTGCAGCTGTTGGTGGCACCGGTTTTCTGGCACAGCGAGCACTTGGTGAGCAGCCCACGGTGCAGCGCCACCTCCACGTTGATCAGGGCCCCTCCCTGAGTCTCGTACACCTCCGTGGACCACAGGGCGCAGTTCAGGTGAACCCAGAGGTCGAGGTCGAGGTTGAGCAGGCGGGCCGGCCCGTCCGTGGCCCCGTCGCCCTCCTCGTGACAGAAGCAGCACTTGCGCATGTCCTGCGGCACCTTCTCGGGGCGCAGCGTGGTTCCCAGCTTGTCGATGAACTCGGCGATCTCCTTGTCGCCGTCGCGCTTGGCTCCTCCTTTCTGGATGGTGACGAGGAAGCGCAGCCGTTTCCAGCGCACGCCCTTCCACTTCTTCAGCCGGGGCCTCGCCTCATCCCCGTCCTCCAGAGGCCGCGAGCGTGGCTTGAAACGGGGTGGCGAGTGGACAGCTGTGGCCCCTTCCTCCTGGGGGGCCAGCGAGGGGGCCGGTGGCAGTGGTGACAACGGGGCTGGGGCCGCCTCGTGGGACGCCTCGGGGTCGGGGACCCTGGTGGGCTCAGCGGGGCTGGATGGGGAGGGGACGGAGGGGGACAGCGGGGGCGAGGGTTCCTGGGGAAGGACAGAGAGCTGCCGCACGTCCAGGTTGGAGACGTTGTTGACGTAGCAGTGGTGAAGGGTCTTCTCAGGAGCAGGGCTCTCCTGTGGTGTGGGGAGAAAGGCATGGATCAGTTGCAGGGATGGTAACCCCCAACCTCTCTGAACATCACAGGGAGGGGTCCTTGGCCCCACAGGAGCATCAGCATCCCACATACCCCCAACCCTGCAAGGACCTCCTGGACTCCTTCCTGGCAGACCCAGCACCAGCCCATGGCCACCTGGCCCCCCAGGAAACTCCCTGCAATCATGGGGTGACACACAGGGACCACCATGCTCCTCTATCAGAGAGTCCCTGCTCCTCTACCCCCATACAGCCAGAGCCCTATGGGTACCCCAAAACCCCCCTCCCAGTCTCCCAGCCACTGACGGGGCCCCCTGCACGCCACTGACCTGTCTGAGCAGTGTCAGGAGGTCCAGCTCGCCCTTGAGGCTGTACCCTGGCAGCACTGCATCAAACTGCTTCAGCCACTCCGAGCTGCTGTCCGGCACCTTCCCAGCCAACGCCTTCTCCTTCCCTGCGAGCATTCCTGGGAGAGGGATGGACCACCCGTCATGGGAGTCCCAGCCTGGGGACATGGGGGCCATGGGGACAAGGTGAACACTCACCGGCCATATCTGTCTCCACCTTCTTGGCCTCAACCACAGCTGCTCGCACAGGGCCGTCGGGGAACAGCACCTCGTAGGAGCTGGGGATCTTCATGCTCAGCAGCTCAGCCATGGCCACCATCACCCCATTGAGGTTCTAGGTGAGAGGAAGGCAGGATGGGTCCAGGGTGCCACAGGTGTCACTGTGTTAGGTCGCTGCTGGGATCCCAAGGGTCTTGAATCTCCCAATCCCCTCACTCACCTTGGCAGCTGCTGCAGACACCGTCAGCATGACAGAGACCTCGCTGCTCTTGCCCTTCTCCCACGGGGCTCCAGGGCCTGCTGCCCCCACCTTCCCTGGTGGAGCCCCAAAGGGCTCTGCGACCTCATAGGGTTTTGTGTCTGGGAACACTGGTGTGGGGAGAGGGGGGTCAGAGCCGTGGGGAGCAGAGCCAGGGTCAGAACTGTGCAGACCCAGCCCCACCAACAGCCACCCATGAGCCCACCCAGCTGCCCCAGATCCCTGCAGGGAATACACCACCCTGAAAATCCCCCTCCCACACTTCCCAAGGACCCTTCCCCTGGCTCCCTTAATCCCCTCCCAGACCAGGAACTCCATCCTGCTCCATCCATATCCCTTCTTACCTGACACACACGCTCCAAACCCCCTCCCTGTGCTGCACATCCCACAGACTCCCTCCTGCCCAGTCCATATGGCCCACAGACCCCTCCTGCCCTGCTCCACACACCCCTCCAGCCCATCCCACCTGGGATGCTGGCCCGAGGGATGATGGGGATGATGGGGGACAGCACACGCTCCTCCAGCTCTGGCTTGGCCTCGCTGAGAAGCGGGAAGCGGAGCAGCTCCTCGCCCAGGACGCTCTCGGGGGACGAAGCAGGGACGATGCTGTCGGGGGAGTCGCTCTCGTCGTCGCTCTCCATCCTGTGGGGATGGAGGTGTCAGGGGCCACAGGGCCTGGTGTCACCCATGGAGGGGCTTATGTCACTTGTGGGGGGTCACCACAAAGGGGGTCTCACCTGACGTCCTCGGTCTGGTTGTGTGGAGGGGTGGGCAGTGCTGCCAGCAGGTCCAGGCTCTTCACCTCCACAGCTGGTGTATCTAGAGAGAAGCGACATGTGTCACAGTGGGGAGTGACAAGTGGCAGCACGGATTCTGTGCCACCCTGTGCCAACCAGGCTCACCTTTCTGGCCGTGGGGCTCACGGGCTGGGTCGGCGTCCTTGGGCTGCTCCCCCAGCTCTTCAGGGGCCGTGACACCATTCACCATCTTCTGCTGCACGGAGGGAGGGGGTGTGGGGGGCAGCGAGGAGGGTGGCGTGGGTGGGTTGCTGAGGTTGTTCTGGGGGAAGACGGTGGGGTGAGAACAGCAGGATGGTCCAGAACCCCCGGATAAGGGGGACACCAGGGAACAACCCCCCTCTCACCTTGGTGAGCAGCTGGGAGTAGTAGTCGGGGACGCTGTCGAGCACAGCACTGCCGAAGGCGCCCCGTAGCTGGCTCTTGCCGTTGATGGGGCTGCTCCCAAAGGGTGCAAACAGGCTGAAGTTGGCCATGATGGTCGGCTCCGTCAGCGGCAGCAGCGACAGCTCCTGGGGACAGAGCGGTGAGGGGGTGACAAGGGCAAAGGAAGCCCCCAGCCACAGCCCAGCCCGCTGCCATACCTGCTTCAGCTGCCTCATGAGGGCCTCGCCAGGACGCAGCCCCTCATCCTTCCGCAGCTTCTTGCGGGACGCTGGGATCCGCTCGTTGCCTTTCTGGACCCGCTTAGGCTTGGTGGGTGCTGGCTTCCTGGCAATGGAGGGGTCCTGAGGAGGAAAAAAGGGGGCATGAGCAGTGCCAGCGCAGCCCCTCACCCATCTCGCCCCCAGCCCAGCCCCTGCTGCTCACCTCCCGGCCCAGCAGCAGCGACTGTGGCCGTGGCTCTGTCCCAGTGCTCCGGTTCTCCATGTGCCCATTGAGCTCGCCTGGGCTCTGTGCTGAGAGCTGCACGTTCTTGGCCCGCAGCAGCTTCTGCAGCAGCAGGTGCCCAGCCTCGGAGCGCCCACCTGGGGCCAGCAGGCTGTTGGCTTGGCTGTCCCCAGGGTCCCCGTTGGCCTCTGGTTTTGCTGTCTCTTCTCCATCCACCTCACACTGTGCCGCTGCCGCCACCTCTTCCTTCGGCTCCTGCTTCACCAACACCTGGGGGGCTTCGCCTGCCGCGGGGGCCCCCTCTGGCACAGCCCCATTGATGCGGGTCTCACCAGGGTCAGCTGGGTCCACCCCAGGTGCCTCGGGGTCCCAGGGGCCGTGGGCTGGGTCAGGAAGGGCCCCGCTTGGCGTGGCAGCCAGCCCGGGCTCCGTGGGTGCCGCAGGGCTGGGGGCCAAGGCCGGGATTCCCGGTGATGTCTTCTTTGGCTCTTGGGGGCTCTGCTCAGGGCTGGCCAGGTGCTGGGGGGCACAGCCCAGGGGCGAGGGGGCTGGTGGCGTGGGGAGGCGGATGAGGCCGGGCTGGGGGCCACGGGCAGCCAGAGCTGCCTGAACCAGCTCAGCCAGGGGCTGCTGGGGAGGCTGCCCTGGCAGTGCCCGCCCCGGCTCGGTGGCAGAGCTGCTCTGTGCCTCTGCTGGGGCATCTGCCCGGGGCTGGAAAAGGGGCCCCATGGGACGAGTGGGCTGGCGGGCAGCTGTCAAGCTGTAGTCCGGGGCCTGCCCGGGGAAGGGGCCAGGGGTCCGTAGTGCCTGGTTCTGCTGCAGCAGGCTCTGCTGGTGCCGCTGCACCAGGAGGGCCTGGAGCTGCTGCTGCTGCTGCGGCGTCAGATGCCGCAGCTGCGGGTTCTTGGCCAGGACACCCTGGAGCTGCGCCCGGATCTGCCCCATCACCGGCCCTGGCACCTGCCCCAGGAGAGCTGGGGGGAGAGCAGCCGTGCCCGACGCTGGCCCTACTTTGTGCTGAACGGGGCTCTGGAGCCGTGGGGGCTGTGGCTGCCCTGGCAGGGCCCCTGCCACCCCCTTGGCTGCCTGCTCTGGGGGCCGCGGTGCCGGCACCATGGCCTGTGCTGGGCCTGTCCCACAGCCCAGCGCTTGCTCTGCCACCCCGGCCGTGTCCCCGTGCTGCTGGGACAGCTCGGGGTGGACGGCCCCAGGGCTCTGCAGCGGCGGGGCGAGCAGGGCACCCGGCTGCCCAGAGGCTGCCCGCATGACACCCGGCTGTGGGGAGCTCAAGAGGAGCTGCTGGCCCTGCCCTAGCTCAGCCTGGTGCTTGGGGGCTGGGGGCTCCGGGCCCCCCAGCCCCGGGGGGTTGAGGGCTCCCTGCTGCTCCCCGTGCAGCTGCCCCCCGCTCTCCCCGCCCTCGGCGTGCAGGGCGCTGCCGTCCATCCCCGCGGGCTGGTCCTTGGCAGCCAGGACCGCCGGGGCCGGCTGCATTCCCTGACTCAGGTGCAGCACAGAGGGGGCCTGGCCCCCCGCCCCGTGCTGCGGAAAGTGCTGGATGGAGGGCTGCCCCTGGCCCAGCCCCAGGAGACCTGGCTGGGCAGCCGCTGAGTTCTGCTGCTGCTGCTGCTGCTGCTGTGGAGCCAGCAGTGCCCGAGACTGCCCCAGCTGCTGGGAGAGCACGAGCCGGTGGCTCAGCATCCCCGGAGTCTGCGGCGTCAGCTGGGGCGAGCCCAGCACCCGCTGCTGGTGGGGGGCCAGGACAACCTGGCGCTGGGCTGGGGGGTGGCCCAGCACAGGCTGGTGCTGCAGCCCTGGCCCGTGGCCCAGCACGCCTGGCTGCTGCTGGGGTGAGAGCTGCTGCACGAGGAGGCTCTGCTGGCTGCCCAACAGCCCCGGCTGCTTCGGCACCATGGGCTGAGCGCCTGCGCCGGGCTGTGGGGCTGGGGGCTGCTGCTGCTGCTGCCCCAGCAGGCTGGGCTGCCCTGGCACGGCTGTTGGCTGCACTGGGGCCTGGCCCAGCACGCCTGGCTGCTGCATGGATGCCTGGCCCATCATGCCTGGCTGCTGCAGTGATGTCTGGGCCAGCACACCTGCCTGTTGCATTGAAGTTTGTCCCATCACACCTGATTGCTGCATGGACGTCTGTGCCATGATGCTCTGTGGCTGCATGGAGCTCTGTCCTATCAAACCTGGCTGTTGCATGGACGCCTGACCCATGACACCCTGCTGCTGCATCGACGTCTGTCCCATCACACCTGGCTGCTGCATGGACGCCTGTGCCATCACACCTGGCTGCTGCAGCGACGCCTGTCCCATCACACCTGGCTGCTGCATGGAGGTTTGACCCATCACGCCCTGCTGCTGCATCGATGCTTGTGCCATGACACCTGATGGCTGCAGTGACGTCTGTCCCATCACACCTGATTGCTGCATGGCTGCCTGTCCCATCACACCTGATTGCTGCATGGCTGCCTGTCCCATCACACCCGGCTGCTGCATTGATGCTTGTCCCATCACGCCCTGCTGCTGCATGGCCGCCTGTCCCATCACACCTGGCTGCTGCAGCGACACCTGTCCCATCACACCTGGCTGCTGCATTGACGTCTGTCCCATCACACCTGGCTGCTGCTGCAGCGACACCTGTCCCAGCATGTTCTGCTGCTGCAGTTTCTGTGCCAGCTGCATCCTCTGCAGCTGCCGCTCCTGCATCAGGCGGCTGTCAGCGGCCAGCCCGCGCAGCGCCGGGTTCCCGCTGAAGAAAGCGCCAGAGGAGCCGACTCCTGGGGCATTCCCCACAGGCTGCTGGCCCATGAAGGACAGGCCCTGCTGCACGGCCATGGACACACCGCCCTGGGGCAGGCGCAGCCCCCCGGGCTGCCCCGGCTGCTGGCCCAGGCCCTGTGCTCCCACCAGGGCTCCCCCGGGCTGCTGCACGCCGTGTGCTGAGAGGAGCTGTCCCGGCAGCTTGGACATGAGGCGGGGGCTCTGCGAGGGGCTCAGGGCCATCACGGCTGAGGCCTGGTGCTGGTGCTGCTGCTGCTTGTTGCGGTACTCAGCCATGAGGTTGGTGTGCTCCTTCTGCTGCTTCCGCACCTGATGGGGATGGTGGGGTGTGAGTGCCAGGAATGGCAGGGTTTTAGTGGCAGGAATGGCATGGCATTAGTGCCAGGGACAGGGAGACAACACAGCCTCAGCACTGGGGATGGTGGGGCATCAGCAGCAGGAATGGCACAGATTTAGTGGCCAGGATAGGGGAGCATTAGCATGAGGAATGGCACAATAACAGTGCTAGAAATGGCACACCACCACCACCAGAAATGGCATGGCTTTACTGCCGGGGACAGTAAGGCAACAGCCCTAGGAATGGCACAGGATAAATGCTGGGGACAGCAGGGCATTAGTGCTGGGAATGGCAAGTGAATTAGTCCCAGGAATAGTGGGACATCAGTGCCAGGAATGGCAGAGTGTTAGTGCCAGGAACAGCGTGGAATTAATACCAGGACTGGCACAGCATTAGTGCTGGGCACAGCAGAAAAGTAGAGCCAGAAATGGCACATTGACTCTGAGGACATCACATTTGAGGATGGCACAGTGTAAAGTCAGGAATAGCGAGGCTAGAATTTGGAACAGTGAAGCATTAACACTGGGGACACCCCATTTGCACCAGGGACAAGGTGCCCACCCACATGCAGGGTCCTACCTGGTCCAGCTGCTTTTGGATCTTGCTCTGCTGCTCCGTTACCAGCTTCAGCTTCTCGGCGTCGGCCTCAGGGAACTCGCGCCCGGCTTTCTTGGCCGTGCGCTGCTTGGCACACAGCGCCTTGCGGGACTTGCGGTGCGCCCCGATCTGCTCCTCCAGCACCTTCAGCTGCATCTGCAGCAGCTGCTGCGTGTGGAACAGCCACTCCTCGTACTGCCGCTGGTCAGCCTCGTCTGTGGGACGGGGAGAGGGCTCAGATCAGTGAGGACCCCCGTAAGCGGAGACTGCGGGTCAGTGGAGACCCCAGGTCAGTGAGAAACCCGGGTAAGCAGAGACCCTGGGTCAGTGGAGACCCCAGCCCCAGGGCCAGGGTGAGCCCTGTGCCACACCATGCCAGCCCTGCCATGTCAGTACTCACTGATGACGCCCTGTGCAAAGGTGGGTGGGTTGGGGCGAGCCTGGGTTGGGTCTGTGCCACTCCGCTCCTGGAAGAAAGAGGAATGTTTGGGACACATGCTGTGGATTTCTGTCCTCTCCCCACAGACTCCACCCCCTCAGAGAGCCATAAAATCACCAGTTCTGGCCTGCCAGCCCTAAAAGACCCCTGTAAACACTCTGGACACCCCACTCACCTGCCCGCTCCCTGCCAGTAAGTGGTTCTGCATCTCAGAGACAGCCGGGCCCCCCGAGAGCCGCTGGGCCAGCAGGGAAACCTGTTGCCTTTGGGGGACACACACAAGAGAGGGGCTGTGAGCCAGAGCCAAAGAAACCTGCCTGCCCCACCCTGGGCCCCCCAGATCCCCATGTCTGTTACCTGTTCATGCCTGGGGCCACCCCGATGCTGCCCTGAGCCATCACCTTCTTGATGCCCTTCAGTGCCACCATCTTGGCCTTGGCAATGGGGTCCATGATGTCCTCGGCCGCAAACTTGTCCAGGTCTGCTGGGACAGAGACCACAGCATGTTCAGCCCTATGTCCCCCACCCAAAAGGGCCCCGTGCTCCCCCAAAAAAATCACCTGCAGCCCCTACCTGTGTCTGGGAAGAAGCTGTTGGCCAACTGCTGCTGCATGACGAGCTGGGGGGGCTTCAGGCCCAGGTTGGGGGGCTGTACCCCGGCCATCGGCTTCTGCACCAGCACCTGCTGCTGGCTCTGCTGTGGCTGCCCCAGGGCCACCTGCACGCCGTGGGGCGAGGACAGCACATGGGGCTGCCCAGAGCCCATGCCCATGTGGGGGCCCAGAGCCGGGCGCTGCTGGGGTGCGTTGAGCTGGGGGGGCTGCGGTGGCAGCAGCGGTGGCCGGGCCACCAGCCCCAGCTGGAGGGGTGTCTGAGGGGTGCCCAGACGGGGTGGCTGCCCCTCGGGAGGCTGCCCGGATGCCCCTGTGTGCAGCATGGGGTGCCCTGGGGCTTGCAGGTGGGGGGTGCCACGGGGCAGGTGGGCTGACATCTGCTGCTTCTTCTGCAGCTCCTTCTTCTCGTGCTCCAGGAGGTCCTCGATGAGCAGGGGCAGCTCGCTGGCCACCAACGAGCTCTCCATCTTGTCCAGGTCATCCGCCGGCGAGTGCCGGGCACTGCCCAGCCCCAAAGCTCCGCTGTCCAGCTCAAACTTCTCCAGCAAGGGGTTGCTCTGGCCACCCAGCTGGGCAGATGCCAGCCCACGGCCGGGGGCAGTGTAGGGATCCTTCTCCAGCACGGGGACACCAGTGTGGCCACTGCTGGAGAACTGAGTCAGGCTGAGGCGAGCGGGGCCGGCGCTGGAGCTCAGGAGGGTCTGGCCAGGTTTGACACTGAGCCCCAGGGAGGCAGAGATTTTATCTGTGCCCTGCAGTGCTTCTGACTTGACGGGCACCGGGAGGCGCTCGGGGCCAGCGGTGGTGAACTGGCAGGGCGAGGTCTTCAGGCAGCCATCCTCCAACTTGGGCTTGACATCAGTGGGCAGCGAGCCAGCCTTCACCTCTGCACCCTGCGCCTTGAAAGCCGGGTCAGGGCCCAGCACAGCGCCCGTGGGGCAGGCAGAGAGTCCCAAGCCCATCCCAGACACCAGTCCTTCCTTGGGCACCTCCTGATCCTCCGCAGACGGGGTCACATCTTTGCTGTCCCCAGGGTCGGGGAGCTTCAAGGTGGGCGCTGGTGGTTCTGTCTTGAGCTGGGCCTCACGCTCAGCCTTCTCGTTGGCCGACTCCACCAGGCGCAGGTGCTCGTTGAAGATGTCCTTCTTGTCACCAGTGTCCAGCTCGGGGTCAGTGTAGGCCAGCAGGTCAAACTCATCACCATTCAGCAGGTCATCGAGGTGGGGGTCTGCTGTCTCCAGGCTGTCCAAGTTGTCCAAGTCATCGTCCCCTTTGGCCACATCTGGATCCAGGCTAAGGTTGGCCAAATCATCATCGTCTTCCAAGTCCTTGTGGGAGCCAAAGTCGTCATCCAAATCAGGCTCCACGGGCACCTCGCAGGGCAGCCGGCCCCCCTCCAGGCTCAGGTGGCTCTTCCCTGGGGCCGGCGTGGGCTCTGCAGCGGGGCCATCCTTGGCACCCTCGGGGCGGAGGGTGGCACCGGAGGACAGCGGGCGCGGGGGGATGTGCTGCTGCAGCTCCAGGGTGGGGGCTGGCAGCGGGGGCACCGCCTTGGCGTGGGGCTGCTGGTGGCTGTTGCCCATCTCAGCTCCCTGGGGGGACACGGGTGGCAGCGGCGCTGGCACCTTCTGGGATGGCAGCGCCTGCAGGGGCATGACGGGGGTGCACAGAGCCTGGGGGGTGCCTTCCTCCCCGGGCAGGAAGAACCGAGGCCGGGGTGCCTGGGGGGCAAAGGGAGATGCCACGACCCCCCCAGGTCCCTTCTGCACGTTGTGTCGTAGCTCGATGAAGGGAGCGCCCAGGGCAGCTGGTGAGGGGGGCACGGCCTCGGCAGGGGTGGGCAGGCGGGTGCCCAGGCTGCCCATGGGGGTCCCGGTGGCCGGGGGGGCGAAGCGGGAGGTGACAGGGAGCCGCAGGGCTGCCACGGCTGCTTGCTGCTGCTGCTGCCACAGGTGCTGCTGCTGCTGCTGCTGCTGCGGGGACGGCGACGGGAAGACCCCACGGGGGTAGAAGGCCTGGGGAGGCCCCACCGCCGCCCTGGAAGACACCGTGGTGTTGGCACCAGCTCGGTACAGCCCCGACACGCTGTGCCCCATCCCTCTCAGGCTGTGCCAAGCACCCGAAAACCCACAGCCGTGCCCTCCCTCCAGAGCGATCCCCACGAGCTGGGGGTGTGCGTGTGATGCCTGCTGGCTCCCACCCGTGCATGCTGAGCCCGCCGCCCTGCCAGGGGGCACCCACCGCCCGCTGATGTCCAGCATGGCTGGCGTGGCCGCCGGAGGGGGCCGGGAGAGCCGCTCGTCCTGCGTGAACGCTGCCTGCACCATGACGGAGCCGGGCAGCTTCCCAGCGCCGGCTGCCGTGGCCAGAGTCCCGAGGAGAGCCTTGTCCTGGAATGGAGGAAGGAAAAAAGAGTCACTCATCCGTCAGCCACATCCCACTGCCGTGCTCCTCCATCAGCTGCATCCCCCCATGCCCCTCCATCAGCCACTTTTCCCCCCGTGCCCACCATGTCCCTCCATCAGCCACCCATCAGCTACATGCCCCCTGTACTCACCATGCCTTTCCACCAGCCACATCCCCTCCTGTGCCCCTCCATCAACCAATTC
Organism: Passer domesticus; assembly: GCF_036417665.1. NCBI lineage: Eukaryota > Metazoa > Chordata > Aves > Passeriformes > Passeridae > Passer > Passer domesticus. Next base: position 2,149,862 of record NC_087504.1, read on the forward strand.
CCCCCTCCCCTGTGCCCACCATGCTCCTCCATCTCGCCCCTCCCCTGTGCCCACCATACTCCTCCATCAGCCACATTTCCCTATACCCACTATGCCCCTCCATCAGCCACTTTCCCCCTCCCCTGTGCCCACCATGCCCCTCCATCACCCACATTCCCCCTGTGCCCCTCCATCAACCAATTCCCCCCTCCCCTGTGTCCACCATGCTCCTCCATCAGCCACATTTCCCTCTACCCACCATGCCCCTCCATCACCCACATTCCCCCTGTGCCCCTCCATCAACCAATTCCCCCCTTCCCTGTGCCCACCATGCCCCTCCATCAGCCACATCCCCTCTCCCCTGTGCCCACCATGCCCCTCCATCAGCCACTTCCCCCTGTGCCCACCATGCTCCTCCATCAGGGGCATCACCCCCGTGCCCCCCGTGCCCCAGCTCTCCCACCTGTGCCGGCTGGTACGGGGCCATGCCCCGGCTCAGCTCGAAGCTCTGCCCGCCGGCCTCGGGTGCCCAGGCAGCCGGTGAGGAGGAGGCAGCAGCGGCCGCGCTCTCCTTCTCCTGCCGAAGGCTGTTCCTCTGGATCTGCTGGCGGATCAGCAGCTCCCGGAGCCGCTGGCGCTGAGAAGAAATTGGTGTTAGAGCCCAGAGTGGCAACAGGACCAAAACCAGCAAAACAAACCACACACAGAGCGGCCATTGATGCTTCCACAGACCGTTTTTCCCTTTGATTCTCTCCCAAACCCCAGTGGATGCAACTGGATCCTAGGAGAGACCTCACCTGCCGCTGCTTCTCCAGCTCCGACTGGCTCATGGTGCCCAGAGCCCCGTCCTGGGCACTGGGCAGCTCCGCCAGGTCCCGGTTTGGGGGTGCCGAGAGCCCTGCAGCCACCTCCTCCCTCTTGTCGGCCGTCAGTCCCAGCGCAGCGCGGGGCAGGAAGGTTCCAGAAGGGTCCTGCTGCTGCGGGGGAGCCGGGGGCTGCGGCGGCAGCACCGACGGGGGCCGCAGGGGCGAGAGGCTGTACGAGTCAGGGGCGGCAGTGCCAGGGCCCAGCGGGCTGCTGGCCTGGTGGAAGCTGGGGGACGAGGCGTAGGCCGAGCTCTGGGGTTTCCCAGAGCTGTAATGGCTGTTGATCCCGTGGGGCTGGTGGGATGGGGAGCCCTTGAGAGGCTCCGAGACGGCCGGGGGGAAGGTGAAGCGCATGGGGGGCTGGCTCCCCGGGAAAACGCTGGCGCCAGGCGAGCGGGCGAAGGGCGGCTGTGGCCCGGCCGCTGCCTTGGCGTGGGGGTCACCTGCTGGGGTGCCCCCAAAACCTCCACCGGCCGCCCCCACTGATTTGAAGCCCGGCTCCGGCAGCTGTGGACGGGGGGGTTTGTGCAGCGGGGTGAAGGGATCCCGGGACTGCGGCCGGGAGGGCGGCTGGGAGTAGGGATCCGGGGATTGGAAGCGAGGGGTGACTGGGGACTGGCAGAAGGCTTCGTTGGAGAGAGGGCGGGGGGTTAGGGGCGACTGGGAGCTGGACTGGGACTGGGGGCTGGCAGGGATGCGGGAGAAGGGTTCAGAGGGCAGGGAGCGGGGCGGGAGGGCGCAGCAGGCCTCGGGGGGCTGCAGCCGGGGCGTCAGCGGGGGCTGCGAGTAGGGGTCCAGGTAGGGCGACTGACGGTACAAATCGGGGTGGCCGGGGGGCGAGGGGGCCAGGGGATGGGGGTCGGGGGGCCGGTGCCCCAGCCCCGGGCTCTGCGGCTCTACCTGAGAGACCCGTGGGGTCATGGGGGCTTTGAAGACGTCGGCCGCCTTCAGCTCCGCAGCCGAGAGGTGGGGGCCACCTGGGGAGTCCCCGTAGCCCATGGCAGAAGCGTAGCCGGGCGAGCAGACCCCCAGGCTTCCCCCATCCTCCTTCTTCACCTCCAGACCCTTCTTCTGCTCCCCGAAAGGCAGGGGAGAGAGCAGGGCCTCAGGGGGCCGCGCTCCAGGACTCCCTGGCACCGAGAGGTTGTCCAAGGAGGGGCAGCGGGGCTTCAGGAAGGGATCAGGGGTGCCAGGCTGGTGCCGGGGGGTGCCAGGCGGGGTGGGGTGGAAGTCAGGAGGAACACGGGGGGCTGTGAGGGGCTGGGGCTGGCTTGGGAAGGGCTGGAAAGCAGCCCCCGAGGTGGGGCTCTGGCCCAGGGGCGAGGGGAAGCGCGGCTCCAGCGCGTAGGCGGGCGCCGCGCCGTAGGGATCGTGCGAAGGCACTTGGGCAGGGGACTGGGGAGGGAGCTTGAGGAAGAGCTCGCTGGGAGACTCCGGCCCCCCTCCGGCACCCGCCGGGGGCTTCAGGAAGCCCTCGCCGGCGGCGGGGGGGCTGCTGATGTAGACGGGCTGTGCCCCCGGCGGCACCGGGATCCGCAGGTGCAGCGAGGGCCTCTCAGGCTTGCGCAGTCCCTCCCCTTTGGTCTGCTTGTTGATCTGGCTCTCGGCCTGCTGCAGAGAGAGCCGGGCTGTCAGCGCTGTGGGGGCCCTCCCCAGGGGTCGGGCACGGGCTGGGGGTGGGCAGAACAATGTCCCCCAGGGCTGGGCCGGGGCCGCCGGGCACCTCCCCGCGCCTCACGTACCTTCTGCACCTTGTTGATGCGATGAGCCGCCCGGTTATCTTTGGCCTTTTGCTAACAAAGACACGAAGCCAGCTGACTTGCAGCCCCCCGGTGCCCCGGCCACCCACCCCACTGACCTCCTGGCACTCACCAAATATGGGGCTTTGTCCGTGGCAGGGACTTTCCTCCAGAGCTTCATGATCTGTTTGCAGCGGCTCGACCAGTCTGGGAGTCCAGTACGAGCAGATGCAGGGGAGGAAAGCAACATTAGCCTGGACCTGAGGAGCCCACTCCTGTCCTTGGTGGGTCACTGTCCCACCCTCACGAGAAGGGACAGCCCAGGAGATAGAGCTGAGACCCCCTGCCCACTATAGAGAACAATTCCGTGGCAGAACAACCCAGCTCTCCCCTCAAAAAAGGGACCAGGGGACTGACACTCCACCCATACCCCCAGCCCTCACCCCAACGGGGCGGCTGCAGCCCCCCCAGAGCCCTACCTGGATAATCCTGCTTGAGGTTGGGGAAGTTCATGTTGGCGTAGAGGACAGGGGAGATGGTGGAGAGCTCACCCAGCTCCTCGTCCTTCTCCCAGCGCTGCAAGCTGCGCTGGTTGTAGGACAGCCCGTCGCCCTCGCCCTCTGTCGTGGGGGTCGTGGGGGTCGAGGGGGTGGTGGCAGCTGAGCTGCTGGCCCAGGGGCTCTCAGGCTCGCAGTGGTCTGGGCTGAAGAAGCCACTCCGCTCCCTGAGTGGAGAGGAGTGTCACACATTGTCAGGTTGTATGAAGAGTGGGGTCCCAGGACACCCCGCAGTTCAGTTCCCCCAAGGAGGGGACCCCCAGCTCCTCTGAGTACCTGTTATCCAGGAATGGGGACTGGCAGACCCCCGAGTACGAGTCCAAGGAGACAGATCCAGAGAGTGAGCCCAGGGAAACGCTCCCTGCGAGGGAAACGAGATGGGTTGAAGGGAAAACAAAGTCATGGCACAAACCTGCACCTGCCCTGGGGGTCCAAACAACCCCCAGACAGCACAACCCCCAAAGTGCTTCTCATGTTCACCCCCAGAGCAACAGTGAACACCCAGGAGCTGGGCTCTCAGGCACCACTGAGTGAGTGAGTTTGGCCTTCCTGAGGCTGGGAACAAGCCCTGCCCTTCACCACACCCTCCAGGGACCTCATGGATGACGGGGGCTCTGCCAATTCCACCCACCCTGCCCCGAGAGCTGGAGGTCTCCTTGCAGGAAGGGCCGCTGTGCTCGGCTGGGGTCCTGCCCGGCCTCCATCCCCGCGGCCACGCAGTTGAGGGGCTGCTCCCCGCGCTCTGCCGAGCCCAGCACGTCCTTGAAGAGCTGCTGCACGTCTTTGCTCTCCATCTTGGGCAGCTCTGCAGAGGCAAACGCGGGAGCTGGGTGCACATACCACACTGATGGCAAGGGGAGAAACCTGGGGGGGGTCACGATCCTGGGACCACCCACCCCTTCAGCAGAAGAGGGGATGCAGGATGGCCTCACCTTCCGTGGGGATCTTGTCGAGGTCGGAGCTCAGCGCTCCCTCGCCCGGGGTGGCCGGTTTCTCGGCGTCCCCGCGGTCTGGGGAATCCTTTGGCTCGTCGGCTCCTGTGAGGAAGAATCGGGAAGAGCCTTCAGCCCCGTGGGGACCCCCGGCTCAGAGCTCAGGGCTGGGGACCCCCCACGGGGCCACCCAACAAGGGACACGAAGGGACACGAAGGGTCCCTCGGTCCTCCAGCAGCGCCAAGCCACGCGGGGGCGCTCTACGCTCCACTCTATGGTCACGGGCATCATGGGCCTGACGAGGAACCATAGAGCTCAGCCCTGCCCAGAGCGGCCCCCTCAACCATAGAGTCTGGTGCCGATGGCGGCGGGCGCTCTATGCCCGGTGGAGGACTCGGCTCTGGGGGTCCCGCAGGGGTCCCGGGCCTCACCCAGCTCCTCGGCCTTCGCCTCGTCCTTGCCATCGTCATCGGGAGCGGCGGCGCTGCCGTCAGTGCTGTCGTCCCCTGCAGGATTCAGCGAGCAGGGTCAGCACCCGCCGAGCCCCCGCGTTCTCCCGTCAGCGGCGATGGCCGCCCCTCACAGCCCCCGGCCCTCTCCAAGGAGCCTCAGAGCCCACAGCACTGCTCACAACGGGGGTCCCCCACAACCCCAGCGAGCTCCAATATCCCCTAAGGCCCCCAGCAACCCCAGGGACCCTGAACAACCTCAGGGACAGTTCCCAACAAGCTCCAACAACCCCAGGGACCCTGAACAACACCCTCAGCCATCCCGGGGACCCCAACAACCCCAGAGACCCACAACAACCCCAGGGACAGCTCCCAACAAACCCCAACAAACCCAGGGACCCACAACAACCCCAGGGACAGCTCCCAACAACTTCCAACAATCCCAGAGACCCACAACAACCCCAGGGACAGCTCCCAACAACTTCCAACAATCCCAGGGACCCACAACAACCCCAGGGACAGCTCCCAACAACTTCCAACAATCCCAGGGACCCACAACAACCCCAAGGACAGCTCCCAACAAACCCAGGGACCCTGAACAACCCCGAGCCATCCCGGGGACCCCAACAACTTCCAACAACCCCAGAGACCCACAACAACCCCAGGGACAGCTCCCAACAACTTCCAACAATCCCAGGGACCCACAACAACCCCAGGGACAGCTCCCAACAAACCCCAACAATCCCAGGGACCCACAACAACCCCAGGGACAGCTCCCAACAAACCCCAACAACCCCAGAGACCCACAACAACCCCAGGGACAGCTCCCAACAAACCCCAGCAACCCCAGACACTCTGAACAACCCCAGGGACAGCTCCCAACAAACCCCAACAATCCCAGGGACCCACAACAACCCCAGGGACAGCTCCCAACAACTTCCAACAATCCCAGGGACCCACAACAACCCCAAGGACAGCTCCCAACAACCCAGGGACCCTGAACAACCCCAGGGGCAGCTCCCAACAACCCCAGGGATCCCCCAGGGACCTCCAACCACACCAGGAACCCACAACAACCCCTCAGTAATCTAACCCCCCTCGTGGGCTGCAGACCCGCTCCTGGCCACACTCACCTCGGGGGTGGGTGGGGGTCTCCCTCCTGTCGGGGGTGCCCCCCTGCAGTGCCCCAGCGAGGTTGGGGTCCCCCTTGGGCCTTGGGGCGCCCTGGCCCAAGGCGGGGCGGGCGGCCCCGTCCCCAACCCCGCCTGCCGCCAGCAGCGCCTTCCGGCTCAGGTCCATCAGTGCCTTCCCAAAAAACGCCTCCTGGGGTGGGAGGGCTCTGTCAGCACCGGGGGGTCCTCCCCACCTATCCCCCATCCATTTCCAGCCTCTCCACCCATCCCACCTGCAGGTACGGGGGGAACATGTCCTCCAGCTTGCTCTTCTTGCGGCCCCGGCGCTTCTTCTTCTCGTCCCCCTCTCCTGAGCCCGGATCCAGGCCAGCCTCGGCTGGGACGTCACCAGGAGCCCCTGAAACAGCCCCCAGCAATCAACACCCGCCCCCAAAAAGGGTCTGGGGTGCTCCTGTGCTACTGGAACAGAGCTGTGAGGGGCAGCCTGAGGGGCCCTGAACATCCCTGGGGGTGAGAAGGGAATGGGAAATGGAGGGGAGGGGAGGGAAGGGAGGTAGGGAGGGAGGGAGGGAGGAAGGGAGGAAGGGAGGAAGGGAGGAAAAGGGGGGAAAAAGGGAAAAAAATGGAAAAAAGGGGAAAAGGGGGGAAAAAAAGGGGGAAAATAGGAGGGAAAAGGGGGATAAAAGCGGGGATAAAGGGGGGGAAAAGGGGGAAAAGGGGGAAAGGGGGGGGAAGGGGGGGGAAAGGGGGGGGAAAGGGGGGGGAAAGGGGGGGGAAAGGGGGGGGAAAGGGGGGAAAGGGGGGAAAGGGGGGGGAAAAAGGGGGGGGAAAAAGGGGGGGGAAAAGGGGGGGGGAAAGGGGGGGGAAAAGGGGGGGGAAAAAGTGGGGGAAAAAGTGGGGGATAAGGGGGGGAAAAGGGGGGGAAAAGGGGGGGAAAAGGGGGGAAAAGGGGGGGAAAAGGGGGGGAAAAGGGGGGGAAAAGGGGGGGAAAAGGGGGGGAAAAGGGGGGGAAAAGGAGGGGAAAGGGGGGGAGAAAAGGGGAAAAAAGGGGGGAAAAAGGGGGGAAAAAGGGGGGAAAAAGGGGGGGGAAAAGGGGGGGGAAAGGGGGGGGAAAAGGGGGGGGAAAAGGGGGGGGAAAAGGGGGGGGAAAAGGGGAAAAAAAAAGGGGGTGCCAGTGGGCCCTACCATCCTCAGGGTGTCCCTCGGTGCTCAGCCCCTCGCGCCCCACGTCCGGCAGCGCCGCCGACACCTTCTTGAGCCGCGTGTGGGACTTGCGCTGCCGCACCATGAACCCACCGATGCCTGGGGGGCAGAGGAGGAGTGAGGAGCACAGCGGGGCCACAGAACAGCCCGGAAGGGCTCAGGGCCTGCAGGACACTCACCAGGCCGGTACGGTTTGCGCTTCCTCTTCTTGCACTCCTCAGGGTCCTCCAGCCCCTTCCCTGAGTCCCCGTCAGCTCCAACGTCGCGGTCGGGGCTGGCCGGAGCCTCCAGCTTGATCTCACACTCCATGTGCTCCACACCCACTGCTGGGGGGGGCACGTTAGTGGGACCCCCCGACACCCCCACCCTGCAACCGCCCCAGCTCTGCCAGCAGCGACACCCACCGTCAGCTTTGAGCAGCTCATCGGCGTCCAGGTCACCGTCCTTCTTGTCCTCAGGGCCCAGGGGGTCACCCCCCTCCAGCCCCCCGTCCCCGTTGAGGGTGCCCGGGCGGCCCTTGCGCTGCCGCCGCTTGTGCAGGGGGGACAGGGTCAGGTTGCGCAGCACGGCCATGCCCGTCTCTGTCAGCCACACGCCCTCGAAGCGGAAATACTGGGGCTCTGAGGGGACAAACGCCAGCGTTGGGGACAAATGCCAGCACTGGGTGCGTGGCCAGAAGAGGGCACAGCCATGGGAACCCCAGCAGGGCACCGCACGTACCTGGATCCTTAGCTTTGATCATCTCTGCAGAAGGCGCGGGCACTATGGCAGGAAAGCAGAGGAGCAGGTGAGTCCCCACACCCCTCAAATGCCCCCCAGGTCCCCCCTGAGTTCCCCCTGCCCCGTGAGCTCACCAGGTTTGACCACGTAGGGCTGGCAGGCGCTGCAGTCGAAACCTTCATCCGCAGCCTGCTCCACCTCCTCCTCAGTGAAAAGGCTGTCGCACGCGGCGTGCAGCCACCTGCGGGCAGCGTGGGGGACCCATCACACACCACAGCTTCCCCAGGAGGACCCCAAATTCGAGCCCCTGGAGCTTGGGGCACAGTGCTCACCGATCGCAGTGCCGGCACTGGATGAGCAGGTCGTCCTCCACGTATTTCTCGCGGCAGAAGGGGCAGACGACGAGGCTGGCGCAGGGCGCGCAGTGGGTGTAGTTGTTCTGCCACTCGCAGTGGAAGCCAGGGGATGCAGCCCCGCACTGCACACAGCACACACACCTGCAGAGAGCGGCCCGAGGGGTCAGCACCAGCACTGTAGAACCCGAATTTGAGCCTTGTGGCGTCCCCCTCGTGTCCCCCACGCACCACTTGCACTTCCAGCCGCCCTTGGGCACGGTCTGCAGCGGCGGGTCCAGGCAGTAGGTGTGGTAGCTGATGTCGCAGTCGTCGCAGAGCAGCAGGCGCGAGGGGTCGGAGGCTTTGCCGCACACCTCGCACACGATGCACTCCACGCAGCGCCAGCCCTTCAGCAGCATCACCTTGGTGATCTGGGGACACGGGAGGGCAGCCACGTGAGCCATGGTGGTCCCCAGGCTCGCTGTGGCTCTGGGGAACACCCCAGGGCTTGGCACAGACATGCCAGTGCACAACTCAACACACATGATGTGCCACGCACAACCTCGTGTGTCCTTGGGGTGCACAGCACAGCTCTGGGGTGAGGCTGGGGGTCCTGGGCCCCCTCCTCACCTTGCTGTTGACGCAGTAGGGGTGGTAGCACTGGGAGCACTGGGAGCAGGCGAGCAGGTGCCCCTCGGCCCCACGCCCAAAGCTGCCACACACCACGCACATGTCCTGGGGGAGAGAGGTCGTGAGTGAGGAGACAGCGGCTGGCAGAGGAGAGACAGAGTCTGTCCCACCCTGTCCATCTGTCCCTCCTGCCATGCCCTGGTTACCTGCATGAGCACAAACTTGTCTGTGTTGGAGAAGAGGACGACTGTGTTCTGCATTGTGTCATCGTCGTCCTCGTCCTCCTCCTTGCTGGGCGAGCTCTCCACATCAGCGAGCTGAGGACAGAGCAGGAGGGTCAGCACTGAGAACACCCTCTCTGTGCAGTCTGGGGGCACCAGGAAGATGCAAGGGCAGCAGAACCCCTCCCCAGGGGGAAGCTCTGTACCTGTCCTACTTTTTGTGGTGAAGCCCCCAGACTCAGCAAAGGCTCAGGTATGAGACCCCCTAAGACCCCAACCCACCCCACACTTAGGGCTCTTAATCTTTCCAAGGGAGAGATGATAGGGAAGGGGATAGGGGAGACTCAGCCTAACAGCTCAAGGATTCCCTGGACCCCCCCTCTGCCCCAGCCCAGCCTTACTGCTAAGGTGTCAACAGACGAGGTGGTCGACTTCAGGCGCGCACGGCCTCGGCCTCGGCCCCCGTGGGACCCCCCTCGGGGGCGTCTCCGCCCCGGGAAGCTGCTGCTGCGCCCCTGTGGCCAAGGGGAGAGGGGAGTTACAGCACTGGGAAGCCCAGTGGGACCCCCATGCCAGGGCAGCACAGGGGCACTGCCCCCATCCCACCCCACCACGCGTTCGGCCCTTGCCTTCTTGCTGCAGGGGCAGCTCAGGGAGGGGATGTGACCCCAGCAGGGCGCCCCCAAAATTGTGGTGACGGGGTCCCCCAATACCTGCTTGACACGGGAGCGCCCCGGGGAGCTGCGGCGCCGGCTCTTGTCCCCGTCACCCTTGGCTGCTGGCTCGAAGAGCAGCGAGTCATCGGTCTCAGCACCCAGCGGCAGCGAGCCAGCGTCCTCCTTCTGCAGGCTGGCATCAGCCGAGGCTGGGCCCAGCTCAGGGGACAGAGACCCCCCGCCCTCAGGGTCTGGGGACCCCAGCAGTGGCTCCGAGCCGGGGAAGCTGCTGCTCGTGTCCCCCTGGCTCAGGTTGGAGATCTCGTTGAGGATGTCGGGCCGCGGGCGCAGCGCGGGGGGCTCGGGGCACCCCTCGTCACCGTGCCCCAGCAGCTTCTCGCCGGTAGTGCACACCTCCATGGGGGTCTCAGGGCCCAGCTCCTCCGGTTCCAGGAGCAGGGGGGACCCCGAAGGGGACCCCTTGACTTCAGGGTCCCCCCCAGCCCGGCTTTCTTCCAGGGCATCCTCCTCGCTGAGTGGCGGAGAGCTTCCACTGGTGCCCTCCCTCTCCAGCCTCGGTGCCTCTTCTTCCTCCTCTTCCTCCTCCTCAGGCAGGCCAGGGAAGGGCCCCAGCTCAGGGGCTGGGCTGCCGTGGGGGGCATCTCCAGGGGGGCTGGCTGGGGACTCCCCCTCGCCACCGGCCATCTCCATCTCCTCATCCTCAGGTGGCTCGGCGGGGGCCAGGGTGACAGCAGGAGAGCCCAGGGGGGGCGGTGGGGAGCCAGGGGGGTCGGTGTCCATGGCGATACCAGGGCTGCCAGGGGGCTCAGGCAGGGCTGGGGTGGGGGGCTCGAGCACATCGTCCTCCTTGGCATCAGGGGAGGGGGCTGGGGTCCGTGCAGGTGAGATGGCACGGAGAGCTGGGGGTAGAGAGGGGGGAAGAGTGATATCACAGCACCCCCCAAGAGACACCCACCGCCCCCAGTCCCACCCCTGGTGTTTCCCCAGACCCACCTGGGGGAGCTGAGGGTGGGGGTGTCATCTCAGGGGGCAGCGAGGGCTCTGGCTCCAGCTCCATCTCCTCCTCGGGGAGCACCTCTGGAGCCAGGGCTGGCGCTTCCTCTGCCACTGTCACCTCGGGGAGGAGACCTGGGGGACAGGGATGGGGTGAGGGAGTGTTGGGGTCCCCTCCATCCCCCCTGTACCACCCAAGCCTGGCAAGGAGAGGCAAGACTTCCCCCCCACAGCTCCCCAAATACCCCACACAGGGCACCAAATATGAAAAGAGAAGGAATACAGGAATCAGGCAAAGCCAGTGCTGGAGAAGCCCCTGGTGCAGGACCCCCACACCCAATAGAAACAACAGGAGGGGAAAGAGGACAGTGAAAAGCTTACCTGGTGGTTTCAGGTCCTCCTCGGGGGGCAGCTCGCTGGGGACTGGCTCTTCAGGGGGCAACTCAACAAGGGGGGGCTCTTCAGGGCTCAGCTTCTCGGGGGGCAGCGCTTCGGGAGGAGGCTCCTTGGCGAGCAGCTCGATGGGGGGTGGGGGTGGTTCACTGGGGGGCAGCTCCTCGGGGGGCAGCTCCTCGAGGGGCAGCTCATCAGGGGGCAGCTCCTCAGGGGGAGGCTCAGTGAGGGGTAGCTCCTCGAGGGGAGGCTCAGTGAGGGGTGGCTCCTCGAGGGGAGGTTTGGGGGGTGACCCTTTGGGGGGCAGCTCGTCAGGGGGTGATTTGTCAACGGGCAGTACTTCGGGGGCAGCTCATGGGGGGGTGACTTTTGAAACGCTGGTTTCTCAGGGGGCAGCTCAGGAAGGGGAGGGACATCGAGGGGCAGCTCATCGTGGGGTGGTTCACTGGGGGGCAGCTCCTCAGAGGGAGGCTCCTCGGGGGGCAGCATGAGAGGAAGGGGCTCCTCAGGGGGCTGCACTTCAGGGGGCTGAGTGTCAGAGGGCTGCGTGTCGGGGGGTGGCTGATCAAGGGGGAGCTCATCACAGGGAAGTTCTTCGGGGGGTTCCTCACTGGGGGGGCACCTCCACAGAGGCCAGCTCGCCAGGAGGAGACTCAGCATTGCCCGGGGGAGCCTCCTTAGGGTCTGGGGGTGCTTCTTTGGGGTCTGGGGGTGTCTCGCTGGGGTCCACGAGGGGCTGTGTCTCCTCATCACACCCCACAGGCTCCAGCTCAGGCGGGGGCACGGGCGCATCCGTCGGATTGCTGGGGACAGGGGACTCTGACCTGGAACGGGGGAACCTGGGTGAGGGGGCAGCGCTCAGGCCACCCCGTCCCCCACCCACAGAGGGCCTGAGCCCCCTCCAAACCAGCACCCCCATCCCCACTCACATCTGGGCAGGTGGATCAGGCTGTGGTGAGGGTTCTGGCGCCGTGGGAACGTTGGCCGTGGCACGGCGCTGCTGGCAGTCCCCGCACACCTCAGACCCTGGGGACCACTGGCAGCTGGAGTCGGGCCCTGCGGGGTGCTGGCCACAGTCTGAGCAGACCCAGCAGTTCTGGGGAAAAGCAGAGATGTGTCAGGGGGTGCAGTTGGGGGCAGGCACCCTGTACCCCTGAGCGGGAGCAGGACATACCTTGCACTTCCAGGAGCCGGTGGGGAGGCCCTGGGTGGCTGGCTCCGTGCAGGAAGTGTGGTAGCCCTTGTCACACGCCTCGCACACCAGCATGGCAGAGTCCTGGCCGGGCTGCCTGTAGGGCACAGGGGCGAGTGAGGGCCGGGACCCCTCCTTGGGTGCATACCCCCCTCCCCACCGCGGGTCTGGGGGCTCACCTGCAGGTTTGGCACACTTTGCACTGGGGGCACTGCCAGCCCGAGCGCTTGCGAGGCGTCAGGGAGATGCCCAGGCAGGCCCCGTGGAAGTGCTGCCCGCAGCTGGTGCAGAACACCAGGTCCTGCAGGTCGCCCGGCCCGCTGCACACCGAGCACCGCGCGTCCTCTGCCAGCCACAACAAAAGGGGGTCAGAGCCGCCTGCCCGTGGGCTTCCACCCTGCCAGGACCCCCACGAGGGTCCCGGCAGCCGGGGGTGGTGTCCCCAGCCCCACGCACCCATGTCCACGGCCTCAGCCACGTGCTGGGGGCAGAGCAGCCGCAGGGTCTTCATGGACTGGAAGCAGCCGCTGGCGGCGGCGCAGGGGAAGTGGTAGAGGCGGGAGCAGCCGGCGGCCGCCCGGCACGGGATGCTGGCCCCCGCCCGCCCGCAGCGTTCACATTTCTGAGGGCACAGGAGTCCGGGGGGTCAGCGCTGCTGCAGGGCAGCAATTCCGCAGCAATCCAAACCCCACCGGATCTGCTCACCTGTGAGATCCCTGAGAAAACAGCTCTGGCCACGCCGGCCGCCTCCGGCCCCGCACCAGCCGCCCAGGCCGCACACCAGTGGTGCACCCAGCAGTGCCCTGTGGGGACGGGGAGTCAGGCACAGCTTGGGGACGCTCAGGTGGCAGGGTGGGAACCCCCGTGCTGTGACCACACTCACCCGTCGGCTCCAGGCCGTCACCCGCCAGCCCTGGCTCTGGGGGGAGCTGGTGGGCTCTGGGGGGAGCTGGGTGGGCTCCGGGGGAGGCTGGCCGGGCCCATCAGGGGGCTCGTGGCCCGCCAGCCGCTTGGGCCAGTCGGGCACCGGCTCGAAGCGCTGCAGCTCCCGCTGCCCGTGTAGGCTCCAGTCCCCACAGTTGCAGAGGGCACAGCGGCGGCCCAGCGGGCTGGGAGAGGACAACGGGGGGTGTCAGGGACTTTTAGGACACCTTCGACAGCTCCACGCCACCCCCGAGTGCTCCCACCCTCACCTGCCAGCCTCGGGAGGTTCCTCCATGCCCGCGGTGTCCGGCTCTGGCCCCGCAGAGGCTCCTTCGGGGGGTTTCAGGGGGTCCCCCTCGGCGCTGCCCATCTCCTCCGAGGCCATGACGCCGTCGGCTGTGGGGACAGGGGGTGTCACCACCACGGGGGGAACAGGGCCGGGTCCCCAAAGCGCTGCCCTGGCTCACCTGGCGCGGCTGCGTCCTTCTCCTCGCTGGGCACCTTCTGTTCGTCCATCCTGCCTCCGGCGTTCCTGGGGGGCCACAGCTGTTGGGGGGGGACACCCGTCAGCACCAGGGATGGTGGCACCTTCCCCGGCACCCTGCAGCCTCCCTCTGCCCAAGGGACGGGGCAGCACCTTCCCATTCCTCTCCTCAATTTGTAGGCTCTGGGAGTGGGAACGTCCCCCAGGAGCAGGGGGTGGCTCCCTGCCCCACAGGGGTCCAGGAGACCCCCCCGGCCTCCCCCCATCACCCCCCTGCCCACCAGGTCCTCCCCAAGTCCAGCCAGTGACACCCCAACATATCTGGGGAACCAAACCCCCGAGTGACCTCGATTGAACCATCAGGGAAGGGGGATCAGTGACCCCCGCTCTACCACACACCAGCACCCCAGGGTGTCACCAGGACCTCTGAGGAGCCCTCAGGACCCCCCCGGGAGCACCCCCAGCAAAGCTGGGACCCCCCACATAGGGAATATTCACAGCGAATTTGGGATGCAGCAGAAAACGGGGTCCCCACCACCAGCACCTGCCTGTGCCCCCATTTCCTCAGGCCCGGCACCGATCCCGCACCGCACGGGGGGGTCCCGGGATAGGCACGGGGGGGAAACTCACCCCAAAACACGACACACAAACCGGGGGGGGGGCACTGATCTGCAGCCCCCCTTCCCACCGCTGCCTCGAGCGCACCCCAAAAACCCCAGAGGGCTCCAGCACCGCGGGGGCAGCGAAGGGGACCCCAAACCGGAGCACCGGGCACGCACGGGGGTGAGCGGGGAGAACCGGGGGGGACCCGCGGGCACGGGGGGCACCGAGCACAGGGCACCGGGGAGGGGGGGACGCGCTGGGGCAAGCGCCAACCCCCCCAAAAACCCGAGAGGCCGCGGGGAGCCCCGGCCGCGGGGCAGGAGCGTCGTGTCCCACCCAGCACTCCCCCGGCCCCGGTTCCCGGTGGGCCCGGGGGGATTCGGGCCCTCCCCGGAAAGGCTCCGGGGCCGGGGGGGATTCGGGCCCTGCCGGGAAAGGCTCCGGGGCCGGGGCCCGCCGCCCCCGGTCGGGCCGAAACACCCACGCGGCGACACCGCCCCCCCCACACCCTCCCCGGTGCTGCCGGGCCACGCTTCCCCCGCTCCCCGGTGCAACCGGGGGGTCGAGCCGGCCAGGCCCCGATCCCCGGCCCGCCGCGGCCTACGCTGGCACCGGCACCGGGCCCCGAGCCACGGGCCCGGCCGTACCTGCGCCGCAGCCGCCCGGGCCCCACCGGTACCGGACACAAAGGCGTGCGAGCCGCGCTCCGCGCCCGGCCCCGGTCGGGCCTTACCGGGAGCGGCGGCACGGCGGAGGCGGCGCGGCCCGAGCCCGCACCGCCGCTCCTTCCGGGGCCGCCGGGGCCCGTCCCCGCCCGCGCGGGCCCCCCGGCGGGGCCGTTTGCACCCCCGCGCCCCCCGCCCGGTGCTCACCCCCGCGGCCGCCCTACGCCGACGGGCCTCGGGGCGCGGGGCGTTCGGTGCTCCCCGGCGCGGCCATTTCCAGAGGAAAGTAGGTCCCCGCCGCCCGCCCCCGCCCCGCCCCGCCCGCCCCCCGCCGGGGGCCGCCGCCGCGCTGGGTCCTAACGGGGGGAGCCGCGGACCGGGGGGGCCGCCGCCGCTCCCGCACTACTTTGGGCGGCGGGGGCTGCGGGCGGAGGGAGACGGTGCGCGGCGGGCGGGCGCTGCGGCCGCGGGGTGGGGGGGGGGGCGCGGGGGGTGTGACGGCGCGCGCGCGGCCGCAGCGCACGCTGCCGGGCGGGGCGGGGGGGGGAGATCCCTCCGCCGCGCTTAACCCCGGCGGCGCCGGGGCGGGAGCGCACGTGGGCACCGAGGGGGCGGGGCCTGCCGGGAGAGGCTCCGCCCCCCTACCGAGCGGCACCGGCACCGGGATAGAGGGAGGCGTCCCGGACCGCCATGGGGGTTAGGGGGATGGATGGGAGGGTGGGATCAGGGGTGGGGGTCTGCCGAGAAGCCGGCGGGAGCGAGATCCCCCGCGGTGTCCCCGGTCGGTGTCGCCGTTATCCGCCGATGTGCCCGGTCCCAGGGGTAGGAGCCGCCGGGGCAGGTGCCGGTGTATCCGGAAGAGCTGCTGTGCCCGCTGCCGGTGTGCCTGGAGTAGCGGCTGTACCGGTTCGGGGATCCCCGGTAACAGCCGCCATGCCCGGTCCGGGAGTCCCCGGTGGCAGCCGCCATGCCCGGTCCGGGATCCCCGGTGGCAGCCGCCATGCCCGGTCCGGGATCCCCGGTAACAGCCGCCATGCCCGGTCCGGGATCCCCGGTAGCAGCCGCCATGCCCGGTCCGGGATCCCCGGTAGCAGCCGCCATGCCCGGTCGGGTCCCCGCTCACTCACCACCACCTCGTGCTGCGGCTGAGCCCCGGTTCCGGTATCCCCCGAGCAGCCGGTCCCGCTCCCCCGGACCTTAACGGGGTACACGGGGCCGGTACCCCCCGTTTGGGGCCACATCAACCCCCCCGGGACCCCCAGCCCCGGGGAGGGGTCAGACCCAGGGTCCCCGGGAGCGCAAACCCCCAGACCCAGTGACTTGGGAGGGCAATTGATGGGGTGCAGCCCCCTGGCCCCAGCACCCCAAAAGCACTTCACGACCCCCCCAGCAGCTCCTGCTCCTCTTTTACCACTATAATTGTCTAATTAGCAACAATTAGCCCGGCTGGGTGGAGATAAACCACGAGGGGAACCGCAGCCAGAGCCCCCCCACGCTCAGGAACCAAAATCTGAAGTTCTCAGGGAGAAAAACGGGGGGCACAGGGCTGAAAACCCCCCTAGAATCCCAGTGAGGTTCTTGGGGTGCTCAGTCCCATGAGGAGGGGGGCTCATGGAAGCACATCCAGGCTTGGAGGGACCCCCGTGCTGGGGTGTTAGGAACAGCCCCCCCTCAATCCAGGGGTTTAGAGACAAAACAAAGTTTAATTGTTCCAGCCCCGACTCCCACGGGCTGGGAACAACACCCGCATTGAGCCCGGGCTGCGGGAGCAGGAACAGCCCCGACCTGTCCTGGGGTGTGTGGGGGGCAGCCGTGAGGAACCGGGGGGCTCCTGGCCGGGCCAGCACCCCCAGGCTGCTCCCAGCCCCCCTTGAGCCCGCATCGAGGGGCTCCCAATCACCCCCCAAAGCTGCTTCTGCTCCTTTTCTGCCGTGTGTTCACGAGTGGGGGTCCTGGGGAGGGGTCTGCCCACGCCGGGGGTGCCAGCAGGCTGGTGGATCTGCCAGGGGAGCTGTGCAGCTCCTCAGTGAGCTTCATGGAGGTCCCCGCGGTCACCTGAGGGTGAGGGACATCAGTGCCAGCACGCTGGGGGTCCGGGTGGGCTCCGTGCCCCATCTCCTGGGCTGAGGACTCGAGGAAAAACGGCCCCCCACAACTCCAGCAGCTCCTTCCCTCCATCTGTCCTCACCTCCCAGCTGGGGACAGGCAGGACACACACACACGTGGGACCCCCAGACCCCCCCGGGACCCCCCCCTCACCTCTGCAGGGCCGGGTCCTGCCCTGTCCCCCCAGCACAGGGGGGGTCAGGGCACCGAGCACCCCGGCACCCCCCTCCCCAGGAGGGGCAGCACCTTGCTCTGGGGGGTGTGACCACCTGGCAGCTCTGGGGACAAGGGGACATCGAGGCACATCGCCCCCACCGAGGGGTCCTGCCTGTCCCAGGGGGCTCAGGGGGGTCTCCCCTGTCCTGTCCCAGGTGACGTCCCCAAGTCCCAGGGGTTCCCCGGGGATGTCACCAGGATGGAGCCATGGGTGCTGGAGCGTGGCAGGACTTTTGTCACCCGTGGCAGGGGTGGCAGCAGCCCCCACAACACCCCCGGACCCCCCCAAACTGCCCCAGCTGCAGGGGGAACCCCTCCTTGCCCACCACCGCCAGGTCGGGGGGGGCTGCCTGGGACCCCCAAAGGCTCAGACCCTCTTCCACCTCATTCCAGGGGCACCTCAGGCCCCCAGCACGAGGTTTTTGGGCCACAAGCCACCCCCCACAAAGTGGGGACACGTCTGTCCTCGTCACCTGGGGTCCCACAGGGGCATGGGGAAGGGAGACGCCGGGCAGGCAGCCCCCCACCCACCCACCCGGGACTTCCTGCTCGCCACGGTGAGCTCACAGCCCTCCGCGAACGGTGGGGCAGGGAGGTTTTTACCGGGGGGAGGGGGGAAACAACACGGCTGGGTGGTCCCGGTACCACCGGAGGGACGGGAAAACGGGAACTCCTTCCCGGTGCGGCTCCGGGGGACACAGCCCCCGCGGCCACACGGGTCCCGGCGAGGCTGCCCAGGCTGAAACCGGCCCCAAACCCCCAGCTGGGGGTGGGGACCCGCCGTGCTGAGCCACTCCGGTGCACCCGCCGTTCCCGGTAATCCCCAGAGGAGCAGCCCCGCTGTCACGTAACCCCCCGGGCAGGACCCCCCGGAGGGCAGAACATCCCGGGCCGGGACCCCCGGAGGGCAGGACACCCCTAGGCCGTGTCCCCCCGCACGGAGCCGGGCTCTGGTAACCGAGGACGAGGGCTCGGTACAGGAGGATGAGGACTCGGCGGGGCCGGCGCGGGCGGGCGCGGCAAACAGCACAATAAAGCACCCGCCGTGCCGGGGGGCGGGGCCGCCGCCACTACAGCGGCGGCCGCACGTGACCACAACACCGCCCGCCCGCTCCCATTGGCTGCGCTGGGCGGAGGGGGCGGGGTTTATACGCCGCGGCATGCGCATTGGCTGGAGGGGCGCTCCCATTCATGAAAACGGAGGGAAGGGCCGTGGCCACGTGGTGGTCGCGCGTGTGAACGGAATGGGGGGGGGGGGGGGGAGTGTCCTGGTCCTGACCCCCCCCATCCCCCCCCCCATCCCCCCCACCACCTGTCCCCGCCCCGGAGACACCCAGGAACACCCACAGCCACCAAACCGCTCCTGCTCCCCATCGCTGCCTCCCCAGCACCAGGACCCTCAGCCCCCCGCGGGTATTTCGGGGTGTTTGACCCCTGCCCCAGGGATCCCCAGCCTCTGGTGATGCCCGACTCAAGCTCAGGGACCCCCAGGGACCCACACCCCCTGGGGACACCCCAACCCCTGGGGGCTGCATTGCTGTTCCCCTCACCAGAAGCTGAGCCACAAGGTTATCTCAGTCTGGCCAAAATTCGCAGGGGAAAATGAGTTTTTTGCCCAACTGAGCACCAGAAAGGCCAGGGAGAACTGGACTCCCTACTCCAGCACCAGGGACACCCCCAGGATGCCAAACCCCCAGGGATCCCCCAGCCCCCTGCAATGCCCACAAAACACCCCAGCTGCTACTCAGGATGCCTGACCCCCACCCCAGTGACCCCCAGACCCTGGGATACTCCAGCCCCAAGGACCCCCAGGCCCCCTGGATGGTCAGTTCCAGCCCCTCCAGACACCACAGCTCCAATAGGGCCATAGACTTTCTTTATTTTCCCAAACAATTAAATAGTAGTATTTCTTTTGCTGTTTTTTTGTTTTTTAAACTGAAGTGGTTAAAAGCAGGCTGCCCCCTGCCCCATGGGGGTGAGCCCGCTGCCGGGGCAGGCAGGCATGGGGGACATTTATATTACCATTTATAAATAGAAAAATAAAACTCTCAAGCAGGGCGGGTTAGCAGTTAGCGTGGTTAGCGTGGACCTGGCACGGGTGCCCGTGGCAGACACCCCGTGCCCACTGCAGACACCCACCCAGCCACCCAGGGGTGCAGGGACACTGTGGGTGACAGGGACAGACCCAGAGCAGGGGGACGGGCAGGAACTGCCTCCAAGTGCTCAGTTTTGGGGGGGTTTTTGCCATCCCCCCCCAGCTGGATTTGGCCCCAGGGCAGGGTCTGGTGCTGCCTGGCTGGGGTTTGCCAGGCACCAACCCCAGCCCCAGCGCAGTGGTTAATAAAGCAATAAATACCAGGGGGGGTCTGGGGGGCTTTAGGACAGAGCCAGACCCCTGTGCCACCCCGTGCCCCGGGGCAGTGCTGAGCCCCAACCTCCCCACAGCACCGGGGGGTGCCCCTGTCCCTCCTCCCCAGCTCCGAGGGGTGCCCGGGGGCTGGAGCACCCACCAGAAACGGGGGGTGCTCACCCCTAAACCTGCAGGGCCTCGTGGCCCAGCACGCCCCCGGCCAGCCGGTAGAGCAGGCGGGAGTACCAGTGCATGCCCACCTCCGGCACGGTCCCCGTTGCCCACCTCGGGGCGGGCTGGCAGCAGCGAGAGGAGCCCCGTGGAAGAGGCGGAGCGGCGCGAACGCCCGGTGCGCCCAGCGGTGGCTCTCCAGCACGGCGTAGCAGGACGCCAGCACCCCGTTAACCAGCAAGGTGCCGTGCGAGGTCAGCGGGGCGAAGACCCCCACGCCGTCCTCCCGAGAGACCCTCAGCACCCGCGTGGGGCGCAGCCCCCTGCCCCGCCCGGCCCCGCGGGCCAGCACGGCGTCGCCCGGAGCGCACGCGGCGGGCGAAGAACGGGCAGGAAGGCGGCGGAGCCGTTGCCCACGCCGCGGGCGGCGAACACCAGGTGGGACGGGGTGAGCAGCAGCCGGCGGGCTGGGCTGGCCGTCTCGATGGCCACGAAGGAGGCGCGTTGGCCGAGGTCCCGGTGCAGGAAGAGCAGCACCTCGGTGGGCACCAGGCGCCCGCCCGGCTCGGCGCCCAGCACGCGGTCGCCCTGGCGCAGCTCGGCCAGGCCCCGGTGCTCGCCGCTCTGCAGCGTCACGGTGGCGTGGCCGGGGAAGCAGCCGCCGGTGCGGACGGCCAGCGAGTTATCTGGGAGGGGATGGAGAGAGTTGGTGGTGTCCCCCACCGGGCCACCTCCACCTCCAGAGGGGAAACGGCAAAGGCCCGGACCCCCCAGAGCACCCCCGGAACAAAGCGGGTATTTTGCAAAGCTCCCCCGGTTCCTGCGTGCGGCTCCTGAATGCTGCAGGGCCCCTTTGTCCACCCTGCACTGACGCCCTTTGTTCCGGGCTCCAACGGTGACATTTATGGCCATTTTCACTTTCTGTCAATTGGCACTTTCTCGACTGGATGGCAGCTGCTGGCTGGGGCAACTTTGGGGCTCTGGGGCTGGGGGCTGCATTGCTATTCCCCTCACCAGGAGCTGAGCCACAAGGTTGTCTCCATCTGGCCAAAATTTGGAGGGGAAAGTGAAGTTTTTGCCAATCAGGGGTGCCAGGTAAACCAGGGGAGCCGGGCTGGGGCCAGACACCACCCAGAGCAATAATCCCACACGGATCCAGGACGTCAAGGGGGGTCAGCAGGGATGTCTATGGGCATGGCAGCCCCTGCCCTGCTGGCAGCCCCTTCTGCGTGGTACCTGCTTTGACAGAGACGTGGATGTGCGCCCTTGGACTCGTAGTAGACCCAGTCGAAGCCGGCCTCCACGGCCAGGCGTGCCAGCATGCCGTACTTGTGGCGGTCCCGGTCGGACGTGGTGATGTCCAGCGCCCGGCCCTCGTAGTGCAGAGAGTCGGGGAGGTGGTGGCCGTCCTCATCCCAGCCCTCTGTCACCCTCAGCTTCACCCCCGGCCACATGTTCATCACCGCGATGGCCAGCGAGTTCACACGCTCCTTGGCAGCGCTGTGGGGACACCGGCGTCACCCTCCCCACGACACGCAGGGACAGACAGACACCAGGGCTTGGAGGGACCCAAAGGGGGTGCTGTGGGGCAGGTGGGGTGCCCCCCCCGGGGTGCAGAGGGAGTCAGGGCCAAGCTGCCCCCCCGGCTGGATGCGGGTTGAACGTTAACGTGCCCCGGGGTCCCGTGGTGGAGCACGGGCAGCCGGGCAGAACAGGCAAGGGACCGGGAAGGGCACCGGGACGGTGTCACCTTCCCCGCGGCCACGGCCGTGACTCATTAACCTGCTGGGGGGGCTGTGAAGCCGAGCTGGGGGCAGCTGACCCTGAACCAGCCCCGAGTCTGGGCTGGCAGGGAGAGCCGGGGGTCCCGGGCGGTTCTGGGGTCCCTCTCGCCAACAGCAGTGGGGTGCAGGGGTGGGAGCTCTCCCCGTCCCACCCGGAGCCGCTGAGGTCACAGCGTCCCTCGGTGCCCCAGTGCCCCCCTCCCTCCCGCCCCCGTTCAACAAAGCGGCTCCCGGGAGCGCGGGGCCGCGGGGGCGGCAGTGCGGGGCGCGGGCCCGGGGCGGCCGTGCCCGGGGTGGGGGGGGGGCGGCAGCGGCGGGGGGGCAGGAATGCGCTCGGCCCGGCCCGGCCCGGCCCGGCCACAATAGGCGCCTTCCAGCCCGGAGCTGACCTCAGGCCCCGGGAATGCCGCCGCGGCCACAAAGGGCCCTTTCAGCCACCCGCACCCCGGGCCGGCTCCGCGCCCGCGGCTCCGCCGGGCTCCGCCGCCCCGGCCCCGCCGCCCTCCGCCGTCCCGGCTCGCGGGAGCTGCCGGCGCCGCCTGGACCACTCGCAGCATCCCCCCGTCGCCATGGCGACCGCGGGGCCGCCCCTCGCCATGGCAACCGTGAGCATCCCGGCGGGCGCGCGGCGCGTCCCGGGCTCCCGCCGCCCCCGTGATCCGCCCCGAGCAGGGGGGTACCGGGGCCTCCCCCTCCGCGCTGTCCTTGGGGCCGGGGCGCGGCGGCGCTGGGGGAGCGGAGCCGCCGGTACCTCGTGCCGCCGGTGCCGTCCCGTCCCGTTAATCCCCGACGGTCCCGAATCAGAAACAGAAGGGAGCGGGGCACCGGGGCGAGGTACCGTGCGGCCCCGGCAGGGACCCCAGCGCCCCCGGAGGCTCCGTGCTCCCGGGGAGGGTCGGTGCCATTCGGGAGCACCCGTGAGCCCCGGGACGATCGGTGGCGACCGGGAGAGCTCCGTGAGACCTGAGCGCGTCGGTGCCGACTGAGAAAGGTCCATGAGCCCTGTCGAGGGTCGCTGTGATCCCGCCCATCCCCCCCGCCGCCCCCCGCGCCCCCGGGAGCGAGGCCGGACCGGGCCGGGCCGGGCGCAGCCCCCACCTCGGTCATGAGCCGGTCCGCCCCCGTGTTCTCCTCGTCCTTGAAGATGATGTCGGGGTTGTAGTTGGGCACCAGCTCCCTGAAGCGCTCCGAGCCCCGCAGCACTTTGCCCTCCGCCTTGCCGCTCGCCCCCAGCGTCTGCTCGGGCACGTTGGGCACGAACTGCTTG
The DNA here is from genome assembly GCF_036417665.1 of Passer domesticus. NCBI lineage: Eukaryota > Metazoa > Chordata > Aves > Passeriformes > Passeridae > Passer > Passer domesticus. Next base: position 2,172,452 of record NC_087504.1, read on the forward strand.
TAGAGCAGGGGCGAAAGCTGCCGCCGCCCCAGCCGCCGCCGCCCCACCGGGCCCCGACCCGGGCCGCAGCCCAGCACCGGCGCGGCCAGCAGGGAGGCGGCGAGCCCGAGCCAGGACGAGGGCGAGGCGGCCTCCACCGGGGCATCCCGCCCGCCGGGCCCGCTGCCTCCGCGGGTCCCGCTCAGTCGCCGGGGGCACGGGCGGCTGGGGCGGGCATGGTCCCGGTGTGGCGGCCCCGGGGCTTTTAGATGGTCGCGGTGCCAGGGGCGGGTCGGCTCCGTTTCCTTCTCACACCCACGTCCCGTCGCTGCTGCGGGATCCGTGGCCGCTCGGGACGGCTGACCACCCCCCCGCCCCGTACCCCCCCCCGCCGGTGCCGCCACCACTCGGAGCGCCGCCGGTTGCGCGCCCACGGTATCAGCACCCCCTCGCCTGCACCCCCGGTCCCGGGAAGTCCCCGACACAGCCCCAGCCTAGGGAAAGCCCTGGCAGAACGGCGTCCCAGCACCGGGCACCGGCACCCAGCTCCGGGCACTGCCCTGGCACTGGCACCCGGTTCCTAAGGCTGCCCCGGGACCGCACCGGGATCTCAGTCTTGCTCCCCCTTCCCGTCTAAACCCCGCGCTCTGGTGCCGCCTCCTCTCCACGCTCTCCGGTACCGGAACCCCCGCTTATCCAAACGCCGCGGTTCTGGTCCCCGGGACCTCTCCAGTCACCGCCTGTTGGTACCGGGGACGCTTCTCTCCCCAGTCCCGGTCCTTCTTCTCGCCCGCTGTCCCTTGCACCGGGGACCCTCGTTATTCTAAGGCTGCGCCGCCGGTGTCCGCACCTGCTCCGTGCCCTTGGCACAGCCCCGCTCCCGTGCCCCGCTCCCTGGCGCTACCCCGGTCCCCTCTGCTCGCTCCGACCCACGGTCCCGGTCCCCGTTCGTGTCCCAGCCCCCGGTACCGGCTGCCTCGGGTGCTGCTCGGCACCGTGCGCCGCCCTCAGCCGCCCCGGCCGGGCTGCCCCCACCGCGGCCGCTCGGCTCCGGCGCTGGGCAGCCCCGTCGGGCCCCGCCTCGGAGCCGGCCCCCGGCGGCGGCGGCAGCGGCGGCCACATCCCCCGGGGCCGCCCCCGCCGGGCTGCCCTGCCCCGGCCGGCCCCTCCGCGCCCCGGGACCGGGACACCCCCGGAGCGGCACCGGGGATGTGGCACCGGGGGTCCAGGCACCGCCGAGGACGGGGCTGGGCTGCTCCGGGACTGGCACCGGGCTGCGGGACTGGCACCCGGCTCCACAGTGCCTCCAGGAGCGGGGCACCCCGGGACCGGGACCGGGACCCCCGCGCTCCCGTGCAAAGCCCCCCAGGGCATTGCGGGCCCCGGCGAGGGCGGGAGGCAGCAGCGGGGTGCTGGAAGGTTGGAGGGGGGGTCCCGGCCCCCCAGAGCTCCCCCGCAGCCCCGGTGCCAGCCCGGGGTGGCTGGGAGGGGAGCAGGTCGCGGGGAAATCGCGGGCACCGATGGCCTCATTTCCTGCAATATAAAGCAGGTTTCCTGCGCTTCCTGCTCGGCCCCAGCCGCGGGAGGGGGCGGGGGGGGGGCTGGGCCCCCCCACCCCCGCCATGGAGGGGCGGGGGGCGGCCTGGCTCGGCCCCAGCCGGGGCAGGATGGGTGGGGGCCGGTTCCGGGGCAGTTTCCGCTCGCTCCGTGCCAGGAGGTGAAGGCTCTGCTTTGCCCCTCACCCCGAAGGCACTCGGAGCCCCCCAACACCCCCGGGGTCCCTCAGCTCAGCCCTCGCCCCGTGGCCCTGCCTGGAAGAAGCTCGTTAACCCCAACCAGGAAGAGCGTTAATTAATGGCCCCATAGGGGCCATAAGGAGGGGCAGGACTGTGACCCCCCAAGGCAGGGACACCCCGCCCCTGCCCCTTTCCTCCTCGGCCCTGCCCTTGGGAGGAATAAAACCCCCAGATTTTCGAGTATTTTTATATAAAAACTAGTCAGTATTTATTTCTCCAAGCAAGTTCTGTTGTAACAGAGACCTGACATACTCATCACAGGAGGGGGGGGACTTGTCCCCTGCACCCCAGGCCTCCCTATTAGGGACCCCAAAGACCTCGGGGTGGGCAGGGGACAGCCAGTGTCCCCCTGCAGCCCCCAAGTGACAGAGGGGTGGAGTGTGGAGTGGCTCTGGGCACAGGACCCCCTCCCACAGCATCAGGACAGCATTTAAAACTCAGCCAGACCCCGGGGGAGCAGCCAGGGGAGGTCGGGGGGGGTCCTGGCCATTGTTAGACGAGGTATGTAAATAGGGGTGGGGGGCTGCAGCCAGCACAGCCTCAGGGGGACCCCGCTCCCCTTGGGGATGTGGCTCAAGGCCAAGGCTCAGTAGCACAACAGCTGAGACAGAGCAGGGGGGGCACCCCCAAAGGTGTCTCAGCTTTCCCTGAGGGGCTCTGAGGCACCGGGAGCTATCAGGGCCAGCTCTGCGGCTGGCAGCCACCCCGGTGGCCACCACAGTGAGGGGGGGGACACGTCCCTGTCCCCCCAGCCCTAGCAGGGCTTGCTGCGGGTCCGGCAGCGCGTCACGGGCAGCGGCAGCTTGTGCAGACCTGGGTACAGGGAGAGTGTGAGAGCCAGGCTGGGGGGACACAGGACACCCCGGCAGCCACCGCCGTGTCCCCGTGTCCCTGTCCTCACCAAAGGCACGGATCAGCTCGGCCTGCACTGCCCAGGACACCCTTTTGACCAGGCACAGCGTGGTGAGCCCAGCAAAGCCCATGTTGTAGAGGAAGACGATGTAGAAGTTCCCCAACCAGTTGAAGCGGCCAAAATCCCCCAGGAGGTCAAAACGGGTGATCCCTGCACAGGGTGGGGTACACTGGTCAGGGCACCCCAGTTCTGGGGCCACCCCCATGCAGGCGTCACCCTGATCCCTCTGGGAGGCTCACCCAGTGTCCTGGAGAAGACGGGCAGTGCTGAGCTGAGCACCAGCAAGGAGACGCAGTTCCCAATGATCTGGGGAGGAGGAGGAGGAGGAGGAGGTTTGGGGGGCAGTGCTGCTGCAGGGAACCCCCCAGACTGCCAGGGAACCACTGGGGGGTCCTGCCTGGCACTGTCCTCCCACGTGGGGGCTGCACAGGGACACACGCTGTGGGGAGAAGGGTCTTGCACCCCCACAGGAGCCCCCAGCCCCGTCCTGCTGCTCCCACCTTGGTGAGGGGGGTGTCCTGCCGCTCCGGCAGCAGCCGAGTGAACAGGGGGGAGCTGTAGAAGCCCACGACAGAGGAGAGCATTAGGTAGCTGCAAGGAGTGTTAAGGAGGAAAACAGCATGGGCTGGCGCTGGGAACAGTGTTGGGGACACTGGGGACGGCGCTGGGGACACAAGTGCCCGCCTGAAGGATACAAAATGAGGACAACCTGCAGTGCAGCTCCAAAGGAGCCGAAGATGGAGAAGGAAACCTGGCCCAGGGATGCGTCCTGCAGGAAGAGGAGGGAGCAGGTTGGGGAGGAATGTCCCCAGTGCAGTCAAGGACATGATCCTGAGCTGTCCCATGCCCCCAGCCGGGTACCTGGATGCCCCGTGGCATTGCGGCATCGTCCAGCAGCAGCTCCAGGACGTGGAAGCAAACAATGAGCACAGAGATGCCCTGGGAGGAGCAGGGAGGGCGTGAGGGCACTGGTGAGGACGGGGACAACCCCCAGCTCCCCTGGGAGGCCACGGTCACTCACTGTCAGTGCCAGGAGGCCCAGCATGGCCAGGGGGTAGCCCAGGTTCCTCTGCCAGGGCGATGCTCGGTGCCGCAGCTCTGTGGGGAGGATGTGCCCAGGTGAGAGGGGAGCACAGCTCCAACCCCAGGGCAGGAGATTGAGGGGGTCCCAAAGTGCCAAACAGCCCCCAGCCCATCTCCCAGCCACCCTCCCTCCACAGAGCATGGGCTGCCAGGGACCAGTGCTCCCAGTGCCAGGCTGGAGGGCACCCAGTGTCCCTCCCCCTGCCAGGCTCCTCACCCAGCTTCCGCCTCTTGCTCCGGATGGCAAAGAATTGCTCCTGCAGCATCTCCATGTCCAGATTCAGCCAGCAGGAAGCTTTGCCTGCTGGGGAGAGACCCAAGAGGCTCAGCGGGGGATGAAGGCTCCTATGGGTGGGGTAGAGGGCCCCCCAATCCACCCCGTGCTCCCCCTTTGCCAAGCAGCAGCACCCACCAGAGCGGATCCTGTGGGACACAGCGGCTTCCTCAAACCTCGTGCAGCTCAGCTGCTCATCCAGGTCTTCCAGGAGCTGGGGGAGGATGAGGAGCCTGAGAGTGGCTGCTGGGGGGTGTGAATGGCTCCCCGTGCCCGCGGTGGGTGACCAGGCAGCCCTGGGGGCAGTCACCCCCAAATCTGGGCAGAGGGATTGTGGGGTGAGGCCTTACCCGGGGTTTCACCAGCAGCTTCCCAGTGACAGTGAACATGGTGGAGAGGCCAAAGGGGGTGCACACTGTGGTGGGAGGAGAGGCTGAACACGGGGTGCCTGTTCCTACCCCTCCCCACACCCTCAGAAGGATCCTGGAGGCTTCAGCCATGAGCCACGGCCCCTCCAGACCCCATTTGGACGGAGCACCAGCAGGGCCTCAACTGCGGGGGCACAACTTACACAGCAGCAGCAGGACACCGAAAAGCGAGATGCAGGAGTAGAGGTAGGGCAGATAATATTCCCAGAGATCTGCAGAGACAGCAGGATCAGGCCATGGCACCAGAGACCCCTTGTTCCACTCAGTGCCAGGGTCTGGTCCTGGAGCAGGCAGAGCCCGGCTCACCCACCGTAGAGTGACTGGCGACTGGCAGCGTCGTTGCCCACGATGGCAGAGGCCACCCAGACCATGCCCAGCACCAGCAGCGTCAGCAGCAGCAGCACCACCGAGGTCTCGTACACCCTGGCCATGATGCCCTGCAGGAGCTGGGTCAGCAGGGACTCACAGAGAGGGGGGACAGGGGGGACAAGTGAAGGACCACCCACCTTCTTGGATCCTGCAAACCCCTCTGACTCGGTGAAGAAGTAGGCAAAGGGCATGAGGAAGACCAGGGACATATTGGAGAAGAGGAAAACCAAATTCCAGAGGCCTGGAAAAGGGGGAACAGCATGGGGTGAGCTCCAGGCAGGGCAACCCTGACCCACGGATTTTGGGGGCACCCCAGGGTCACCCCGTGCACCCACCATGAATGAGGGACCCGTTGAGCCACTGGATGTAGTAGTTCTGGGGGAAGGAGAGCAGCACCTCGTTGCTGATGATGGAGAAGGGCAGGAGGAGGACAGCACCCAGTGCCACAGCCAGGGTGAAGGTGCAGAGCCCCAGCCTGCCACAGGGACAAGCAGGGTCAAGGTTCCTCTGCGTGTCACAGCCCAGCTCTGCCCCCCAGCATCACCAGCACCCACGGGACACTCTGTCCTGGCTGAGGAAGAGGCCGAGCACCAGGGAAGGGGACGGGCAGGAACTTACGCAATCCTGTTGACAGCAGCATCCTCGTCATCGTGAACTGCAGGGACAAAATCCCAAAGCAAAGGACTGGGGGAGGTAGGGCTGCCCAGAGCATCGCTGCCTCCCCCTGCCCACGTTCTCCCCACTCCAAATCCGACAGAAATCCTCCCAGGGAATTCTGGCTTTGCTCCCACCTAGGGCAGCAGTTGGTGTCAGGGCAATCAGGCTGTGGTGGGGCTGGGGCTGCTGGGGGAGGCCAAAAGCAATGGAGGAACAGGAGGAACCCTGGGGAGGCTGAATGAGGAGGCTTCAAGGGCCTGGCTCCGGCAGCTCCCACTCTCTTACCTGCTGTGAAATCCGTGTGCTTCTTAAAGTGGGTTATGATGAAGTGGCAGAGGATGTAGAGGCTGGCGAAGAGCAGGGCACAGATCTGCGGGCAGAGGAGTGTGGGCATGCCCTGAGGGCAGCTCTCCTACCTCAGTGATGCTGCCAGCCCTGGGGCTTGTCAGCTCCACCCTATTTGTTTTTCCACTCCTGGTCCTGGTTACACCCCACCCGTGTGCTCAGACCTATCTGTTCCATGGGGACTGCACCCAGCCTTCACACACGGGTGCCCACAAGCTGGCACAGCACCCAGGCTGGGGGGAAGGGGGCTGAGACCCCACCCAAGAAGGTCTGGACCAGCCTGTGCTGGCAAATCTGTGACCCCGTGGGACATCTCTGGAGTGCCCGATCCCACAGGCCTGGCCTTGCCGGCAGAGCCACGAGAACAGCCTTGAATCAGGCGCCAAGGACATCTGCGGTGTCCCTGCTGCCCCCGCTGGAACAGCGCAGGCCATGTCCGGGGAGGGAACACGGCGACCTTTCATCCCGCCGGGAACGCGTCAGGGTGAGGAAAGGTCGCCTGAATCCTCCACCTTGGCACGGGTGCAGCGGGGAGCAGCTGTGGCACCTCCCTTCTGCCCGCCCGGGGGTGCCCAGGGCCTGCCCGTGGGGTGGCAGGGAGCCCCCAGAGCTGGCCCAGAAGGGCAGTACCCAGCAGGTCCTTCTGCTGCTGCTCCCACCCAGTGAAGGGTCTCAGGCCACTGTTCCCTCCTGCCACGGGCTGTACCCCACAGAACAATGCTCTACCCCCAACTCCTCCTGCACCCAATAAAATTGGGTTAAGTGAGTTTTGTGTGCCAAGCCAGGGGCTCCTTGCTGGGGTGCAGCTCCCTGGAATGGAGGTCTGGGGGGCTCCAGGGCTGAGCTGCCAGGCTTTGGCCACCAGCTCCTGCCTGTAGGCACCGAATGTGGCTGTGGCAAGGCAGCCTTGGCACTGCCAGTCACAGCCCACTGGGCTGCCGCGCCAAGGCCCTCAGGGGATGCCAGGACCGGGACATCCATGTCATCCCCACCCCTGAGCCTGTGGCAGCAGGAACAGAGGAGCAAACCCAGCTGTGTCCCTGTGCGGTACCCGAGGTTTAGGGAGCTCTGTAGGGTCCAGCTGTCCCCTCCCTGCCGGCCTGGGGACAGGGACAGAGCCGGGAGCCTGGCATGGGGCTGGCCCGGCTCTGACACCAGCACGGCCCAGCGCGACGGCAGCGCAGCCGGGACTGCTGGAGGGGCAGAAGGGTCGCGGCAGGGGCTGGGCAGGGTCCAGCGCTGGCTCCCCGCTATCTGCCGGGCACACGCAGCCCCGCCGGCCCCGGCCCCGGCCCCGATAAGCACGGGGTGTGGAGCCCTGCCACAGCCGGGCCGTGGAGCTGCCACCGGCGATCCCGATGGTCCCACGGAAGGCTGCGAGCCGCCCTCCCAGCTCTCCCCACCACACCGAGCCCCTTCCCCGCCCGGACACTCACGATGCACTCGCGGACCCTCTCGTGGAAGAGCTGCTCCCGCACGGCCAGCGCGTCCTGCTCCACAGGGGCCATTCTGCGGCCAGCATGGCAGGGCCGGGCAGGGCTGCCGAGGGCAGGGGCAGGACGCCAAGGCCGGTACCGCCACGCCGGCCCAGCCGCTCCGGTCCCGCCGGGAATCGCCGCTCCGGTCCCGCCGGTCCCGGCCCAGCGCCGCCGCGCTGGCCCCGCCCCCTCTTAGCCACGCCCCTTTCCTCGTTACAAAGTATCCGCTCCCCGGGGGTGAAAGAGGCCGGTAGGTCACGCCCCCCGCCGCCTATTGGCTGCGAGGCTTGAATGAGGCGAAGGTCATTGGTGGGAGCGCGGCGCGCCGCGCGCTGATAGGCTGAGCCCGCCCGCCGCTCCCACGGGCGCGCCGCCCCAGCGCAGCCCCCCGGGATTAGGAGCAGGGAGGGAGATAATCCCGGAACGCGGATAATCCCGGGAGCGGTAATCACGGAGAGCAGCGGGGGGCTGGGCTGGGCTCCCGAGCGCTGGGGGCACTCGGCGAGCAAGGCCACCCGGGGGGGGATCGGAGACAGCTCATGAAGGAGCACAGCGGCACCCAGGGTGAGGCCCCACCCTGTGGAAGCCAGCGATGTGGGGGCTTCACCCCCCCAGATCTGCAGGGGAGGGATGGGCTGGGCAGCTCGGGTAACAGCAGGGCCATGCCAGCTGCCTCACTGGGCACAGACAATAGGGACAGTCTGTTCCCATGGGATGGGGCCAGGCGGCCCGGGGGAGAGCGGGCACTGACACAGAGGGTTTGTATCCGACACAGTGTAGGTTCTCTTAAAGCCTTTTATTCACAGACACGGTACAGACACATGGAAAATCTGCATGATCACATCCGAGAGGGCAGCATATCCCTGGCCGAGCCCACGGGGCCAAACCCCACGAAGTGCACAAGGAAGCTCAAGTGTTTGAAGCAGACATTTCGTGGACATGCGACAGTGACAGAAGGAACCCAGCGTTTAGTATTCCTCCCCTTCCTCCTCTCCCTCCCCTTCCACAGAATCCACCCCCACCTCCTCATAATCCTTCTCCAGGGCAGCCATATCCTCGCGGGCCTCTGAGAACTCGCCCTCCTCCATGCCCTCCCCCACGTACCAGTGCACGAACGCCCGCTTGGCGTACATCAGGTCAAACTTGTGGTCCAGGCGGGCCCAGGCCTCGGCGATGGCCGTGGTGTTGCTCAGCATGCACACAGCCCTCTGCACCTTGGCCAGGTCGCCCCCGGGCACCACCGTGGGCGGCTGGTAGTTGATGCCAACCTTGAAACCAGTGGGGCACCAGTCCACAAACTGGATGCTACGCTTGGTCTTGATGGTGGCGATGGCGGCGTTGACATCCTTGGGCACCACGTCCCCGCGGTACAGCAGGCAGCACGCCATGTACTTGCCGTGGCGAGGGTCACACTTGACCATCTGGTTGGCCGGCTCGAAGCAGGCGTTGGTGATCTCGGCCACCGAGAGCTGCTCGTGATAAGCCTTCTCAGCAGAGATGACCGGGGCGTAGGTGGCCAGCGGGAAGTGGATGCGGGGGTAGGGCACCAGGTTGGTCTGGAATTCTGTCAGGTCGACGTTCAGGGCTCCATCAAAGCGCAGGGAGGCCGTGATGGACGACACGATCTGGCTGATGAGGCGGTTCAGGTTGGTGTAGGTGGGACGCTCGATGTCCAGGTTGCGGCGGCAGATGTCATAGATGGCCTCGTTGTCCACCATGAAGGCGCAGTCGGAGTGCTCCAGGGTGGTGTGGGTGGTGAGGATGGAGTTGTAGGGCTCCACCACGGCCGTGGACACCTGCGGGGCCGGGTAGATGGAGAACTCCAGCTTGGACTTCTTGCCATAGTCGACAGAGAGCCGCTCCATGAGCAGGGAGGTGAAGCCAGAGCCGGTGCCACCGCCAAAGCTGTGGAACACCAGGAAGCCCTGCAGCCCCGTGCACTGGTCAGCCTGTCAGGAGGGAAGGGGAAAACAAGACCAAACTGTCAGAATTCTGAACTTCAGCTGTTAATGAAGTTGCTGATTTGCCCAGAAAGACACATATGTCCCCCAAAATTCTCAGACTTTTGGGGACACCTCTGTCCATTCCACTTCCAGCCACAGCACCATGATTCAGCATGACCTGGCCTCAGGAGAAGGGCCCCCTAACTGCCCCTTCCCTAAAGCTGCTTCCTCCTATGACCCCGGCAATCTGCTTGAGGGAAGGGGCAATCCCCTAGAGCCGCCCCAGCAAGAGTTAAATACTCAGCACAGCTGCTCATAAGCAGTTGGTCAAGCAGGATCAGCATCCAGATCAAGGAGAAACCTCACATGACCTTAAAAAGGGATGAAATAAGGTTTTCCCAGGGACAGAAATGACACAATTCCACAAGCCCTATCACACCTCTGGAACATGCCATGCTCAGGGTGCACATCCTGTGCTGTTGGGGTTGTAGAACACTGAGTAAAGGCATTCAGGTCAAGGGGAAGGGAGGGTGCTGATCCTGATCACTTAGAGGATCCAGACCCCATAGGGAGCCAGGATGTGCTGCAGGCTGACACATGACCCACAACAAATCCATCCAGATCCTGGAGGCACAACAGGGGTTGTGCCTGCCCAGGGACACCTGGAGCTTCCCTTTGTCCCCACATCCCCCGCAGGGTGAGACCCCCCAGGACCCTCACCAGCTTGCGGATGCGGTCAAGGACCAGGTCGATGATCTCCTTGCCGATGGTGTAGTGGCCGCGGGCGTAGTTGTTGGCCGCATCCTCCTTGCCCGTGATCAGCTGCTCGGGGTGGAAGAGCTGCCGGTACGTGCCGGTGCGCACCTCGTCTGCGGGGACAGCCCCGGGCCCCGTTAGCGCCCGGCGCCCGCTGCCAGCGCCCGCCCCGCCGGCCGCCCCCCGCGCCCTCACCGATCACCGTGGGCTCCAGGTCCACAAACACGGCCCGGGGCACGTGCTTGCCGGCGCCCGTCTCGCTGAAGAACGTGTTGAAGGAGTCGTCCCCCCCGCCGATGGTCTTGTCGCTGGGCATCTGCCCGTCGGGCTGGATGCCGTGCTCCAGGCAGTACAGCTCCCAGCACGCATTGCCGATCTGCACGCCCGCTTGGCCCACGTGGATGGAGATGCACTCGCGCTGCGGGGCACACCACGCTGGCTCACCTCTTCTGTCCCCTCTCTGTCCCAGCCTGGCACCCACCGGGCTGGCACCGAGCTGGGGAGGGGCTCTCCCCAAGGCTGGATGGGGCCAGACCCTGCCCGGGTGCACCCACTGTGCTCAGCTGTGCTGGTCCCATCCTGCTCCCCCTCCCCAGGAGCTCAGACCCTGCACCACTTGGTGCCCTTCACCCTACACACCCCGCAGTGCTCAGTTCTGGGGGTGCCATCCTGCCCCTCCCCACTGAGGGACTGAGCACATGATGGGCACAGGCTCAGCCCCCCAAACCCTGGTTGTGCCCTGGCTGGTGCAGGGCTGACCCAGCATCACCCCAAACTCCAGCTGGAGACACCCAGGGAGGTGTGGAGGGACCAGATCCTGCCCGGGTGCACCCACTGTGCTTAGCTGTGCTGGTCCCATCCTGCTCCCCCTCCCCAGGAGCTGAGACCCTCCACCACTTGGTGCCCTTCACCCTACACACCCCACAGAGGCAGGAATTAGGGTTGCTCAGGGTTATTGCTGTTCCCCACTATTCCCAATCTCCTCCATCCCTGGCTCCGATGTGGAAAGGGACACCCCCATATATCAGGAAATGTCTCCCTGAGTGTGCTCAGCTCCGGGGGTTCCATCCCACCCCTCCCGGGGGCTGCGACCCTGTCCTCAGGGGGATGAAGGGATCTCACAGGGGCTCAAGCTCAGCACCCCCGAACCCCAATTGTGCCCTAGCGCCACCCCAAAGAGTGGCTGAGCTTCGCTGGGGCCACCCAGGGTCCGAGGAGGGAACCGTGGGGTGCCATCCGTGTTTGGGAACAGCCTGCAGGCCACCTGCGGGCAGCCTCTGGGGGTCCCACCACCCCGCAGCTGCCACCACCTGCTCCCAAATGGCGCCCAGGGAGGACATTTTCCAGCCGGGCCGCCTGGGCAGGGCGAGGCCGGGAGGAGGAGGAGGAGGAAGAGGAAGCTCAGAGCGCAGCAGCTGACCCGAAACCGCGGGGACGGGCCGGTGGCGTCACCCCCGGGGGGTCGCGCACATTCCCGGCCGCTCCCTGCCCCGCGCCAGCTGCTCCGCGCATTCCGCGGAGCCCGGGCTTTGGGGGGGACCTGGAGCCGAGGGTGCCCCCCAGGAGCCCCCCAGGAGCCATCATGGAGCGGGACCAGCCCACGGCTCGGATGCGGAGAAAACAGGGAATTTCGTGCTTAGGGTGGGGGGGTGAGGTTTGGGGGGTCCAGGGCTGGATTTTTGGGGGGGGGTGAGTATGCGGTTGGGGGGGCGGGGCCGTGCCCCTGGCGGGGGGCGGGGCTGTGCCCCCGCCGCGCGCCTTCCCGCGCGCGGGAACGGTAACGGTCGGGCTGGCCCCGCCCCCACCGGGGGGCTACCGGAGACCACGTGCGACCACCCCAGCAGCGCCGTGACCCCCCCCCATGGGGCTCCCTCCATCGAGGGCCTCATCTTCTATCCCTGCTCAACGCCCCCATCCCCTGCTCTGCCCACCCACGCCCCCAGCCGTACCCCCCATCCCCTCCCAACTTTCCCACACGGTGCCCCCCACCCTTAGACCCCTCCACCCTATTTCCCTCCCCCCGAAGTCTCCCCCCCGCCACTCCTTCCCCCTCCTCTCCTCCGCACCCATTCCCCCGCAATCCCCCGCACCCCCACATCCAGCCCTGCTCCTCCTTTACCCTGCCATGCCCTGGGCACGTCCCCCCGTATTTTTCCAGCCCCCTCCCCTCACCATGGCTGCGGCTTGGTTACTCGTCCCGACAAGCAAGGAATCGACGCAAGTACCAGCTACCGCCGCCCCCGGGCGCCCCCCTATATACCGGCCCGGGGGGCGGGCCGAGCGCCCCCGCCCCGCGCTCCCATTGGCAGCAGCGCCCGTCCATCAACGCGCTGGCACCGCGGATTGGCTGAGGCGAGTGGCGCGCTCCGCCTCCTCCGCCCTCCGCGCTGCGGGGTTTTGGGGGGGGGGGACAAACGGGGACCCTCCCGCCGCGGGGTGCAGCCCCCTCCAACCCCCCCTCGGCTTGAGAAGGGCCCCCGGTGCGGAATGCGGGGTACGGGGGGGGGTCTGACCTCCCTGCGGTTCTTTGACCCCCCGGTAATGCGTTGGGTGGGGAGGGGGGGGGCGCAGCCGTTCCCGCCCTCCCCCCCCCCTTTTCCGCCGCCCCTCCCGCCCGGTGCGGCTCCGCTGCGGAGGAAAACTGCGACATGCGGAGGGGGGGGGGTGGCCGCACGTGCTGCCGCGCCCGGTGTTGCCCCCCGCCGCCCCCCGGTTGTTAATCGGCTTCTCTGGTCGGACCCCCCCTCTCTGCTCCATCTGTACCGCTCACCCCCCCCCCCCCCCAGCCCCGGCTTATTTGCACCCCGGGGGTCCCTCCCAGACCATCTGCAGCCTGCCCCAAAACCCCCAAGTCCATCTGCACCCCCCAGCCCCTCCTGGATCCCACCGCGATGGGGGGGTCCGCACACTGGGGGGGTGGTGGGACCCCCCTTTTCAGGGTGGGGTTTGTCTCAGCCATATCCGCAGCACTGGGGGGGGGGGGTCACCATAAACCAGGGGACATGCTGGGGTGCCACCGTGCCCCCCAACGCGGCGCAGCTCCGTGCCCGGCTGTGTAGCCGCGGAAAGCACCGGGGGGTGTCGGGGGGGGGCATCCCCAGCCCCCACCTAATCCCCGGAGCTATTTGCACCCAATAATCCGCCTTCCTGTTTTGCCAAGAGCTTTGCGGAAAACCCAGCGGCCGCTTCTGCGGGCGGGGGGAGACACGGTGTCGGGGGGGGGGGTCCGCATCCCCTCCCGCCGCACCGGAGCCGCCCCACACCGGGGTCACCGGTGCAGCCGAGCCCCAGCGGGGCCGGCCCGGCGGCAGCATCCGCCGCAGCTGCATTGCAGCGCTGACGTGGCTTCCCCGCCATTTGCCTGGCTGGCCGCATGGCTGCTCCGGTTCCACCGGGCAGGAACCGGCTGCTCTCCACTCCCCCCCTCGAGCTGCCCGCTCCAGGCTCTCAGCGTGGGGGTCCCGGGTGGAACTTGGGGGGCAGCTGGTCCTGGAAGTGCTGCTGCCGGTTCTGTTTATCGAATGGGTGTTCCGTGGAGGGGGGGGTTCGTTACACACCACACGCCCCTCCCGAATTCCCCGTGCATCGCGTCAGCTCTGGAATGGTGTTAGGAAGTGTTTTGGGTGGCTAAAAAACCGCCCAAAAGCAGGTTTGATGTTAAAGTGAAAGTGCGACAACATTCGCTGGTGACTTCCCTCCGTGACTCAGTAGTGAAAGCCGGCGGAGGAAAATGGGGCTAAAATTTAAAATCGATCAGTGTAAAACTGGATTTGGCCAAAAATCACCCAAAGGGAGGCTGGGGATAGGAAAAAAAACGATAAAATGGAATAATAATTCAGATTTTCCCACTGAGTCAGAAGGGACAGAGTGGACCCCCTGCCCCATTGTCAAACTGAGCCCTGGGCTTAACCAACAGTTTAAGCCTAAAGGCTTAAGAGCACTTAATCCAGAGCTTAATTTCAATAATTCATCAAAATATTCATATAAAATTTATTATAGGCACAACAGTAACACACAGGCCTATTTTATTTATGAATCTAAAGCACTTAAGAAGGAATCTGACAGCAACATTTGCTACAGAATATTCACCCTTGCACACACACATACCTGAACAGCAAGTATGGGTGTAAATACCTGTGAAAAATCCACCTTGAGTTCAGTATTGCCATCAGTGCCTTTGTGTCTTCTCAACAAGCCAAGGGTTGAGCCCCGAGTTCTGGGGGATCAGCCCAAGCTCTGCTCATCCTCTGAGAATCCCAGATTTGTGAGTTCACCGTCCCTGAGAGTTCTGCTGCCTGCTGTGGTCTGGGTGAACTCAGGGGGGCTCACTCAGACCCTGCTGGTTATAACACTGCAAGTGTTGGCTGTTTAGTCATCCTGATTTTCTATCCTGGCTACAATTTGCAACTTCCTTTCAAAGCTTGATATCAAACACGTTGTCGCACTCGGGTTGTCCTTCAGAAAAAAGTTACTCCCCAAGGCCGTTCCTTACAATCAAGGAGTTATTTTGACAACACAAATTCCCAGGAGCTGATGGACTCGAGGAGCTTGGCCTGAGCTCATCGTGCAGGAGAGGGGGGGTGCACCCCACAAATGAGGGTCCCAGGGGTCCCCCCAGCTGCAGCACCCGCTCGAGTTTCACTCTGCGTTCAACTTCCCCTTCATTATTTATCCCTGCGTGGAGCCGTGAGGGACAGGGTAAAAGGAGAGGAAAGGGAGGGTGGAGAGGCTCCCCCCATTCAAGGGGGCTGCTATGACATTTCCCCCTCCCCCTCAGTGGCTGGGCCAATTCCTCATCCCTGAAAGAGCAGGAGGAACTGCAGGACACGGGCTGGATGAAGAGAGCCCTCATTCCCAGCAATCCCACTGTGGTGGGCAGAGCATCCCCTCCCCACCCCCAGGGCAATGCAGCCCCCTCCCTGCCCAGGAAGAGGAGAGACACTGAAGACTTCTGCCAGACTGGGGGGCTTCAGGCATCCCCAGCCCACCCTGAGGAGTTAAAGGCCCCCAATGTGCTTACCTGGGGCTCACTTGACTCCTGGCACTAAGAAAACCCAAGCCTCTCCACTTCCCTTGGGGTGGGGGCACAACACTGAGCCCACCAGGATGAGGGAGGAGCAGGGGTTTGGGAGGATCAGTCTGGGGGGGCTGCAGAGTGCTGAGCTCACCACAACCCCCAGCACACGCTCGGGGACAGGGAGGAGACCCCGGGCGCACACAGGGACTGCAGGGCCGCGTCATGTGCTGGTGGGGACAGCATCAAAGCCAGGCAGGGACATCGCCACAGGGAGTGAAGACACAGAGGCAGGGTAAGACAGGGAATGCTTTTTATTCAGACCCACAGGAGAGGACGGGTGAGTCCGTCACAGACTTTTCCATTGAAGCACAGACCATTGACAGGACAGACTGCGGTGCACACACTGCTACAGACCCCGCGGGGCCTTCAACTAGTTTATGTTCCCTGTTCCAGCAGCACCCTTGGGAGTTTAGTATTCCTCCCCTTCCTCCTCTCCCTCCCCTTCCACAGAATCCACCCCCACCTCCTCGTAATCCTTCTCCAGGGCAGCCATATCCTCGCGGGCCTCCGAGAACTCGCCCTCCTCCATGCCCTCCCCCACGTACCAGTGCACGAACGCCCGCTTGGCGTACATCAGGTCAAACTTGTGGTCCAGGCGGGCCCAGGCCTCGGCGATGGCCGTGGTGTTGCTCAGCATGCACACAGCCCTCTGCACCTTGGCCAGGTCGCCCCCGGGCACCACCGTGGGCGGCTGGTAGTTGATGCCAACCTTGAAACCAGTGGGGCACCAGTCCACAAACTGGATGGTGCGCTTGGTCTTGATGGTGGCGATGGCGGCGTTGACATCCTTGGGCACCACGTCCCCGCGGTACAGCAGGCAGCACGCCATGTACTTGCCGTGGCGAGGGTCACACTTGACCATCTGGTTGGCCGGCTCGAAGCAGGCGTTGGTGATCTCGGCCACTGAGAGCTGCTCGTGATAAGCCTTCTCAGCAGAGATGACCGGGGCGTAGGTGGCCAGCGGGAAGTGGATGCGGGGGTAGGGCACCAGGTTGGTCTGGAACTCTGTCAGGTCGACGTTCAGGGCTCCGTCAAAGCGCAGCGAGGCCGTGATGGATGACACGATCTGGCCTATCAACCTGTTGAGGTTGGTGTAGGTGGGACGCTCGATGTCCAGGTTGCGGCGGCAGATGTCGTAGATGGCCTCGTTGTCCACCATGAAGGCACAGTCGGAGTGCTCCAGGGTGGTGTGGGTGGTGAGGATGGAGTTGTAGGGCTCCACCACGGCCGTGGACACCTGCGGGGCCGGGTAGATGGAGAACTCCAGCTTGGACTTCTTGCCGTAGTCGACAGAGAGCCGCTCCATGAGCAGGGAGGTGAAGCCAGAGCCGGTGCCACCGCCAAAGCTGTGGAACACCAGGAAGCCCTGCAGCCCTGTGCACTGGTCAGCCTGTGAGGAGAGACGAGGTGGGGAGGCATGTTTACTGCAGGCAGCAGAAGCTACTCCTTCCTCTCCGTGGCCTCACAAGGACATTTGGGGGCTTTCCAGCAGCAGAGCCAGATGGGGGACGGGGTGGCACTGGTGACTCCATCTGTTACCCACTGACTCACGGTGAATCACCCAGGGAAGCTGCTTGGCCTCTGGGCTGGGACAATGCTCAGGGGCACCTCAAAGTGCAGAACTGCCACTGGCTCAGCAGCAGAGTGGGAACAAGTTTGACCATGAACTGTCGTGGCCACATGACTCTGGGAGGGACTGGCTCGGGGCTGCTTGTCCCCAGCACACGCAGCTGGACTCGGCCATGTCAGGAGCCAAGTGGAAACAAAGAGGGAATTGCCGAGCTCAGCACCGGCAGCGCCCGGGGGCTGCGGCGCTGTGGAGCCGCTCCAGCTCCAGCTGCGCCGCGTCCCGCTGCCGGCCAATGGCAGCCACTGCACAACGGGATTAACATTAATTAATAAATTAAATCTAAACCCAGCCCAGCCAGTCTGGAAGGGAGAGCGACACAGAATGGAGGCTTTGTCCTCGCCCGCCACCTGCACCCCCCGTGCCCCTACCAGCTTGCGGATGCGGTCAAGGACCAGGTCGATGATCTCCTTGCCGATGGTGTAGTGGCCGCGGGCGTAGTTGTTGGCCGCATCCTCCTTGCCCGTGATCAGCTGCTCGGGGTGGAAGAGCTGCCGGTACGTGCCGGTGCGCACCTCGTCTGCGGGGACAGCCCCGGGCCCCGTTAGCGCCCAGCGCCCGCCGCCAGCGCCCGCCCCGCCGGCCGCCCCCCGCGCCCTCACCGATCACCGTGGGCTCCAGGTCCACGAACACGGCCCGGGGCACGTGCTTGCCGGCGCCCGTCTCGCTGAAGAACGTGTTGAAGGAGTCGTCCCCCCCGCCGATGGTCTTGTCGCTGGGCATCTGCCCGTCGGGCTGGATGCCGTGCTCCAGGCAGTACAGCTCCCAGCACGCATTGCCGATCTGCACGCCCGCTTGGCCCACGTGGATGGAGATGCACTCGCGCTGCGGGGCACACCACCCTGGGTCACTTCTTTTGTCCCCCTCCCCAGCCGTGGCACCAGCCCAGCGCTGTCGCCGAGCTGGGGAGGGGCTCTCCCAAAAGCTGGATGGGGTCAGACCCTGCCTGGACACACCCATTTTTCGGGGTCTGGGGGTGCACTCAGTGCAGAGGGTCCCATCCTGCCCTGTGCCCATCACTGCTGGCCCCCTGCCTGTGGGGGATGGGGAGCTCAGCTCCTGTGGCTCATCCTGCCCTGAGCGACTGGGGCTGCACCCAGGGTGACACAGGGAGCCCCGGGGTTCCCATCCTGCCCCACCCTGCCCTGGTGAGACCCGGCAAAGCCCCAGGGCGGCTCAGCACCGTGGGCTCCTCCTGCCCACCCGAGCCCCACTCGAAGCAAGGTCACGCCCAGTGCGGGACTCGGGGGTCCCATCCTGCCGTGCCTCGACTTCTGGTGCGGGATGGGGTGCTCAGCACTGAGGGGGGGTCAATCCGCCCTGCCCACCCCGCACCCGGGACACTTTCTGCCTCACTATACCGGGGCCACGCCCAGCGCAGGCTGAGGGCTCAGCACCGGGGCCGGGGGGGAAAAGGGGGTCTGTCCTGCTCGGTTTAACGGGAGCCACGCCCAGGGACGGACAGTGGCTCGGTACCGAAAGATGGGGGTCCCGATTCTGCCCCTTTCAGCCGGTGCCACGCCCAGTACGGCTTTAGCTCCGGGGACTCATCCTGCCCGGTTTAACGGGAGCCACGCCCGGTTCGGGCTCGGGGCTCGGTCCCGGGGGTCCCATCCTGCCCGGTTTAACGGGAGCCACGCCCGCTTCGGGCTCGGGGCTCGGTCCCGGGAGCCATCCTGCCGGGTTTAACAATAGCACGCCCGACAGGAGCTCAGTGCTGCGCCTCGGGGGTCCATCCTGCCCGGTTTAACGGGAGCCACGCCCGGTTCAGGCTCGGGGCTCGGTCCCGGGGATCCCATCCTGCCCGGTTTAACGGGAGCCACGCCCGGTTCAGGCTCGGGGGTCGGTCCCGGGGGTCCCATCCTGCCCGGTTTCATGGGAACCACGCCCGGTGCGGTACCGTGGATCAGCGCCAGGGATCCATCCTGGCCGGTTTAACGGGAGCCACGCCCTATGGAAGCTCAGTGCTGCCTCCCGGGGGTCTCATCGTGCCCGGTTTAACGGGAGCCACGCCCTATGGAGGCTTAGTCCTAAGTCCTGGAGGTCCCGTCCTGCTCGGTTTAACGGGAGCCACGCCCGCTGCGGGCTCAGTCCCGGGGGAGGCAGGAAGACCCTTCCAGGCCCGTTTAACCGGAGGGACACTCGGGGCTGGGTCCCGGGAGGGACATTTCACTCGGTGTAACGGGAGCCACGCCCGCTGCGGGAGGAGCCCCGGCGCCGAGAGCTCATCCCGGGAGGGGCGGACAAAAAGCCCTCGGGAATGGAGATCGGGGGGGGGGGGGGGGGGTGGGAACCAGAAACAACGGCGAGACGGGGGATAAAAACCGGAGACTACGATGGGAGGGGTGGGGATTGGCACCGGGGAAAACCACGGCTCCGGGGGAGGGAAGGATGAGGCCGGGAACGGGGAACAGGGATCGTGGGAATAGAGACAAAGTGCCGACCCCCCCGCACCCCCTCACCATGGCGGCGGTCGGTCCGGGGCGGTCTCACAGCCCGACGCTGAGGCGGTCGATGTAAGAGGCGCGGCGGAGCGCGGGGCTCGGTGCGGGGCTTTATAGCGGCGGCGGGGCGGGCCCGGGGGGGCGGCGGGGCCGGCGGCAGCGGCGGCCATTGGTCGCCCGGGATGAGGTAATGCCCCCCCGCAGCCGCAGACAAAGGCCGGGCGGTGCGGGAGGGGGGGCCCGGGGGCTGCGGCGGCCACGGCCCGGCCCCGCCGCCGCCTCCCGCCCGCCGCCGGAGGGGCCCCGGCTGTGTCCTTGGCACCGTCCCTGCCACGCCCCGGTCCCCGGTCTCGGCTGAGCCAGCGGTCACGCTCGGGTCCGCATCCCACGGTCCCCATCCCACGGTCCCCATCCCCCCACGGACACCTTTTCCCAAGTCCCGCCGTTCTTCCCGTTCTCCCGTTCTGCCCCGAATGGGTCCCGGGGCTCCCGGTACACGGCCCTGGTGCCCATCCCCGGTGATGGAGCCCTCCCCCTTGTCTGGCCGCTGCCCGAGCTCCCGGTTATCCCCGGCCACACCCTGGTCCCTGTCCCCGGCCATCCCGTTGTTCCCATCCCTTGTCACACTCTGGCCCCCATTTCCAGCCAGCCACGCCCTGGTCCCCATCCTCGGGGACACTTCTCATCCCTGGCCAAGCCCTGTGCCCATCCCAAGGGACGCTGTCACCATCCCTGGCCGTGCCACAGTGCCCTGGTTCTGAGCCGTGTCCCTGCCATGGCCCTGTGCCTGTCCCGGCCCCTTCCCTGCCTGCCCAGCCCTTCCAGCGCCTCTTTGTCTGCTCGGGCAGTGGGAGCCAGCGCTGCGGGGCCCAGCCTGGGGACAAAGACTCATCCCCCCGGGCAGCTGGGGACGAGCAGGGCCGGGGTGGGGGGGTGAGGGACAGCGGGAGGACACAGGGGACAAAACCCCCCAGGGCAGTTTTGGGCTGGGGGCTCGGACAGAGCAGCAGCTGCTGTGCAGCAGCTGGTGCTTGGGACACAGCTGGGACACCGGGACACGCGTCCCCCGGCCACCCCTCCATCTGCTGCAGCCCCCCCGAGCCACCAGCCCTAAAGCCCTGGGATTTCCCACTCCTGGGGGGGGATTTCCCCCTCCTGTTTGTTCTTGCAAAGCCCACAGAGGGTGGGAGTCGTCTCCCCATGCCAGGGGGTGCTGGGGGGCTCAGTGACCCACCACATGCATGGCCCCAGCTGCTGCAGGTGGAGCTGCCGGGATGCCCCCCCCGCTGAGAAATCCCTGTTTTTTTTCCCGGTGTTTCCCACATGATGCAGATTTCTGGGCAGAACCAAGGTTCCCACGTCCCTGCTGCCCAACCCATGCCCCCACCACCATCCCCGTGTCCCCTCTGCCAGCCCCGTGTCCCCACTGCCACCCCCATGCCCCTGGGGTGCCCTGTTTTTGGGGTGCTGCTGGGGCTGCAGAGCTGCAGACAAAGAGGGGATGGGATTTGGGCATCGCCCACCAGAACAAAGGACCAGGTGGCCCCGGCTTTGCTGAGTAGAGAAAAACCAGGAATTTTGGCTCAGACCAGGCTGGTCCCCGTGGCAGATATCTGTTTTGGGGCACCCTGACCCCAGAGCAGCTCAGCCCCCCGCCCTGACCCCACTGTAAGTCCATCCCTGCCTGGGAAATGCCTCCTGCCTTTGTCCCCCTACAGCCTCAAGTGCTGAGCAGCAGTGTGGAGCCTGCCAGGGTGTCCCCATGGTGTCCCCAAACCGGGGGTTTTGGGGGCTCACAGTAGCCCCCTCACTCAGGGATCACTCTCCAAGCTAAGCAGAGCCCCCCCCACCCTATTGCCCCGAGCTGAGGGCGGGAGGAGCCTCGTGGGGCAGGGGTGGCACAGCCCCGGTGGGTGCTGTGGGGTGCAGGGCGGGGGGCACTGGGTGCTGCAGCCCCGCTGGCACCCCCAGCCCCCTCCCATCTCCTTGGGTATGGACAGCCACACGTCCCGCACCCGCTGCTGCCAGGCAACCGGCGCGGTTGCTAGGAGACCGGTTGCTAGGAGACGGGCTGGGACCCCCCTCGTATCCCCCTTCCCCAACATCCATCCTGGGGCCTGGTGGGCGGGGGATTGCAGGCAGACAAGGCCGGCTTCCCACCACTGCCTGGCCTTGTCATCATGGTAAGGACACCATCCCTGGGACCCCCACTCGGCTGGGGGTGAGGCGCCATCCCTGGGACCCCCAGTGCCTGACCCGAGGGTGGGGAACCATCCTTGGGACCCCCAGTTCCCAATCCTGAGGCTGGGGCACTGTCCTTGGGACCCCCAGTGCCTGACCCAAGGGTGGGGCACCATCCCTGGGACCCCCACTCGGCTGGGGGTGAGGCGCCATCCCTGGGACCCCCAGTGCCTGATTCCAAGGGTGGGGAACCATCCTTGGGACCCCCAGTGCCTGACCCGAGGGTGGGGCACCATCCTTGGGGCCCCCAGTGCTTCACCCCACTGTCCTTGGGACCCCCAGTTCCTGACCCCGAGTGTGGAGCACCACCTTTGGGACCCCCAGTTCTTGATCCTGAGGAAGGGGCACCGTCCTTGGGACCCCCAGTGCTTCACCCCACTGTCCTTGGGACTCCCAGTTCCTCACCCCAAGGGTGGGGCACCATCTTTGGGACCCCCAGTTCCTGATCCTGAGGATGGAGCACCGTCCATGGGACCCCCAGTGCCTCACTCCACCATCCTGGAGACCCCCAGTGCCTGACCCCACTCAGCTATGGATGAGGCACAGTTCTTGGGACGCCCCACTTGGCTGTGGGTGAGGCACCATCCTTGGGATCACCAGTGCCTAAACCCAAGGGTGAGGCACCGTCCGTGGGACCCCCACTGCCTCACCCCACTGTCCTTGGGACCCCTACTGCCCGACCCCAAGGGTAGGGCACCATCCTTGGGACCCCCACTCAGCTGTGGGTGAGGCACCATCCTTGGGACCCCCAGTTCCTGATCCTGAGGATGGGGCACTGTCCTTGAGACCCTCAGTGCCTCACCCCACCATCCTTGGGACCCCCAGTTCCTGACCCCACATTTGAGGCATAGAACCCCCAGTGCTGATCACTCTGCTGTGCCAAGGTGGGGGGCACACTGGCCCTGGGGTCCCCCAGTGCCCACCCTGCCCTCCCCCAGTATCCAGCCCTGCTGAGTGCCGGCGTGGGGGGGTCTGGCACGGCTCCCAGCCCCCCCAGCTCCCGTGCTTCCATTCCCCTGCGCTCTGTTGACTGTTGGTAGCAACGTGGTGGCTCCTGGTGACGGTTGCTGTCCTGCCCCCGCCATGTCCACCCCCCTGGTTCCGCTGGGTGGGACGGACCCCGGGCACCCCTGGGGTCCCCTCTGTCTGCACAGAGTGTCCCCCCCCGGGCTGGGTGACTCGGGGGGCTCCCAGAGCTGGCATCTCCTCCTGCGTGGGCTGATTTCCCGGCTGCTGGACTCCCGCCCGGGGCTCGGCTGAGCTTCCCAGCCTCCCCCGCTCTGTGCCCTGCCTGAGGATCCCAAATTGGTGACCTCGAGCCCCACGGCTGGGACACGCCGTCCCCGGTAACCGAAGGGTCTCAGCCCCATCGTGGCTCGGGGCTGACAACCCAGACAGAGGCTGCTGCTATTTTTAGCCTGTTTTCCCGCAGAACCCAGCTCCGTCTGTCTGTCCGTCCATCCGCTGCCACCATCGATGTGACAGGTTCATTCAGACGGACAGACAGGGCAGCTCGGGGGGGTCAGCTCCTCTCCGGGGTGCCCGATGAGGCCGCGGTGTGCTGGAGGGGTCCCACCACCCCTCGGCACAGGGTGGCACAAGGGGGGGCTGCACCCACGGGGGGGTGGCACCCACCCCTGACCGCGCCCCTGCCCCACCCGGAGGGCAGAGGGAACCCCCCAGCCCCGGGGTTGGGGACAGCGGGTGACCCGTGGGAGGAAGCAGGGGGGTGTCACCGCTGTTCCCGCAGCCCGGGTGTCCCCGTGCCCCCTCCCGGAGCCACAACAAAAGGGACACGCGGTCCTGGGAATGGGGGGGCGCCGCGTGGGGCAGGGGGAGCGCGGGGGAGCACCGTGGGGTGCGGGGGGCTGCGGGCGCGCCGCCCGTGGGGAGGGGGCTGCGGCACCGCCTGCGTGCGGGGCGGTTCCGCAATGCGGCAAAGCCGGGAATAAAGGAGCGGAGGGGTGGGGGTGAGGGGGGACAGACCCTGCCGCCCCCTCCGGGGTCCGCCCTCGGCCCGGCCCCCCCAAAGCACCGCCTGAGCCCCAGCAGGGCCCCCGGAACCGGCGTGGTGGGGTCTCGGGGGGCTCCGGGGGCTCACGGGTGGGTGTTGCTGGGACAACGGGCACCCCGGCCCCGGGCGTGTGCCAGCTCCGAGGGTGTGCCCGGGCAGCGGGGGGACACCGGGGGCTCGGGGAGGCGGGGGCGTTGAGGTGCCCAGGCTGTGAGGGACACTGGGAGTGACTGGGGGGGCACTGGAAGTGACTGGGGGGCGACACTGAGGGTACTCGGGGGCGGAGGGGGGGACGCTGAGGTGCCCAGGGTGTGAGGGACACTGGAAGTGACTGGGGGGGGGGACACTGGGAGTGACTGGGGGGGACACTGAGGGTCTTCAGGCACGGGGGGTGGACACTGAGGTGCCCAGGTTGTGAAGGGACACTGGGAGTGACTGGGGGGGACACTGAGGGTCCTCAGGGACGGGGGGACACTGAGGTGCCCAGGGTGTGAGAGGACACTGGGAGTGACTGGGGGGGACACTGGGAGTGCCCAGGGTGTGGTGGGACACTGGGAGTGACTGGGGAGACACACTGAGGGTCTTCAGGGAGGGGAGGGACACTGAGGTGTCCAGGCTGTCAGGGCACACTGGGAGTGACTGGGGGGGACACTGGGAGTGATTGGGGGGGGGACACTGGGGTGCCCAGGCTGTGAGGGGACACTGGGAGTGACTGGGGGGGGGGTACGCTGAGGTGCCCAAGGAGTGAGGGGACACTGGGAGTGACCGGGGGGGGGACACTGGGGTGCCCAGGCTGTGAGGGGTGCCCAGGGATTGGCGCGACACCGGCGAGCGTGGGGTCTGTCATTCCGTCTCGGGGCTGTCCCCAATGTCCCCAAGATGTCCCAAACCCCTCTCTACCCTTTGGAACGCGACTCGTACCCGCCTCAAACCAGCCCGGAGCGGGGCAGGCAGGCTGGGACAGGGCCCTGCACCCCGGGGGTGGGCGTGAGCTGCTGCCCCGACCCCGTCCGTCCTGCCCCACAGGACCTGCCCCGCGTGGGTTCCCCCGGGGAGCAGCCCCGGGGCTGGTACGGAGCGGGGCGGCGGCGGGCACAGGAGCCGGCGCGACGGGAGCCCGCGGGGCTTCCCACGGGAGCGGCACCGGGATGGGCACGGGGGGCGCGGTGGGGGGGGATTACGGGACCCCCGAGACCTCTCCCACCCAGGTGGGGCCGGGGCGCTCCTTGAGGCTGCGGCCGGGGGCTTTAGGGACCCGTCCTGCCGCCGACTGAGCCCACCGCCCCAATACCGCAAAACCCCCCGCCTCTAAAGCCCCCCTAAAGCCCCCCACCCCAATATTCCCCCGGCCCCGCCGCCCCTAACGCCTTCCGACCCTTCTGACCCCCCCAATGCCCCCCTGTCCGCCCGCCCAGCGCCCCCAACCCTCGGGACCCCTCCCAACCCTTGGGACCCCCAAATCTCCGCCCCTCTGTCCCCGCCCCTTTCCCCGCCCATGACAGCGCCCATTTCCCTGCTAGACCACGCCCCCTCCACGCCTCCCGCCCACCGCATTCCGCTCCGCTGACGTCACCACCCACGCACCCCCTCCGACTTTCGAACCGGCCAATCAGAATCGAGGCGGGGCGCGGAGGGCGTGGCCAGAGCGCCGCGTGGCTCCAAGGGGCGGGGCAAAGCCCCGGCTGGCCCCTCCCCCTGCCCCAGCCCCGCCCCCGGGGTATAACTCGGGGGCCCCACGGGGCGACCCCCGCCTCCCTCCTCGACGGCTTCGTAACAGTTCGGGCAGCGAGCGGCCATGGTGAGGCTGGGGGCGTGCGGGGGTCCTGGGGGGGCTCCGCGCCCGGTGGGACCCCCGGGAGTGCGGGACCCCCCGAGCAGAACGAGGGGCTCAGCGGCCGGGACCCCCCCATGTCCCCTGCAGCACGTGGGGTCGTGCTCGGGAGGAGTTTTGGGGCTCCTCGCGTGTTCAGGACGCCCCGTGGGGCTGCTGAGTTCTTGCGGGTGCTGGGCAGGAGTTGGGGTGGGGGTGCGCGTGTCCCCCGGGACCGGGGGCTTCCCCCAGCCGGGGGTCGCTGCCCGGGGTGGTCCCACCCTCGTTCCGTGCCGATCCCCCCCGGGCTCCCTGCTAAATGCGTGGGGACACGCCGGGTGGCACTGCGTGTGCTGGGCTCCCACGCGGGTCCTAAACCCGTCCCCACTGCCCCCCTCGGGGGAGGAACGGGCCGTGAGGGGGTTTGGGGGCACCGGGGGCACCCCCCGTGCCAGCCCGTCCCGGTTCTGCTCGCCGGGACACGCGTGGGTGTGAGTCACGGCGGGGGAGGGGGCAGATCCCAACATGGCCCGGGCACAGCCGGGAGCGGCTGGCACGGGGAAAGTCCTCCCGGTGAGCGGAGTTTGCTCTGGCCCGGGTGGAGCTGAACCGGGACAGTCCGGGCTTGTGCGAGGGCTGCAGGAGGAGGGAGCGACTCCGCATTCCGTGGGCTCCAAGGCTGCCCCCGAAGTGATGAGCAGCCCCCTGGGGAAGGGGCTGAAGTGTCCCGGTGTAACCCGTGGGTGGAGGGGACTGGGAATGGTGGGCAGCGGGAATGACCCTGGGGAACCCCAATTCAGGGTGCTGGTGGCATGAATGGCACCGAGCAGTGCAGGGTCCCACCTCCTTGGGGGGCCAGGATGGGACCCCCAGAGCTGAGCAGCCGCTGTGTCCGTGGTACCCCCAGGCTGAGCACACTGGTACCCCCACTCTGGCCCCTCCACACCTCTCTGGGTGTCTCCAGCTGGAGTTTGGGGTGATGCTGGGTCAGCCCTGCACCAGCCAGGGCACAACCAGGGTTTGGGGGGCTGAGCCTGTGCCCATCGTGTGCTCAGTCCCTCAGTGGGGAGGGGCAGGATGGCACCCCCAGAACTGAGCACTGCGGGGTGTGTAGGGGGAAGGGCACCAAGTGGTGCAGGGTCTGAGCTCCTGGGGAGGGGGAGCAGGATGGGACCAGCACAGCTGAGCACAGTGGGTGCACCCGGGCAGGGTCTGGCCCCATCCAGCCTCGGGGAGAGCCCCTCCCCAGCTCGGTGCCAGCCTGGTGGGTGCCGGGCTGGGACAGAGAGGGGACAGAAGAGGTGAGCCAGCGTGGTGTGCCCCCGCAGCGCGAGTGCATCTCCATCCACGTGGGCCAAGCGGGCGTGCAGATCGGCAATGCGTGCTGGGAGCTGTACTGCCTGGAGCACGGCATCCAGCCCGACGGGCAGATGCCCAGCGACAAGACCATCGGCGGGGGGGACGACTCCTTCAACACGTTCTTCAGCGAGACGGGCGCCGGCAAGCACGTGCCCCGGGCCGTGTTCGTGGACCTGGAGCCCACGGTGATCGGTGAGGGCGCGGGGGGCGGCCGGCGGGGCGGGCGCTGGCGGCGGGCGCCGGGCGCTAACGGGGCCCGGGGCTGTCCCCGCAGACGAGGTGCGCACCGGCACGTACCGGCAGCTCTTCCACCCCGAGCAGCTGATCACGGGCAAGGAGGATGCGGCCAACAACTACGCCCGCGGCCACTACACCATCGGCAAGGAGATCATCGACCTGGTCCTTGACCGCATCCGCAAGCTGGTGAGGGTCCTGGGGGGTCTCACCCTGCGGGGGATGTGGGGACAAAGGGAAGCTCCAGGTGTCCCTGGGCAGGTCCTTCTCAGCCCATCAGTGCTTTGGGGCAGAGAGTGGGGATGTCCCAGGAGGGACCTCCCACCTTCCTGGTGGGACCTGCATGACCCCTGTTGTGCCTCCAGGATCTGGATGGATTTGTTGTGGGTCATGTGTCAGCCTGCAGCACATCCTGGCTCCCTATGGGGTCTGGATCCTCTAAGTGATCAGGATCAGCCCCTTCTCTTCCCCTTGACCTGAATCCCCAGTGTGGGGATGTCCCAGGATGGACCTGCTGGCCCTATCCTAGCTCGTTGTGAAGCCTTGCTGAGGGAAGGAGGCTGCCAAGCCCCATGGCCAGGGCAGAGGGGGCAGGAGAGATGGTTTGGGTGCTGGTGCAGCACTGGTTCGACTGGTGTGGCTGCCCAAGCTCTTTGAACCTCTGGTTCCCACGCTGGGGCTGGCGCCGGGGTGGCCGGACCTGCTGCGCCAGCGGCTCCGCTCGGGGAGCTCCTGGAACATCAAAGGCTGAGCTGGCTGCCCCTGGGCTCTTGTGGGATGAGAGCCTGTTCCTGCTGCACCCTCTTGGAAAAAGAGGGGGTGAAGCTGTGGTTGACTTCCAGATCCACCTGGGGTGTCTCCCAAGAGCTGGGGTATCCACCATGAGTCAGTGTCCAACATGTAAGGTCAGGACCACCTTGTCCACCACCCTGGTGGCTCCTGCTGTGGTGCTGGAACACCCTAATGATGTCCTCGTGAGGCCAAGGAGAGGAGCAACTTCTGCTGCCTGGAATGAACATGTCCCTCCTTGTCTCTACTGAGTGTCCCCAAACCCCTGCAGGAAGGGATCCCTTTCCCTGGAGCTGGTGGGAAGGTCCTGAGATCCTGGGAGGAATATTTGCCTTCCAGGGCAAGTCAGTAGCAGCTGAAGATGAGAATTCCTGACAGTTTGGTCTTGTTTTCCTCTTCCCACCTCGCAGGCTGACCAGTGCACAGGGCTGCAGGGCTTCCTGGTGTTCCACAGCTTTGGCGGTGGCACCGGCTCTGGCTTCACCTCCCTGCTCATGGAGCGGCTCTCTGTCGACTACGGCAAGAAGTCCAAGCTGGAGTTCTCCATCTACCCGGCCCCGCAGGTGTCCACGGCCGTGGTGGAGCCCTACAACTCCATCCTCACCACCCACACCACCCTGGAGCACTCCGACTGCGCCTTCATGGTGGACAACGAGGCCATCTACGACATCTGCCGCCGCAACCTGGACATTGAGCGTCCCACCTACACCAACCTGAACCGCCTCATCAGCCAGATCGTGTCGTCCATCACGGCCTCCCTGCGCTTTGATGGAGCCCTGAACGTCGACCTGACAGAGTTCCAGACCAACCTGGTGCCCTACCCCCGCATCCACTTCCCGCTGGCCACCTACGCCCCGGTCATCTCTGCTGAGAAGGCTTATCACGAGCAGCTGACGGTGGCCGAGATCACCAACGCCTGCTTCGAGCCGGCCAACCAGATGGTCAAGTGTGACCCTCGCCACGGCAAGTACATGGCGTGCTGCCTGCTGTACCGCGGGGACGTGGTGCCCAAGGATGTCAACGCCGCCATCGCCACCATCAAGACCAAGCGCACCATCCAGTTTGTGGACTGGTGCCCCACCGGTTTCAAGGTTGGCATCAACTACCAACCTCCCACGGTGGTGCCCGGGGGCGACCTGGCCAAGGTGCAGAGGGCTGTGTGCATGCTGAGCAACACCACGGCCATCGCCGAGGCCTGGGCCCGCCTGGACCACAAGTTTGACCTGATGTACGCCAAGCGGGCGTTCGTGCACTGGTACGTGGGGGAGGGCATGGAGGAGGGCGAGTTCTCGGAGGCCCGCGAGGATATGGCTGCCCTGGAGAAGGATTACGAAGAGGTGGGAGCTGACAGCCTGGAGGGCGATGAGGAGGGAGAGGAATACTAGTGCCTTGTGTCTACACTGTGGTGCTGTTCATTAAAATGCCTCTTTCCCCTGCTGCCTGCTTCATTGTGCTGGGACAATCCGCCTCGTGGTGACCTGGGGGGACATCCCAGGGGAGGGGGGGGGCTCAGCTGGGCTGGCTGCCCGGCCCTGCTGCCAGCTGGCACAGGGGCTGTGCTGGGAGAGGCTGGGGGGTTGTGTGGGGTTGGGGTCCCTGGCTGGGTCCTTTGAGCTGGCAGTGGTGGGGGGCTCATGTCGTCCTCAGCGTTCTGCCGGCCCTGGGGGTCACCAGGTGAGGGGGGACCCCTGAGAGCCCCCAGAGTCCTGCCCAGTCCTTGGTGCAGACCGTGGTGTCATGCTGCTGCTGGCACGGAGCCACTCTCAGTGCGGCGCTCTGCAGAGCTGGGAGGGGGTCCTGGGCGGGGGGGACCCTCCCCACAGCCTCTGGGCAGGGCACCGACTTCTTCCCGTCAGTGCCGCCCCCCTGGCTGCCTGGAAAGGGGGGGCTCCGGGGGGGTTGCAGAGCTCGCTGCCCCGCGCATGGCAGCTCCCGCAGCGCCGAGTCACGGTGCTGCCCCGACGGAAAGGGATGAGAGCCCCCCCTCCCTGGATGCTGAGCCCCCCGGGCAGAATGGGACCCCGCTCAGAGGGGTGCTCTGAGCCCTGCAGCCCCCTCTGCATCGCACCTGGGGGGTCTGCACCCCCATGCTACCTAGGGGGACCCCATAAGGGTCTCTCTCCTTGTGACCCAGCGTGGGGGGGTTCCTGTGTCTCCCTGGCACCCTCGGATTCTCTCCCCCTTTTCCCTGGTGCTGCTCCATTCCTCTGCCTGCACCCCCCCAGCCCCTCGCCTTGCATCCCTCGGGGGTCCCGGAGCCCCCCCGAAGGGGAATGCCCGCAGCCCTACATCCTGCAGCCCCCTCCCCTCATCCCCAGGGGTATCCCCGACCACCCCCAGCCCCTTTCCCCGCCCCCTCGCGGGGACATCCGCACCCCCCCATCCTCCCTGCGGCCGGGAGACCCCTCCCCTCTCTCCGTCCCGTACCCCCGGGTCCCCCCGGCGGGGCGGAGCCGCTGTCCGCTATAAACAGCCGCTACCGGCAGCCAGCGCCCTCCCGGTGCCACCATGAGCCGCCGCGACCGCGACCCCGGGACGCCGCCGCCGCTGCCCGTGGCCCCGGGGCGGCTGGCGGAGGCGGCGGCAGCGCGGGGCGCGGAGCGGGAGGAGCTGGCGGCGCTGAACGATCGTTTCGCCGCCTTCCTGGAGCGGGTGCGGGCGCTGGAACGGCAGAACGGGACCCTCCGCGCCGCCCTGGGCCGCGCCGCCGCCGCCACCGGGCCCCGCACCGGGCTGGTGCAGGGCGAGCTGCGGGGGCTGCGGGAGCGGCTGCAGCGCCTCGGCCGCGACCGGGACCGGCTCCAGGCGGAGCGCGACGGGCTCGCCACCGACCTGGCGGCCCTGCGGCAGCGGTGGGCCCGCGGCGGGGCCGGGGAGGCAGCGGGATGGGAGCGGGGATGGGGCGGGATGGGGGATGAGGGGAGGGGAGGGGATGTGCCGGGGACCAGGGAATGCACCGGGATGAGGGGTGGACTGGGATGGACTGGGATGGACAGGGATGGACAGGGATGAGGGATGGACTGGGATGAGGGATGAACTGGGATGAACTGGGATGGACTGGGATGAGGGATGAATTGGGATGAACTGGGATGGACTGGGATGAGGGGTGAACTGGGATGGACTGGGATGGGGGGTGAACTGGGATGGACTGGGATGAACAGGGGTGAACTGGGATGAGGGATGGACTGGGATGGATCTAGATGAACTGGGATGGACTGGGATGTACTGGGATGGACTTGGATGAGGGGTGAACTGGGATGAGGGATGAACTGGGATGTACTGGGACAAGTGATGTACTGGGATAAGGGATGAACTAGGATTAACTGGGGTGAGGGATGAGCTGCAGTGGGAACCGGGGGTGTGTCAGGATGAGTTATGCATGGGATGGAGACTGGGGAATGTGCCAGACTGGCATGAGGAATGTGATGGGATGAGACTTTGCACCAGGATGGGGAGCGGAGGATGCAGCGGGATGGGGATGGGCGAGCCCCGGGGTAGGGACTGGTGAGTGCCCGGGGAAGGGGATCCCTGGGAAGGAATTCCCTCAGCAAACACTGGGAAAGGCACCCGGGATGCACGGAGGGCACTGGGAGGCACTGGGAGATGCGGGCTCTGCGGAAGGGCGGGGCACTGGGAGGGGCAGGGCGAGGGTGGGGACACTGGGGACGCTCCGTCCATCGCCTCCGCTGTGTGTGCAACAGGCGGAGGGGGTCTGCATCCCCACCTCCCTCTCATCCCCTGCTGTCCCCAGGCTGGTGGACGAGACACAGAAGCGTGAGGATGCCGAGAAGAGTCTGGTGCTGTTCCGCAAGGTGAGGGGGCTGGCGGGCCCGTCTCCCCGCGCAGTACTGGTGATGTGTGGCTGGGGGGGACTGGGAATGGTGGGCACCGGGAATGACCATGGGGAACCCCAATTCGGGGTGCTGGTGGCACGAATGGCACCAACTGGTACAGGGTTCCACCTCCTTGGGGGGCCAGGATGGGACCCCCAGAGCTGAGCACTCGCTGTGTCCGTGGTACCCCCAGGCTGAGCACACTGGTACCCCCACTCTGGCCCCTCCACACCTCCCTGGGGGGCCAGGATGGGACCCCCAGAGCTGAGCAGCCGCTGTCTCCG
The DNA here is from genome assembly GCF_036417665.1 of Passer domesticus. Taxonomy (NCBI): domain Eukaryota; kingdom Metazoa; phylum Chordata; class Aves; order Passeriformes; family Passeridae; genus Passer; species Passer domesticus. Next base: position 2,204,185 of record NC_087504.1, read on the forward strand.
TGGTACCCCCGGGGCTGAGCACAGTGGTAACCCCAGTCTGGTCCCTTCACACCTCCTGGGGGTCCAGGATGGGACCCCCAGAGCTGAACACTCGCTGTGTCCGTGGTACCCCCAGGCTGAGCACACTGGCAGCCCCAGTCTGGTCCCTCCACACCTCCCTGGGTGTCTCCAGCTGGAGTTTGGGGTGATGCTGGGTCAGCCCTGTGCGAGCCAGGACAAAATCGTGGTTTGGGGGGGCTGAGCTTTTGCCTGTCATCACCACCACCACCCCGGGGAGGGTCTCCAGGATCGTGGCATCCCCTCCACGCTGCCCCGCAGCTCACCCCGGCCTCTCCCGCAGGACGTGGACCACGCCACGCTGTCCCGCCTGGAGCTGGAGCGCAAGGTCGAGCTGCTGATGGACGAGATCGGCTTCCTCAAGAAGCTGCACGAGGAGGTGGGGCCGGGGGGCGATGGGGCGCGGAGGGGGCGCAGCTCAGCTCCTTGTGCCACGGCGTGACGGCCACGCACCCCCGCAGGAGCTGCGGGACCTGGAGGTGAGTGGCCCGAGCGCGGCGGGGCTGCCCGAGGTGGAGGTGTGCAAGCCGGAGCTGACGGCTGCGCTGCGGGAGATCCGCACCCAGTACGAGAGCATCGCCGTCAAGAACCTGCAGGAAGCCGAGGAGTGGTACAAGTCCAAGGTACCCGCGGCTGGGAGGGATTTTGGGGCGGCTGAGCCGTCCCGGAGCCCCGACTCGCCCTGCCCGCGCAGTTTGCCGACCTGTCGGATGCTGCGAACCGCAACCACGAGGCGCTGCGGCTGGCCAAGCAGGAGATGAACGAGTCCCGCCGGCAGATCCAGAGCCTGACGTGCGAGGTGGACGGGCTGAAGGGCGTGGTGAGAGCCGGGGAGCGCTCGGGGGGCTGCAGGAAGCAGAGCCCACCCCGGCCCTTTGCAGCCCCGTCCTCCCCCCGCAGAACGAGGCGCTGCAGCGGCAGATGCGGGAGATGGAGGATGAGTTCGGGGAGGAGATCGGGAACTACCAGGATGTGGTGGGGAGGCTGGAGCAGGAGATCCAGCAGATGAAGGAGGAGATGGCGCGGCACCTGCGCGAGTACCAGGACCTGCTGAACGTCAAGATGGCCCTGGACATCGAGATTGCCACGTACCGCAAGCTGCTGGAGGGCGAGGAGAGCCGGTGAGGGCAGCCTGGCACACGGAGCGTCCCCGCTGCCCGGGGGGTATGCCCCCTGCCTTGAGTCATCCCGGTTACTGTGGGATTTTCCTGGGAGGAGGCGGCTCCAGGCCTTGGTCCCGCAGGAAAACAAGAGGTTCCCGTGGGAGCAGAGATAAAAGCAAGGCCAGGGGATGGCGGGGGAGCTGCCTCCGGCTCTGCTCCGGGTGCCAGCCTGGCAGCCCACGGGCACAGCCCCTAACCGAGCTGGGATGTGGCTCACGGCCTCGAGGGTGTGGAAGGGTCACTGGCACTGTCCGGGGGTCCCTCCTCATGCCCCTCTCCCCCCCAGGATCACCATCCCACTGCACCCCAGCACCTCCTTCAGCACCAGGAGCTCAGGTGAGCCACAAGCTGGGGGTCCCCCACGATGTCTGGGGGTCTTTCCTTGGGGGTGAAGACCCCCGGTGGGTCCCCGTGCTCCTGCCCAGGGTTTCTGGGAGGGCACGGGGTGCTGATGGCCCCTCTGTGCCCAGTGCTGGAGCCGCAGCCTGCAGAGAGCCCGCCACGGAGGATGGTGCTCATCAAAACCATCGAGACCCGGGACGGGCAGGTGAGAAGTGGGGGTGCCCTGCCTGGCAGGCCCCACCCTGCCACGGCGCTGATCCCCAAATTCTCCTCTTGCAGCAAGTGGTGACGGAGTCGCACAAGGAGCGAGCGGGGAAGTGACACAGAGGAGCGGCTGCCACGGCCCCGACCCCACAAGGGGGGCTTTGCCAGACCTTGCTGCATCCCGGGCGGGACATGGAGCAGAGCAGGGGGGGCTGGGAGCGCCCCAATTCCCATTCCTGCTGTCAGCACCACGGGACAACGCCGCGGTGTGTCCCTGTGCCTTTGCAGTGTGTCCCTGTGCCTTTGCAGTGTGTCCCTGTGCCTTGTCCCCCCATATTTATCGCTATTTATTGCCTATTTATTATTCCCCCAGCTGTATTTAATATCGAGTGCTCCCCACGCCGCTCTGGGGCCGAGGGGTGCCCGGCTTCCCTCCCGCCACCACAGCTGGCACCGGGTGTCCCCGGGGCTGGCGGGTCCGGTGTCCCCAAGCGCTGTCACTGCCATGGGGAGTGGGACAGAAAGGAAGCAGCGCTCGGCTGAGGGGGGGTCTGCGTCCCGGGGGTCCCGTTCTGTCCCAAACACACTCTGGGGGTCTCCCCTCCCGCCACCGGCACAAGCCCCGCGGCTGGCGGTGACACCCAAGCCTTGTCCCCTGAGGTGTCACCGCCCCGGGGAAGGAGCCTCGACCCCCTGAGCTCGGAACCCCCGGGGGTCCCGCGACTCCCCGGGACCCCGCGACTTCCAGAGGACCGACGGGCACGCCCGGTATCCCGGAGGGCTCCGGGAGCATCGCGGAACCGGGGCGGGCTCGGTCCTCACCGGCACCGCCAGAGGGCGCCACCGGCCCGCCCCGATCGCTGCTTAATTCCGTGTTAATTGCGTTAATTACAAGGCTCTGGGTGTGCGGGGAAACACCCTGGTTTCTATAATCGCGTTGAGCATTTTTTTGCATGATTAATTGAGTTCAACCAAATGATGCAAAATGGCGTTCATGCAAGATTTGCTTATTAGTTTTGTTACTTTAAGCGAATTTTTGCGCTGTTTCATTATTTTCAGCGGTTTTTTGCACCACTGATTGAATTATTTTAAGCAAGTTACGCACAACTGCGTTATTTAAACAAATCTTGCACACGAAATTGCCTTACTTTAAGCAAATGCTGCATTATTGCATTTTAAGGGTTTTTTTTTGTATCATCGAGTTATTTTAAGTACTTTTTTGCATTATTGTGTCATAGCAAACTATACAAAATTGCATAATTTAATGGAATTTTGGCATAATTAACTGCATTATTTTATGCAATCTTTGCACCATTAATTACACAAAAAAATAATATAAAATCGCAATATTTTAAGCTTTTTTTCACTATTAATTACTTTATCTTAGCTATTTTTTTTTCGCATGAAAACTGAATTATTTTCACGTTATTTTTGCATAATTAACAGCATTATTTTAAGCCGTTTGAAGCACTAATTGCAATCTGGGTCTCGCCAACACCCCAAGAACAGCTCTGGATCCCTGACCGGGGGTGCTGAAGCTGCTGCGGGGGGATTTTGGTCACAGGGGACCAAGAAATGTCCCTGCCCAGGACGAGATGAGGGTGACAAACCCCGGGCAGAGGCGACAAACACACACTCACAGTCCCCTGAGAAAGGGTTTAATGAGGGGAGGGGGCGGCACTGCTGGTGCTCTCACACCCGGGGGCTTCGGGGGGACAGACAGACAGACAGACAGGTATGAACACTATGTACAGGCACCCCCCCGCCCCCCCTCTGGGGAATTGCCCCCCCGGGGCGGGGCTGGGGGCGCTTGCAGTCCTGACAGACTGGGATTTGGGGCAGGGGGGGCACTGGGAGCACTGGGATGGGGCCGGCCCGCGGGGCGGGGGCTCTTTGGTTTCGGCGTTAAGGCTGCAAGGTGGGAGGGGGCGGGGGGGGCTCATCCCGGGTGGGGACACCGCGGTGACGCCCCAGTAAAACCAGTTCCCCACGCCAGAGGTCACCCAGAAGGTTGGGGATGTGCCCAGGACCCCTCCTGAACGAGGGTGACGCTCAGAGACTGGAGAAGGGGGGGCTCCAGGGGTGTCCCCCGCTTCCCCCCAGGGTGTGAGAAGGATTCCCACCCCTGCCCAAACCCTGGGACCCCCCCGGCCGCAGAGGTGCCCACCTGAGGGCAGGTACCCCCTTGAGGGGGCAGGTACCCCCCGTTAGGACAGCGAGTTGAGGAAGTGGCTCTCCCCCGCCAGCGTGCTCAGCATGGAGCTCATGTCCCCCACTGCCATGTTGGCACCCCCAGAGGAGGGCAGCAGCAGCCCCCCGCCCGGGCTGGGGGGTCCGGGCAGGGCCGGGGGGGTCTCCACGTCCTCCACGATGGCGGCGAAGTCAAGGTGCGTGTTCTCCAGGTCCAGTGAGTCCAGGCTGTTGGCCACCTGCTCCCCCGAGTCCAGGTAGTAACAGGAGGTGCCCTTGAGTCCCTCTGGGCCGTAGTGCCCGCTCCCCCCGCAGCTCGCTGCCCCCTGGCCCACCAGCTTGTGCCCACCTTTGCCCCCCTGCCCATGCGGGCCCTGGCCTGGGTAGTACAGGGGGAGGTTTGCAGACCCCTCGGGCACGGGGCGGGCGGGGGGCAAGCGTGGCAGGCGCCGGGCACCGGTGTCCACCCCCTCGTAGCCGTGCCCTGGTTGTGCCAGGCTGCCCGGGTAGCTCAGGCTGGGTTGGTGAGCCGGCGGTTTGGGGCCACCGGGAGGGTGTGGGATCATCTCGGGGTTGAAGCAGGGCGGGCTCAGGAGGTGCTGGGGCTCCGCCAGGCTCTGCAGGTGATCCGGTTTGGGTTGGTAGCTGCAGTACCTGGGGCTGAGGTACGGCGGGGCTGGCATGGCCTGGCACTGCCCGGCCTCACTGCCCAGCCCCACGCCAGGCTTGGAGGGGGGCTGCTCCCCCCACATCAGCGCCTGCTGCGCCTCCACGTAGTTCCTGACCATCACCTCTTTGGTCTGCAGGGTGGGGGTCTGGGCTCTGCGGGCGCCCGGGCTGGCCATGCCCATGTACCCACCCGGCGTGGGCCCCGCAGGGGGGTACCCACCCGGCCCCACATCCATGGGGTGCCCGAAGGCAGCGGGGGACGCTGGGGGCCCGGCCAGCTTGGCACTGGGGCAGGGAGCAAGTGCCGGGCTCGGCGCCGGGTACCGCTGCTCGGATTTGATCTGGAGCCGGTTAAAGCGATGCCCCCCGGAAAATTCTTGGTCCTGGCACGAGCTCACCAGCTTGGGATGCTGCCCACAGGCGCTGGGATGGGGGTACTCGACGTTTGGACGAGGACAGTGTGGCCCGGACATGGTGGGAGCACCCACGCTTTGCCTGGAGTTCATCCCCAGCGTGCCCTGGGGGGGTCCATCCCAGGGCTCCGGCACGGCCCCGTTCCCAGTTGGCAAACTGGGGAAGCGCTGGTTCACCTGGCACTGCGGCAGGGAGAACTCGGGCTGCAGCAGCCCCTCCTCCATGTCCCCGTGTGCCCCCACCATGGTCCGGTGGGCACCGTAGATGCCACCCTGGAGCTCCACACCAGTGCCCTGGCACGGGAAGCTTTCCTCGGGGTAGCTCAGGTACTGCTCCATGTCCAGCAGGCCGGATTCGGGGCCCATGCTCTCCATGAAGACGTTCTCGGTGATGCTGGGGGGGCGTGGGGAGAATCCGTGGCGCTGCAGGTTGGCCTCGGAGCCTCCCAGGGGCTGCAGCGCCGTCCTGCCCGCGCCTGGCACGCTCACGTTCCCCACGCTCTTAAACCGCTGCACCCTGGGCACGGCCGGAGGCTTGGCCACCGCCCGGGCAGGGTCACTCGCCCGTCGCACGCCGTGTCGGGGCGCCAGCTGAGCGGGCACGCTGCCCGGGTAGCCGGGCTGCTCGTTGGAGCTGTGCCTTCTCAACAAGCCGTTGGCGAGGCAGCGAGCTCCGGCGGGCGCGGGGTAGCCCCCGGGCACGGCGCCGTGCCCGCCCGCGCCCGCCTGCTCCACGCCGGGCAGCGGGGTGGGCGGGGGGCCGCCCGTGGCCGCGGCGTATTTGGCCTTGAGGCGGTAGCGCTGTGCCGGGGTGAGGTTGCCCACCCCCGGCAGCCCCCCGCACGCGTCGCCGGAGCGCCGCGACTCGTCCGGAGAGGCGGCATCGTAGCCGTCCACCGGGCACGTCCCGCCGGGCATCACCCCGGCCTCGCCGCCCGGGCACGGCCCGGTCAGGTACGGGGACACCAGGGAGGAGCGGCGGCTGACGGTGTAGGCAGAGCTGACGGTGCTGGTGCCGCTGCTCCGGCGCTCGCCCAGGGACACCAGGCCCAGCTCTGCCGCCGACAGCTCGGCGATGCGCCGGTGAGAGGCTGGCGGTGGCACCGGGACGCCGGGCACCTCCCCGGGCAGGCCTGAGGGAGAGAAGGAGGAGTTACCCACGGGCACAGCGTGGCAAGGGCAGGGCAGGGACAGGAGCCACCTCCAGAGCTGGGATGTGGCTCTGGCATGGTTAGAGCTGGCGGGGACAGGGGGCAGGTGGCAACAAAGAGGAGCAGAAGCTTATCCAGGTTGGAAAAATCATGGAATGGTTTGGGCTGGGAGGGATCCTAAATAGCACCCATGTTCCATGGGAAGGGACATTTCCCGCTAGAGCAGGCTGGTCCAGCCTGGTCCTGGATGCTCCCAGGGTTGGGGCAGCCCCAGCTTCTCTGGGCACCCAGTGCCAGGGCCTCCCCACCCTTCCAGGGAAGAACTCCCTCCAATACCCCACCTAACCCTGCCCTCTTTGCCACCATGAAGCCAATTCCCCTTGTCCTGCCACTCCAGGCCTTGTCCAAAATCCCTCTCCAGTTTTCCTGGAACCTCTTTAGGGCTTTAATATTTCCCCAGATTTTGGGGTCCACAGCGAGGTGTGGAACCCTCTGGCTGCCAACCAGATCACAGCACACACTTCCAACAGGCCAGGCCCCACATCCTGGGGGAGAGGCACCCCGATCTCACCGGCTCCAGGGATGGGTGGCAGGTTCAGGCCCTTGGACGCCGCCGGTTTCCTCAGCTGCTTCAGTTTGTCGATGCGGAGGTTTTCCAGTTTGTGGAGGGCCATGAGCCCCGAGGTGCCCATGGGCTCGCCGGGAACCACGTCCTCCAGCGTGGACAGGTCCTCGTAGCTGCCGCCGGCGTTTCCCGCCATCTCCACGCCGCTGTCGTTGTTGGTGGTGCTGCCCAGGGGCGAGTGGTCGCTGCTGCACGAGGACTGCCCGCCTGGGCTGGGCTGGGGCTTCTGGGGAGAACCAGAGCAGGCCAAGGGAAAGGGGGGTCAAGCACCCGGGACACACTTGGCATCATCGTGAGGGTTGGAAAAGCCTCTGAGATCACAGAGTCCAACTCTTAACCCAATGGTGCCATGTTGGGTTAGGACACACTTGGACACACTTGGCATCATCGTGAGGGTTGGAAAAGCCTCTGAGATCACAGAGTCCAACTCTTAACCCAATGGTGCCATGTTGGGTTAGGACATACTTGGACACACTTGGCATCATCGTGAGGGTTGGAAAAGCCTCTGAGATCACAGAGTCCAACTCTTAACCCAACGGTGCCATGTTGGGTTAGGACACACTTGGACACGCTTGGCATCATCGTGAGGGTTGGAAAAGCCTCTGAGATCACAGGCTCCAACTATTAACCCAACGCTGCCATGTTCACCCCTAAACCATGTCCCCAAGTGCCACATCCCAAAGTTTTTTGGACACTTCACCAAAAAGAGATGGTGATTCAATAGGGCAGCCCATTCCAGTGCCTGACAACTAAGAAATTTCCCCTAATATCCAACCTAAGCCTCCCCTGGAACAGCTTGGGGCTGTTTTCTCTTGTCCTATCACTTGGGGATGATGCCCCACCACCAAACCCTCCCTCCACCCTCCGTGACCCCCGCAGCTCCTCACCAAGGCCAGCTCAGGCACCAGCAGCTTCCCATCGTCCTTCCGAGCCTCGCCGGGGCCGTTTGCATCCTTCTCCTGCTTCATATCCGGGGGGGCACTGGGGGTGGGCAGCGCCCGGCCCGGCCCCACGTCCCCTCGGTGCTTTTTGGTGACGTGGGCGTCGGGGCCGTGCACGGTCTTGACGTGTTTCCGCAGCGAGCTGGGGTCCGTGTAGCGCTTGGTGCAGCCGGGAATCTTGCACACGTACGGTTTCTGCAAGGAGGAGGGAGGCTGTCAGCTCCAACCGCAGCCCCCTCCCCAAAAATAAACCTCTGTACCACCCTCTGGACAGAGCTGAGCGTGGCATCAAAGCGGGTGAGTCCCCATGGAGGGCGCACGGTGGGCGCTGGGGTGAGCTCAGGATGGCAGAGGAAGGAGGGAACGGGGTAAAGGGATCCCAGGGATGATGGAGGAGACATTTAAAGCAGGAAAATAGGGAGCTGGGGCATGCAGGGGCAGTACCCAGGGATGTGAGGAGCTCGCAGAGGACAGGAATGAGCCGGGAGCACACGGGGAGCCCTGGTGGGGCCGTACCTCGTTGGAGTGGGTGCGGTTTTGGTGCTTGGCTCACCCAGAAAACTGGCAGGCATGGAGGAGGGAGGCTGTCAGCTCCAACTACAGCCCCCTCCCCAAAAATAAATGCCCCTTGCCACCCTCCAAAAAGAGCTGAGGGTGGCATCAAAGCGGGTGAGTCCCCACGGAGGGCACACAGTGGGCGCTGGGGTGAGCTCAGGAGGGCAAAGGAAGGAGGGAGCGGGATAAAGAGATCCCAGGGGGAATGCTGGTGATGGAGGAGACATTTAGAGCAGGAAAAGAGGGAGCTGGGGCACGCAGGGGCAGTACCCAGGGATGTGAGGAGCCCTCAGGACAGGAATGATCTGGGAGCACACGGGGAGCCCTGGTGGGGCCGTACCTCGTTGGAGTGGGTGCAGTTTTGGTGCTTGGCTCACCCAGAAAACTGGCAGGCATGGAGGAGGGAGGCTGTCAGCTCCAACCACAGCCCCCTCCCCAAAAATAAACCTCTGTACCACCCTCTGGAGAGAGCTGAGGGTGGCATCAAAGCGGGTGAGTCCCCATGGTGTCCATGGTGGGCACTGGGGTGAGCTCAGGAGGGCAGAGGAAGGAGGGAGCGGGGTAAAGGGATCCCAGTGGGAATGCTGGTGATGGAGGAGACATTTAGAGCAGGAAAAGAGGGATCTGGGGCACGCAGGGGCAGTACCCAGGGATGTGAGAAGCCCTCAAAGGGCAGGAATGGTCTGGGGAGCCGTGGTGGGGCCGTACCTCGTTGGAGTGGGTGCGGTTTTGGTGCTTGGCGCGGTCGGAGGCGTTGGAGAAGGCCTTGTTGCAGCCCTCGTGCTCACACACGTAGGGTTTCTCCCCCGTGTGCGAGCGCAGGTGGGTCTTGAGGTTCTCCAGGCGGGAATAGGCCTTGTTACAGCCCTCGAACTGCGGCGGAGCAGGGTGGGACGTGTCACACGCTGCCACCAAGCCTTGGGGCATGTCGTGCCACATCCCCAGCCCTGGCACGTCTGCCAGGGACACACAGCTCACCTCCCAACACGCCTGCCCTCCTCAGTGCATCCTCACACCGTGGCACAGCCCTTCAGCATGGGGTTGTGCCACCTCCCTCTGCCCCGTGGCAGCCCCCAAGGGAAACCCCGAACTGGGATTGGCAGAAACACCCAGCTCCCCATCCTGAATTAAATTCAGGAACATATTCCAAAGTGTGGGACAACGCTGGGGCAATGTGACTCTGGGTTTGGATGGGATTTTGGGAAGAAATTCCTCCCTGTGAGGTTGGGCAGGCCCTGGCACAGAGAATCTGTGGCTGCCCCATCCCTGGAAGTGTCCAAGGCCAGGTTGGACAGAGCTTGGAGCAGCCTGGGACAGTGAAAGTTGTCCCTGTCCGTGTCAAGGGGTGGGATGGGATGAGCTTTAAGGTGCCTCTAACCCAAAATATTCCAGGATTTCATGAGCCCCGTACCTGTACCCACCTGCTGCCCACCCCCTTCTGCCACCCGGGCTCCAGCTGCTAAACTTGTGTGGGAAATGAATTTGTAAAATTCTTAAAACTTGACAGAAGGCTCATACAGTGTGCATTTGTACGTAAACTTTGAGATAAAAGTTGGTTTAGAAATGCTATGGAACAGGACAGACGTTGTTGAGAGAGAAATTAAACTAGAAATAAGTTTTAGAAGATAGTCTTGTAAATAAGACTAGGTACTTTAGAGAAATAGAACTGTGAAAGATGGATTGTAGTAGGACTTACAAGGGGTAATTTTAGATGATAAAAGTATTTGTAGTGTGGTGTAGTAAAAGCTGATAGGCCAAGAAATGCTTATAGTGAATTGTAATTAAGAAATAATTAGCTTCTGATTGTGATGGCGTGAATTATAACATCTAAATTGCCCCACCCTTCTCATAAGACTGAAAATGGAATAAAATTTTTTTAAATGCCTCTCAGTTACCCCACCTCTGAGTCAAAAAAGAGCATAATCTGACACACCTGTACCCCTCCCATGCTCTCCCCTGTCCCCCCTTGCTCTGGATTGCAAGGTAATGTGTGCTCTATTTGCCATCTGTCAGAGATGGGGCATTATCTGCTGCTCATTAGGCAGTTTTCTTTCTCTCTTGCATAAACCAATCCTCCCTCCAGCAGATATCTGCTGTTAATGGACCATTAATTATTAATTATCTCCTGTTCATGGGCCATTGAGTGTCACTGCACGACTGATAAAATTCCATAATCCATTGGGAGATGCTCCGCCCAGGGGAGGAGCCAAGCATTCCTGCCTGGATAGAATCTGAGATTTCAAACATTCCTACCTGGATACAATCTGAGATTTCAAACATTCCTGCCTGGATACAATCTGACATTTCAAACATTCCTACCTGGATAGAATCTGAGATTTCAAACATTCCTACGTGGATACAATCTGAGATTTCAAACATTCATGTCTGGATACAATCTGAGATTTCAAACATTCCTACCTGGATACAATCTGAGATTTCAAACATTCCTACCTGGGTAGAATCTGAGATTTCAAACATTCCTGCCTGGATACAATCTGAGATTTCAAACATTCCTACCTGGATAGATTCTGAGATTTCAAACATTCCTGCCTGGATACAATCTGACATTTCAAACATTCCTACCTGGATAGAATCTGAGATTTCAAACATTCCTACGTGGATACAATCTGAGATTTCAAACATTCCTACCTGGATACAATCTGAGATTTCAAACATTCCTACCTGGATACAATCTGAGATTTCAAACATTCCTACCTGGGTAGAATCTGAGATTTCAAACATTCATGTCTGGATACAATCTGAGATTTCAAACATTCCTACCTGGATACAATCTGAGATTTCAAACATTCCTACGTGGATACAATCTGAGATTTCAAACATTCCTACCTGGATACAATCTGAGATTCTGGGACAGCAGAGCAGCTTCTCCACTGCATTCCCAGAGGAGCAGCTGCCTCTTCCACTGGAACTTCAGAGGAAGACAACACCCTTCTCCAGGATCCCTGCTCCACAGAACCACCCCTGGCACTCCAGGAGGGCTGCAGCCACAATTCCAACTGGACTGCTACCAACAGGGTACCAGGTTGTGTTCTGACTCTGCCAGTGTTGTTTTGATTTACTGCATTGTTTATTCTATCTTTTCATTTTCTTCCCTAATAAAGAACTGTTATTCCCGCTCCCATATTTTTGCCTGAGAGCCCCTTAATTTCACATTTATAACAATTCAGAGGGAGCGGGTTTCCATTTTCCATTTCAGGGGAGGCTCCTGCCTTCCTTAGCCCACCCCTGTCTTTCCAAACCCAGACACCCCTCATCCTCCCAGCCCAGCCAGGATTTTGGAGGAGTTTTTGGCATCTCACCGTGCACTTGTGAGGCTTCTCGCCTGTGTGGCGCCGCATGTGCACCACCAGCATGTACTGAGCCTTGAAGGGCCTCTGCTCCCGCGAGCACGCTGCCCAGTGGCACACGAACTCCTTCTTCTCGCCGTGGATGTGCTCGTTGTTGATGTGCTGGGGACGGAGAGCGGCGTCGCTGGGGGCACTGGGGAGGGGGCGAGGGACGGGGGGATGCAGGAGTGCCGGGGGGGAAAGGGGATGGAGGGACTGGGAGAGGAGTGGGGTGGGAGAAAGGGACACAGGAGAAACTGGGATGGGAGAAAGGGGGTGGAAGGATTGGGGTGGGAGAAAGGGACATGGACAGACTGGGATGGGAGAAAAGGACACAGGAGAGACTGGGACAGGAGAAAGGACATGGACAGACTGGGGTGGGAGAAAGGGGATGGAGGGATTGGGAGAGAACTGGGATGGGAGAAAGGGACATTGAGGGACTGGGATGGGAGAAAGGGACACAGGAGAGACTGGGATGGGAGAAAGGGACATGGACAGACTGGAATGGGAGAAAGGGACATTGAGGAACTGGGATGGGAGAAAGGAACACAGGAGAGACTGGGATGAGATAAAGGAGATGGAGGGATTAGGAGAGAACTGGGATGGGAAAAAGAGATACAGGAGAGACTGGGACAGAAGAAAGGGACACAGGAGAAACTGGGATGGGAGAGAGGGACATGAACAGACTGGGATGGGAGGAAGAGATACAGGAGAGACTGGGGTGGGAGAAAGGGATACAGAAGAAAATGGGGTGGGAGAAAGGGGATGGAGGGATTGGGAGAGTAGTGGGGTGGGAGAAAGGGACACAGGAGAAACTGGGATGGGAGAATGGGACATGGACAGACTGGGATGGGAGAAAGTGACAAAGTGGGACTGGGATGGCAGGTGCAGGCACCAGAGTTTGGGGGAGAACAGGCCAGGTGGTGTTTGGAGGAGGCAGAGAATGCAGGGGATGTTTGAGGGATACTCTGGGAGGTCCAAGAGCAGCCAGAGGGGTCAAGGTGGTCCAAAGGATGGTCAGGGAGATATAGGAGAGTTGGAGGATGGAAAGCTGGAGCAAAGGAGGGAGTCTGGAAGCACCAGTGGCTGAGGAGAAGCGGGGGATGCACATCCTTCCCTTCCCAGGAGGGAACTTCCAGCATCATGGTGAGTTCCCAGGGGTGGCTGGGAGGAGGAATCACGAGCTGATCCAGGGAGATGTTACCCAGCAGCCTGAGGGCAGATTTTGGGGTGGGAGCACCTTGGCAGCCCCTGACTCACGTGCACCAGCTGCTCCTGTGTGTCGAACTCCTTGGCACAGCCGTCCCAGTAGCAGTTGGTCTCATACACAGCCTCACACTCGGGTTTGCCATCCTCCTTCTCCAGCTCTTCCCGCACATCCAGCATGCCCAGCAAGGGGTCCTGGGGGGCACGGGCAGGTGAGCGCTGCCAGGTGAGCCCATGGGAGTGGGGAGTGGGGGGATCTGATGGCCTGGGATGTACCTGGGTGCCTGTGGATGCTGGGCTGGAGATGTCACCCTCAGATCGCTCCTCTGGGAATTTGGCACTCAGGGGGCTGCCCAGGCTCCACTCCAGCTTCAGCTGCTGCCAGGGCAGGGAAGCAGGAAGCAGTCAGCAGGGAGATGGGCACCAGAAGAGGATTTACATGGACGCACAGCTTACATGGACACGGCTCACTTACTTGGAATCCTACTCACAGGGAGCTCTTTCACATGGAACCCCATTCACACAGATCCCTCTCACATGGATCTCCTCTCACTGGGATCCCTCTCACATGGATCCCCGTTCACAAGGATCCCAATCACACAGATCCCTCTGACACAGATCCCTCTCACAGGAATCCCTTCCCACATTGATTCCCCCTCACACAGATCCCTCTCACACAGATCCCACTCTCATGGATCCCCTCTTTCCCAGGGATCCCCCACACCTGGCAGTGTTTCTGTGCCCCTCTCTCATTAATCCCCCCATACCTGGCAGTGTTTCAGTGCCCCTCTCACAGATCCCCATACCTGGCAGTGTTTCTGTGCCACTCTCATTAATCCCCCCATACCTGGCAGTGTTTCTGTGCCCCCTTTGCCAGGGATCCCCCATACCTGGCAGTGTTTTAGGGCCCCTCTCATGGATCCCCCACACCTGGCAGTGTTTCTGTGCCCCTCTCATGGATCCCCCACACCTGGCAGTGTTTCTGTGCCCCTCTCATGGATCCCCCACACCTGGCAGTGTTTCTGTGCCCCTCTCACAGATCCCCCGTACCTGGCAGTGTTTCTGTGCCCCTCTCTCATTAATCCCCCCATACCTGGCAGTGTTTCAGTGCCCCTCTCACAGATCCCCCATACCTGGCAGTGTTTCAGTGCCCCTCTCCCATTAATCCCCCCGTACCTGGCAGTGTTTCAGTGCCCCACGAGCAGGCTGGTGCTGCAGCAGCCCCGGGTGTGTGGGCAGCTCGTGGGAGCTGCAGGCTGGGGGAGGCGTGTACAGGTGCCCTTGGCCCTTCTGCTGCCCAGGCGGGCTCTGGTACCCCAGGGACGGGCTGTGGAGAGCACAGGGACGAGCGGGTGACACCGTCAGGCGACAACAGCGAGGTCTGAATCCTCCCTTCCCCACCATCCCACCCTGCTCCCCGAGGTGGGAAGGGGCACTCAGCGCCCCGCCAGCTGCCAGGGGGCGAGGGCAGGTGCCCACCTGATGGTGCTGATGGACAGGTGACCGTAGGAGCCGCCGGCAGAGGCGCAGCGGGAGTTGATGAAGGCCACCAGGGAGTTGGGGGAAGTGCGGATCACGGTCTGCAGGTCGATGCTGGAGTCGGACAGAGGGGAGATGGACAGTGCCCGCTTCTTGCCCAGCTTTCCTGCACCGCGGGGCGTGGAGAACCGGGAGCCTGGGGGGGCAGAGCGGGGGGCACTGCCCTCAGCAAGGTCCTGGGGGGCTGGAGGCACCCCAAGGCCACACCCCCGGCGTTTGGAGGCTGCAGGAGTGCCCCGAGTGTGCCATTCACTTCGGGTTTGATACAGAGAGGTGTTTAACCCCTCTACGGGATCCCCCCTGCCCCACGGCCCCCCAAAACCGGAGACTCACCATCACCAGGGTGCTCAGCTCCTGGTGCCAGCCCGTACCCGCGGTGCCCGGGCTGGTGGCACACGGGGAAATCGAGCCCTGGAGGGGGGAGAACAGGAGGGCTGGCTGTGGGACAGGGACCCCCGGAGCACCCCTGACCTCTGGGGGGGGTGCACGGGGATCCTGGAGCCCCCACCGTGACCCACCTGGCGGTCCCGGGGCGGCGGGGGCCGGTCCGTGCGGGGGGTGCAGGCAGCAGTGCTCGCTGTAGCCGGCGGCCGGGGGTCCCGCGGGGTCGAACATGTCGCGGTGGGGCCCGGGGGTGGCTCAGGGGCACATCGGGGTGGCGGCGGGGCCCGGGGGGCGGCGGGGCCCGGGGGGGACCTGGGGAGGGGGAGAGGTTGGGTTTGGCCGCCAGGGGGCGCCACAGCACGCGGGAGCCGGGGCTGGAATTAAACTGAAATCCGAGAGATTTGGGGATACTGGGGTGAAATTTCTCCCTGTGAGGGTGGGCATGGCCTGGAACGGGGTGCCCAGAGAAGCTGTGGCTGCCGCCGGAATCCTGGAAGTGTCCAAAGCCAGGTTGGACGGGGCTCGGAGCAACCTGAGATAGTGGAAGGTGTCCCTGCCTACGGTTTGGGTCGGAACGTGACTTTAAGGTTCCTTCCAACCCAAACCATTCCGGGATTCTATGAAACGGAAAAGCGAGGCACAGCCGGAACCATTCCCGGGCCAAGGCCCAGAGCTGGCTCCTTTACTCCTCCCTTCCCAGGGATTCTCCAGCGTTTGCAGGTCCCACCCAGCCCTGCCTCGCCCGCTGGTCCCCACCCTGCCCGCGGGTCCCCACCCTGCCCTGTCCCACCCACGCATCGCGCCCCTGCCACGGGGCTCAGCCCAGCCCCCCGCCTGTGGGGTCCTGCCCTGAGCTTTTCCCCCCCACCCGGGGCCACCATTCCGCCCCAAATCCACCCCAACCCCCTGGTCCCCCCACTCCCGGTCCTTGTCCTGCCCCCCAGCTCCATCTCCATGCAGAGCCACCCTCCTGAGCCCACCCATTCCCACCCCCCCCCGGTCCCTGTCCCGCCCCAAAACCCCCGAGGGGCGACACAGGAGCGGGAGAAGCCACCACAGGTTGGGTGGCGCTGGGAACAAGAGCTGCCTCTCCCCCTTCCCTTTGAGACGCGGGGAATCGCCCCCGAACAAGGGGTCTGGGGGAGTGGGAGCCCCTCACCCCGCTGGGAAAAGCGCTGGGTTGCGTTGGGAGCCGGGGGGGCGAGGGGGGCAGCAATTCTTCCGCATGAGTTGCCCCTTTGAAAGCTCGTCCAGGGGCTTTGTGAGCGTGTCAGGCACGAAGAATGGAGGGAGGGGGGCAGCGGGGCAGGCACAGGGGAGGGGGCTGCCCAGGAAGGTGGTGGAATTTGGGGGGGAAAGGGGGAACAGAGACCAGGAGGAAACAGGGGGCAGAGAAGGGGGTCTCACCTGTCCCCTGAGCCTGGCAGGAGAGTTTGGGGCTCTCAACCTCCTGCCGGGGCTAAGGAGGTGTGCAAAGCCTTCCCCCAAAGTTTGTGGGGTTATGGGGTGACCCCAGCCCGCTGTGCACGCTGCTGCTCAGGTGTGAGCACACAAACAGCAGAAAGGTGCGCGTGTTTGGGTGAAAAATTCTCAAAACCTGACCCAGAACTCACACAGATCCTTCAAAGTTTGCATCTACATACAAAAAATCCTGAAAAAATCCCTTAAAGTTTGCATCTCTATACAAACTTTAAGATAAAACCCACTAACTTTGAAACGAGATAAACATTGTTAAAAGAGAAATAAAACTAGAAATTAGTTTTGAACGATTAAAAACACATTATAAGCCAAGAAATGCTTCTAATGCATTGTAATTAAGAAATAGTTGGCTTCTGATTGTGATGAATTAGAACATCTGTATTGTCTCACCCTCTACACGAGACTGAAAATGGAATAAAAGTTTTTAAAACACCTCTCAGTTGCCCCATATTTGGGTCAGAAAAGAGAAAAATCCAACAAATGTGCACCTGGGAGGTGATGGGGGTTGAGTTCAGCAAATGCCCACCTCCCCCTCCCCACAACCTGAGCGCCCTGGGGAGCCCCAGCCCTGTCCCCCTGCCCTGGGCAGCCCCAGGTCACACACCTGGCACACGTGTGTGACAGGGGACACGCACAGAGCTCTGCATGAGCAGGGGGAGAGCTCGGAGCTCCTCCTGCCCCTCGAGCAGGGACATTTCCACTGCCCCAAACTGCTCGGGGACATTTCCAGGCTTCCACACATGTGTGCCCAACATGGGAACACACAGGTAGAGCACAGCTCATACCTCAGCACCCCTGATTTTCACACCACGTCCCTCCCTGGGGCCATGTCTCCCTTTTTTCTCCTTCCAGCACCCCCTGTGCCAGCCCTGGAGCACACACGTGTGTGACAGCAGCACAGGTACAGCCGAGGGAACACACACAGAGCTCTGCATCAACAGGTAAACACAGGGAGAGAGCTCAGAGCTCATCCTGCCCCACGAGCAGGGACATTTCCACCAGCCCAGACTGCTCGGGGACATTTCCAGGCCTCCACACACGTGTGCCCAGTGTGTCACTGCACGTGGGGACACATAGGTACAGCACAGCTCACATTTTTCCCACCTCAGCACCTCTGATTTTCACACCACCTCTCTCTCCAGGGCTCTGCCCTCCTTTTTTCCCCTCCCAGCACCCCCTGTGCCAGCTCTGGAGCACACACGTGTGTGACAGCAGCACAGGTACAGCCCAGGGAACACACACAGAGCTCTGCATCAACAGGGAGAGAGCTCAGAGCTCATCCTGCCCCTCGAGCAGGGACATTTCCACCAGCCCAGACTGCTCGGGGACATTTCCAGGCTTCCACACACGTGTGCCCAACATGGGAACACACAGGTAGAGCACAGCTCACACCTCAGCACCCCTGATTTTCACACCACGTCCCTCCCTGGGGCCATGTCTCCCTTTTTTCCCCTTCCAGCACACCCTGTGCCAGCTCTGGAGCACACACGTGTGTGACAGCAGCACAGGTACAGCTGAGGGAACACACACAGAGCTCTGCATCAACAGGGAGAGAGCTCAGAGCTCATCCTGCCCCACGAGCGGGGACATTTCCACCAGCCCAGGTGGCTCCAAACTGCTCTGGGACATTTCCAGGCTTCCACACACGTGTGCCCAGCGTGGGGACACACAGGTACAGCAGATCTCACACTGTCCCACCTCGGCACCCCTGATTTTCACACCACGTCCCTCCCTGGGGCTGTGCCCCCCTTTTTTTCCCCTTCCAGTACCCCCTGTGGGGGCTCTGCCCCCTCCTCCTGCGAGTTTGGGGGTCCCACCGTGCTGAGGCAGCGCTGGGTGAGGTGGGGAGGGGTCTGCTGAGCAGAGCCAGCCTGGCTAGGTGGGTGCCAGCTGGGTGCCAGGTGCCACCCCCCAATCCCCCACATCCTCACAGCTCAGCATACCACCCCAAAACCACCCCAAAAAAACCACGGGATGCTCCCCCCCAACCCCGCGGGGCCCACAGGGGCTCCCCAAACCGCGGCGGCCCCCCGAGCCGAGGGGGCTGGCCGGGGCTGGGAGCGCCGGGAAGGGACGGGAAGCAATGGGAAGCACGCGGAGCCCCGGCCACCGCCGCGCTGCCTCCCCCGCCGGCCGCACACCGCCGCGGCCCACCCAAGTCGCAGCCTTTGGGCATAAATTTGAGAGCCAGGCGCAGGCGGGATGAGGGGAATCTTCCCTCGCTCCGCTCCTGCCAAGAAACTCAAACTGAAACACATTCCTGCTGCTCCCTGCCAAGAAAACCAGGAGCGCGGCCAGCGGCGGCAGCGCTCGGAGCGGCGCTGGCTCCAGACGCCCCAGCGAGGAGCGGGAGGGGGGTCGGGGCTGGCCGCCCCCTCCCCCGCCAGCTCCTCGCCGTGTATTTGCTGCAGACACACCGAAAAGCTGTCATCTGGCTCCAGTTTCCTGAGGACAGCGCGGAACGGGGCCGGGGGGAGAGGGGAGAGGGGAGGGGAGGGAGGGGAAGGGGATGGGGGGAGGTTGGGGGGGGGTCGTGGTGACAGCGAGGGGTGCTGGGGGGCAGGCGTGGGCGCTGATAGCCCGGGGACACCCGAGGAGGAGGAGGAGGAGGCTGCAATTCCCCCCTCCCCAGCACCCCAAGATGGGGCAGACCCCCGCCGCACCCTAAACGGGACAGACCCCCCCTCGAGCACCCCAGGATGGGACAGACCCCCCCTTGAACACCCCATGACACTGCAGACCCCCACCACACCCTGGATAGGACAGACCCCTCCTCGAGCACCCCAAGACGGGACAGACACCCCCCCTTGAGAACCCTAAGATGGGGAAGACCCCCACCACACCCTAGACAGGATAGACCCCCCCTCGAACATCCCATGATGGGGCAGACCCCCACCACACCCTAGACAGACCCCCCTCGAGCACCTCATGACCATGCAGACCCCCCCTCAGCTCCCTGGAAGGGACAGACCGCCCCTTGGGGACCCCAGGATTGGACAGACCCCTCCTCTAGCACCCCAAGATGGGACAGACACCCCCACTTGAGAACCCTAAGATGGGGAAGACCCCCACCACACCCTAGACGGGACAGACCCCCCCCTCGAGCACCCCAGGATACGGCAGACCCCCCCTCGAACACCACAGGATGGGGCAGACCCCCACCACATCCTAGACAGGACAGACCCCTCCTCGAGCACCCCAAGACACTGCAGACCCCCCCTCCTGCTCCCTAGACAGGACAGACCCCTCCTCGAGCATTCCATGACACTGCAGACCCCCCCCTCAGCTCCCTGGAAGGGACAGACCCCTCCTCGAGCACCCCAGGATGGGACAGACCCCCACCACACCCTAGACAGGACAGACCCCCCTCGGGCACCCCACGCCCCTGCAGACCCCCCCTCAGCTCCCACGGGCACGGCCACCGCTCCCACTGCCCCCCAAAGGCTGCAGCAGGGGGGCTCCCACCCCTCCCAAGCCCCGGGGGGGGTGGGGGTCCCCGAGCCCCCCCGGCCCCGGCAGGGTTAAGAGCCCCGGGCGGGAGGAATGCGATGGCAGCGCTGGATCAGCCCCCGGCACGCCGCAGCCGAGCTGTGTGTGGCACAATCCATCACCGCCGGCGCAGCCCCCGGCGTGGGGGGCCCGGGGGGGTCGGGGGGCTCACGGGGGTCGCGGGGGGGCTGCGTGCGTGGGGCTGCTGGCAGCGCCTGGGTGAACACACGTGTTTTCTGCGTGCGTGAGGGGGGATTTGGGGTTTGGGGGTGATGGAGGGGTGGGGATGGTGGGGGGGTGGGAGGAGAGAAACTCAAAATCGAGGGGTGGTGGGAGGAGAGAAATCCAGAATTGAGGAGTGGGGGGAGCAGAGACACCCCAAAACTGATGGGAGGTGGGAACAGAGAAACCCAAAATCAAGGAGTGGTGGGAGCAGAGAAACCCCAGATTTGAGGACTGGGGGGAGAAGAGACATCCCAAAAACGCTGGGAGGTGGGAACAGAGCAACCCCAAAACTGATGGGAGGTGGGAACAAAGAAACCCAAAATCAAGGAGTGGCGGGAGCAGAGACACTCCAAAATCGAGGGGTGGTGGGAACAGTGACACCCAAAATTGAGGGGTGGTGAGAGAAGAGACAGCCCAAACCAGAAGGGAGATGGGAGCAGAGACACCCCAAAATTGAGGGTGATGGGAGCAGAGAAACCTCAAAACTGATGGGAGGTGGGAGCAGAGAAACACAAAATTGAGGGGTGGTGGGAGAAGAGACACCCCAAAACCGCTGGGAGTGGGAGCAGTGACACCCCAAAACTGATGAGAGGTGGGAGCAGTGACATCCCAGTATCAAGGGGTGGTGGGAGCAGAGAAACCCAAAATTTAGGAGTGGTGAGAGCAGAAACACCCCAAAATTGAGGAGACGTGGGAGAAGAGACACCTCAGAATTGAGGAGTGGTGGGAGCAGAGAAACCCAAAAATCGAGGGGTGGTGGGAACAGAAAAACCCAAAAACTGAGGGGTGATGGGAGCAGAGAACCCCAGAATCGAGGGGAGGTGGGAGCAGAGAGGACAGGCAGGGTGTCCCGCACAGGGGGAAAAAGGGGGGACACAGCCCCGGGGAGGGAGCTGGAGTGAAAATCCGGGGTGCTGAGGTGGGGACAGGGACAGGCAAGGGTGGGCTGGTGTGACAGGGCCAACCATGGTGGGGACACCCCCCAGAGACCCCTGGGCACCCTTTTATGAGGAGAGCCAGGCTCTGTGCTGGGGTAGGTGAACCCCAACAGCCCCAAAGCCACCGACCCCAAACCCGACCCTAAACCTGGCCTGCAAATCCCGTGGCTGGCAGGGGATGCTCGCTTGTGCCAGCACAGTCCGGGGGACACGGGGACACATCCCAGCTGCCAACCAGGGCAGGGGTCTGCCAGGCCCCCTCCCACCCTCCCTGGAGCTGCACAGACCTGGAGACCCCCCCGTGAGGATCTCCAACTCCTTTTGAGCTCAGCCTGGGCTGGGAAGCGCTTCTCCCGACCCCGCATCTTGCTGGGCTCTGCCTGCACAAGGGGAGGTGTGGAACCCCCCGCCGGCCCTCCCCGAGCTCCCCCCGCCCCCTTAGGCCGGGCTTTAGGAGCGGCCCAGCCCCTCGGCGTGGGGCAGCTAATCTGCCCAGGAGCGCGGCTCCACAAAGAGCATCGCTTCAGGTTCAGGGGGTCTGAAAGGGGACGACTCAGGGTCATGATCCCGTGCTGGTGGGGGCTGCCAAGCTCGTTCCAAGGTGGTCCCCGGCCTGGAAAAGCTGAGGCAAGGAGGAACCAGCTTCATTTGTGCTGGTGCGGAGGGAAAGGAGCAGACACATCACTGCCAGGACAGACCTGGGACATCCCAGGCTCCATCCTCCCTCTCCCAGCCCTGTCACACATCCTCATTCCCCACCCAGAAATCCCAAAATTCTTCTCTGCCCTTTGCAGCGCTCGCAGGGAGGATCAGAAATCCCTCCCCAGCCCACCCACGCCTCCAGGCGTCCCCCAGCACCCCCAGTGCCACATCTCAGGGGGCAAAACCATCTCCCCCCTGCGTCCCACGTGCACCCAGATCCAGCCAGGGCCGTGCACTGACACGTCCCTGGGCGTGTTAACACACGCTGACACACGTGTGCGCCGGGGGAGGAGAGGAGAGGCAGGGATAACCCACAAAGGGGGGCTGCAGAGAAGGGATTCCCAGCCCTCCACCACAGCAGAGCTGCTCAGGAAGCCGTGGCAGGCCAGGCAGGGTGGGGGGGCTCCATAGGTGGTCCCCAGGCAGGCGGGAGACCCTCGGTGCACGTTGTTTGCTTTGGCCCCCCGGCACAAGCTGCCCCCCAAATCACCCCCCTAAAGCCACATCCCTGGCCCACACCTCCACCAGGCTGGAGGCTGGGTGGGGGGCAAGGTTTTGGGGTGGAGGTGAGGGGGGCACGCACATGGCAGCAGCTGCTGGAAGGAATTTTTATGCTTCCCTCTTCCTCCTCCCCGGCGCTGGAGGGAAGCAACAACACGGAACATGTGGGACCCATAAAATCCCAGCTCTGAGTCACGGCTGTGGGAGCCCCTGGCAGGCACCACTCCCTCCCCTGGCATCGGGAACGGTCCCCATCCCAGCTGGGCAGGCTGGGGACATCCTGGACATCCCGAGGGATCGGAGGTCAGACGTGACGAGCGGCAAAATCCATCCTCTGACCGCAGTCAGGGGCCTGACACTGAACTGCTCCTGCTCCATCCTGCAGGATTCCCCCGAGGATGGGAACAGGGGGATGAGGATGAGCCTGACACTGAGCCTGTTCCTACCCCAGCAGCCCCTATCCTGCAGGATTCCACTGAGGATGGGAGCAGGAGGATGAGGATGAGGATGAGCCTGACACTGAGACTGTTCCTGCCCCAACAACTCCATCCTGCAGGATTCAACAGCCTCATCCTGCAGGATTTACCCGAGGATGGGAACAGGAGGATGAGGATGAGGATGAGGATGAGGATGAGGATGAGGATGAGGATGAGGATGAGGATGAGGATGAGGATGGAGGATGAGGATGAGCCTGTTCCTACCCCAACAACCCCACCCTGCAGGATTTACCCGAGGATGGGAGCAGGAGGAAGAGGAAGAGGATGAGACTGAGCCTGTTCCTACCCCAGCAACTCCATCCTTCAGGATTCCAAGGATGGGAACAGGGGGATGAGGATGAGCCTGACACTGAGGCTGTTCCTGCCCCATCCTGCATGATTCCCCCAAGGATGGAAGCAGGAGGATGAGGATGAGCCTGAGCCTGAGACTGAGCCTGTTCCTGCCCCAACAACCCGATCCTGCAGGATTCAACAGCCCCATCCTACAGGATTCCTCCAAGGATGGGAACAGGAGGATGAGGATGAGGAAGAGCCTGACACTGAGGCTGTTCCTACCCCATCCTGCAGGATTTACCCAAGGATGGGAGCAGGAGGATGAAGATGACACTGAGCCTGTTCCCACCCCAACAACTCCATCCTGCAGGATTCTCTCGAGGATGGGAGCAGTAGGATGAGGATGAGGATGAGGATGAGGAAGAGGAAGAGCCTGAGCCTGTTCCTGCCCCAAGAATCCCATTCTGCAGGATTCAACAGCCCCATCCTCCAGGATTCCAAGGATGGGAACAGGAGGATGAAGATGACACTGAGCCGGTTCCTACCCCAACAACCCCATCCTGCAGGATTCCCCTGAGGACAGGAGCAGGAGGATGAGGATGAGCCTGACACTGAGCCTGTTCCTGCCCCAACAACCCCACCCTGCAGGATTTCACAGCCCCATCCTGCAGGATTCCCCCGAGGAGGGAGCAGGGGGACGTGCAGGACCCAGAAGCGGCTCTGGCACCGCTGAAGGATGGGACACACAACAGGAATCCTGTTAATCTGTGGGATTACCTGTGGCTTGACACGCTGAGCACGGAGCACCCTTGGGGATTTAGGGATTTATTGGGGCAGGAGACCTCTCTGCCTGCTGGGAAGTGGAGGTGTGAGTGTCCTCAGGCTGTTCCCAAAATCCCGAGCCATGATTTGCCTGCTGGGATCCATTTGTCTCACCTGAAATATCTGGTGTTGGTGGCTTGTTCCTTGGCTGGAGACTTGCTCTGTCCCCACACAGCAGCTCCATCCCCTCTAGGATGTCCTCTGCCACCCCAGGGCCACCAGCCAGAGCTCTGCTTCCAGAAATCCTGGCCAGGACTTGGTCAGTGGGGGTTCTCACACCTGGAAACATCCCCCAGCCTCACCCTGGATGCAGCAGAGCTGAAACCTGACTCTGTTTTGTGATTGTTCCCACTCTGAGGCAGCTCTTTCATTTATGTTTATTTTATCTGCTGCTCACCTTGCTGTCCTGCAGCTTCCCAAGGGTCTGGATGTGCCACAAGGATTGGGATGAGCTCACTGTGCTCCTGTGGGAACCCTCAGTCCCACGATGGACCAGGCCATCCAACCCCTGAACAAAAATCCCACCTGGATTTTGTTGGGGATCCCACAAAATCCCAAAAATCCTGCCTGGGAGTGGCATCCAGACACTCCCTGAAGTGAGCACGGCGTGTGCAGGAGGGCACCTGTGCAGGTGGGAGGACGTGAGCAGCAGGTGGGAAGGGTGGGAAGAGCAGTGCTGCCCCTGGATGATGGGCTGGCACCTGTGGGATGTCCCCAACAGCGTCCCAGGAGCACTGGGTGAAGGGCAGGGTGTCCCAAACATTATCCCAGGAGCACTGGGTGAAGGGCAGGATGTCCCAAACATTATCTCAGGAGCACTGGGTGAAGAGCAGGGTGTCCCCAGCAGTGTCCCAGCATCACTGGGTGAAGGGCAGGATGTCCCTAAGTCCCTAAAGGTGTCCCAGGCTCTCTGGGTGACAGACAGGATGTCCCCAATGGTGTCCCAGGCTCTCTGGGTGACAGACAGGATGTCCCCACTGGTGTCCCAGGCTCTCTGGGTGACAGACAGGATGTCCCCAATGGTGTCCCAGGCTCTCTGGGTGACAGGATGTCCCCACTGGTGTCCCAGGCTCTCTGGGTGACAGACAGGATGTCCCCAGCATTCTCCCAGGTGCCCTGGGTGAAGGGCCCTCATTTCTTCCAGCCACCTGCCCGTGGAACCAGGGAGTCATTAAGGCTGGAAAAGCCCTCCAGGATCATCAAATCCAATCCAAACCCAGCGCTGACACCAGCCAGTGTCCCCAAGCGCCACATCCACGTGAGTTTTGAACAATTCCAGGGATGGCCAATCCACCACTGCCCTGGGCAGTGCCTGATCACCCTCCCGGTGAAGGAATTTCCCCTAATATCCAATCTGAACCTGTCGTGCTGCAGCTTCCCGGGTTCTGGAGAGCGAGGAGCGGGTCCCGAGCTCCCCGCCCGCCTCTCGCTGCCTGTCCCGCCCGGACGGAGCGTCACAAGGTGTCCGTGCTGACTCACTCCGGGATGGAAACTTCTCTCCTCCAGGGAGATCCTCGCAGCTCAGCCAGCTCCGGCACGGAGTTTATTCCACCACCTCCCACCACACCGGCCCTGGGGGCCCGGAGAGGCTCGGCTCCCTCGGTTTTGTGATGGAAAAGACTCTGGAGTGTGGGGGAGATGAGGATCCCCCCAAGCGACCAGACCCTGTCCCGCACAGAGGCAGCCTCTGCCTCAGCTGGACGCAGCAGGAAAACTGGAAAGCTTTCCTAGGTCTGAATTTCTGAAGAAACTTCATCCAGCTGCTTCCTCCTCCCTTCCCCCAAACCTCAGTGCCCACCCGCATCCATCAGCTCAGGTTTGGCACAGGCAGAAGAGCAGGAGGAAACTCCTGGAGTCAGGGGGTTCAGCAACATCTGCCGGGTCCCCAAATCGCTCCCAGGGCTGGGAGCGGGACCCCAGCTGTGGCTGGAGGATCCAGTGGTTTCCCAGTCCCCAAACACAGCGTTGGAATGCCACAGCCATTCCTCAGCCGCCTTCTCTCTGTCCTCACCATCCTCCCAGGAGAGGCTGCAGCCCTCGGAGCGCCAGCGCCGTGCTGGGCGTCCCCAAATTCCCCCCAAATTCCCCCAAATTCCCCCCAAATTCCCCCAAATTCCCCCCAGATTCCACAGGCATCGCTCAGCTCCGTCCTCCCCATCCTCTCGGGAGAGGCGCAGCCCCCACGCCGTCACCGCAGCGCCGAGTGCCATCACACGGCCTGGCAGGACATCAGGGGGCCGGGAGCACCCGGTTATGGCCGTGCCAACCCCTCCGGAGCCGTGCCAGGGCCCCGGGAACAGCGGGTGCTGCCGGCGGGGTCCATCCGGCCGCTGCGGCCCTGGGGCCACCCCCGTGCCCCGCCACCTCTCCGGGCTTCCGAGCCCCACGAGGCGGCTGCTGGAGCTCCGCGGGCACCGCGACACGAGGCTCAGGGTGCCCAGGGGCTGGCAGGGTGGGTGGCACAGCTGGCACAGCCCCCCGGGACAATCCTGCGGCTGCTGCGTCACCGCGGCCGGGACAGCAACTTTCACTTGGTCGCTGCTCCCCCAGTCCAACATCCCCAATCCAGGCAGAGCCGGCAGCACCCAGTAACACCCAGTAGCACCCAGTAACACCCAGTAACACCCAGTAGCACCCAGCAGCACCCAGCAGTCCTCAGAGCCCCCCAGCTCCGAACCAGCCTCTCCCTCCCGGAGCTCCGAGCGGCTCCACCGGGCCGGTGCGGCCGCCCCAGCCCACCCACACACCGAGCCGACCTCCCACCCACCGGGCGCTCCGAGCGCGGCGGGAGCGTGCGGACGTGGGCGGGAGCACGAGGGGACGTGACGGGGCACGCGTGGGGCTCATCCCCTCCGCCCGCCCCGCGTGGCCGGTCCCCCCACGCCGGGAGCCCCGGTGGGAGTCCCGGTTCCCCCGCGGAGCCCACGGGACGGAGCCGAGAGGGATCGGCGCCATCCCGGCAGCGAGAATGCCGCGGCCCGGACCCGCCCGACGGCTCCTACCTGCGGGGGGGCTCCGCGCGGCCCCGCGGCTCCGCGTGCCCCGTTCCCCCGGTGGCGGTGGCGGCGGGTCGGTGTGGGAGAGAAGCGGCACATCCAGGAGGGACGGCGGCGGCCGGGATGGGGCGGGACGGGACGGGACGGGACGGCGCCCCCCGCACTCCCCCGGCCCGCCCCGGGCGCCCGCAGTGAGTTACCGGAGCGCCGCGGGGGCGGCGGATCCCGGCGGGTCCCGCTCCGCCAACTGCGGCGGCGGCGGCGCCGATCGCGCTCGGGACGGAGACCCCGGCCGGGAGCGGCGGCCCCGAAAACCCGGGATGGATCCGGGACACGCACGGCCGCGCGCCGGGCCCGCTCGCTCGCGGCCCGCGGGACCCCACGCGTGTCCGTGGGGAGCGCGGCGGGTCCCGCACGCTCCGAGCCACGCGGGGCCCGCGCACACGCGGGGCCCCGCACACGCGCACGGGGGTGGGGACACGCGTGGACAGGGGGTTCGGGCAGCGGGACGTGCGTGGGGGACCCCTGTGCGCGCGCACGGCGCTGCCCACTCGCGTCGGGGATCGCGCGTGACCGCGTGAGCACGCGCGGGGCGCACACGCGTGTGCAAGAGCGGGCACGACCCACGCGGGGCACGCAGCGCTCGTGTGGGGGGGGACATTTTCCGCCCCACGCGCGGGGGCCGCAGCCCACGACCACGCCCGGGGCACAGAGGGTGGCACGCACACGTGGGGGGCACAGCCCGCGCCCGCGGGCACGCGGGGGGCACAGACAGCGACCCACGCACAATCAGGGGTCCAGCACACGCACACGCGGGCACAGCCCACGCGCGGGGGGGGTCGCAGGGTCCAGCCCACGCACACGCTGGTGCCGCGGGCGGTTTGCACGCACGAGCAGGGGACGCAGCCCGCACACAAACACGCGCAGGTGGCGGAGCCCACGAACGCGTGGGGAGGACGCCCCGCAGCCCACGGACACGCACAGGAGGCACGGCAGGGGAGGCAGCAAGGATGCCACACGCACTCAGAGGGCAAAACACGCACCCACCGCGTGGCACTGCCACACCCACGCGGAGGGACACAGCCCACGCACACGCGCGGCCACGCTCCCACCCCCTAACCCTGACCCCAAAAATTAGAAATATTTATTTGAAATAAACACCGCCCGTTCCGTTCCGCACACGCGGGGGGTGGGTCACACCCTGGGGTCGCGCCCTGCAGCCCACGCACGCTCGTGGGACCCCTCCCACAGCCCGGGGGTCGCGGCCGGGGCCGTGCGGGGTCGGGACCGGCGGGAGCGCGCGGGAGCGCAGCGCCCCCTGGCGGCGCCGGTGCCGGCCGGGACCGGGGCGAGCCCCGGGGGCGGCGGGACCGCACCGGGCACCGCGCCGAGCCCGGAGCTGCTTACCGGGATTGCCCCGCCGGGAGCTCTGGTGTGGCCGGCATCGGCCTGTCCCCTGTCCCCCGGGGTCCCCCGCTGTCCCCCGGTGTCCCCCGGTGTCCCCCGGTGTCCCCGGTTTCACGGTGTCACCGCTCCGTGACCCCCAGGGCCGGGGAGCAGCACGGGGACGTCACTGAGAGGATTTCAGGAGCCCTCCGCTCCCAGCCTGCAGAACCCACTCCCTGCCTCAGTTTCCCTCCCCACTGGCCCCGTCTGAGATCAGCTCCTTCCCCTGCTGCCCCCTCCCCACGGCAGGCGGGGAGGAGGGGTCTCTGCTCCCCGGGGAGGGAGGGGGCAGTGAGGGGTGGGCAGAGGTGAGTGGTGGGCAGAGGTGAGGGGCGAAAAGGTGAGGGTTGGGCAGGTGAGGGGTGGGCACAGGTGAAGGGTGGGCAGTGAGAGGTGGGCACAGGTGAGAGGTGAGCACAGGTGAGAGGTGGGCACAGGTGAGGGGCGAAAAGGTGAGGGGTGGGCAGAGGTGAGGGGTGGGCACAGGTGAGAGGTGGGCACAGGTGAGGGGTGGGCACAGGCCAGGGACTGCCCCCATCCCCGTTTTGTAACTGCCCCCATAAGCGGCTCAGCAGCTTTACCCCGCTGTGAGTGTGACCCCGGATAAGCTGCTCGGGGTCTGGGGATTTGCCCCGAGCCCACCCCCCCTCTCCTCACGGAACCATCTGCCCCAGCTCCCTTCTGCCAGCAGCTCCCGGCCCCTGGGTGTGACCAACCCCCGGCAGCCCCTCGGAGCAGCTCCCACCGAGGGAATATCCCCCCCACCCCAGGAATAATCCCGCTCTCCGGTTTGGGAAAGTCCGAGCAGCTCAGAGCAGCCCGGACGATGCCCCAGGTGAGGATTTGGCGGTGCCACCACGGCCAGCTCGGCTGCTCGCTGTGGGGGCAGCGTGTCAGTGTGTCAGTGAGTCAGGATGTCACACACACACACACCTGGGGACTTGTTCTGTCCCCACACAGCAGCTCCAGCCCCTCCTGGGTGTTCTGTGCCACCAGCCAGAGTTCTGCTTCCAGAAATCCTGGCCAGGAGTTGGTCAGTGGGGTTCTCACATCTGGAAACATCCCCCAACCTCACCCTGGATGCAGCAGAGCTGAAACCCGACTCTGTTTTGTGATTGTTCCCACTCTGAGGCAGCTCTTGCATTTTTTTATTATTTTATTTTATTTTATTTTATTTTATTTTATTTTATTTTATTTTATTTTATGTTATGTTATTTTATTTTATATTTTATTTTATTTTATTTTATGTTATTTTATTTTATATTTTATTTTATATTTTATTTTATATTTTATTTTATTTTATTCCATTCCATTCCATTCCATTCCATTCCATTCCATTTATTATTTCATTTTATTTTATTTTATCTGCTGCTCACCTTGCTGTCCTGCAGCTTCCCAAGGGTCTGGATGTGCCACAAGGATTGGGATGAGCTCACTGTGCTCCTGTGGGAACCCTCAATCTCACGATGGACCAGGCCATCCAACCCCTGAACAAAAATCCCACCTGGATTTTGTTGGGGATCCCACAAAATCCCAAAAATCCTGCCTGGGAGTGGCATCCAGACACTCCCTGAAGCGAGCACGGCGTGTGCAGGTACAGGAGGTGTGAGGACGTGAGCAGCAGGTGGGAAGGGTGGGAAGAGCAGCGCTGCCCCTGGCACCTGTGGGATGTCCCCAACAGCACCCAGGGCACACCCACACAGCAGCACCCACCCTGCCACGGGGAAAACAAAGCAAAACCTCCCTCGCTGGAGGCAAAACCCACGTTTGTGCTGCCTCGGTGGGTGCTGCACGTGCCTGGGTGCATTCTGGGTTTTTGGGAGGGCACCAAGCACATCCTGCAGGTTCGGCTCGCAGGTGGGCAGGGCAGCACGTGCCCCCAGGACCCGGCCAGGAGGCCGAGGCACCGCGCTGTGGCTTTTACCCCCAGCAGGGATATTTTGGGAGCTGCCGGGGGGATGCCCGCTGTGCTGGCTGATGAAAGCTGCCCTTTGCTCGCTGGCAGGGCCCAGCTGGGAAATCAGGGAGGTTTGTCCCCAGATAAAACAGCCCCAAAGTGAGCTTTGAGCGGGTGCTTGCACAACAGGGAGCTGGGGCAGAGTGTGGGATCTCGGCGGGGTGAGAAGGGGGCATTGCCTCCTGCTCCAGGAGCATCCCACCCCAAACGCTGCAGGAGAGAATCCCCATCACCCACCAGAGCTTCTGTACGTGGTGGGATCACTGGTGGGAGCACACGAGGGGGACTGGGGAGGTGGGACATGGCCAGGGGCTTTGCAGTGGGGTTGGCATTTGAAATAATCTCCTGGGAAGCAGAGGGACCAGAGCTCCATTTGGGATTGCTCCGGGTGGGAATCAGCATCTCCCTGCTGGGACACAGCTTTGCACTCCTCTCCAGTCCCCAGTGAGGCTGTACCTGATTTCCAGCCCCTGTTGGACTCCTGATTGCAGGCAGGACCTCGTGAGCACACCAGGAGCCCCTCAAACCCCAGGGTGGCAGTGCCACGCAGCTCCTGTGCTGTCCCAGCCCCAAAACCTGAGGGAGAGTCCCCATCACCCACCAGAGCTTCTGTCCATGATGGGGTCACTGGTGTGAGCACACGAGGGGGGTTGGGGAGGTGGTACATGGTCAGGGGCTTTGCAGTGGGGCCCAGGATTTGGGGTTTGGCATTTGAAATCACCCCCCTGGAGGCAGAGGGACCTGAGCTCCGTTTGGGATTGCTGCAGGTGGGAATCAGCATCTCCCTGCTGGGACACAGCTTTGCACTCCTCTCCAGTCCCCAGTGAGGCTGTACCTGATTTCCAGCCCCTGTTGGATTCCTGATTTCAGGCAGGACCTCGTGAGCACACCAGGAGCCCCTCAAACCCCAGGGTGGCAGTGCCACGCAGCTCCTGTGCATCCCAGCCCCAAAACCTGAGGGAGAGTCCCCATCACCCACCAGAGCTCCTGTAGGTGATGGGGTCACTGGTGTGAGCACACGAGGGGGGTTGGGGAGGTGGGACATGGTCAGGAGCTTTGCAGAGGGGCCCAGGATTTGGGGCTTGGCATTTGAAATCACCCCCCTGGAGGCAGAGGGACCTGAGCTCCGTTTGGGATTGCTGCAGGTGGGAATCAGCATCTCCCTGCTGGGACTCAGCTTTGCACTCCTCTCCAGTCCCCGGTGAGGCTGTACCTGATTTCCAGCCCCTGTTGGATTCCTGATTGCAGGCAGGACCTCGTGAGCACACCAGGAGCCCCTCAGACCCCACAGCTCCCAGGGTGGCAGTGCCACGCAGCTCCTGTGTTACCCCAGCCCCAAAACCTGAGGGAAGAATCCCCATCACCCACCAGAGCTTCTGTACGTGATGGGGTCACTGGTGTGAGCACACAAGGGGGACTGGGGAGGTGGGACATGGCCAGGGGCTTTGCAGTGGGGTTGGCATTTGAAATAATCTCCTGGGAAGCAGAGGGACCAGAGCTGCATTTGGGATTGCTGCAGGTGGGAATCAGCATCTCCCTGCTGGGAATCAGCTTTGCACTCCTCTCCAGTCCCCGGTGAGGCTGTACCTGATTTCCAGCCCCTGTTGGATTCCTGATTGCAGGCAGGACCTCAGGAGCCCCTCAGACCCCACAGCTCCCAGGGTGGCAGTGCCACACAGCTCCTGTTCATCCCAGCTCCAATGCCTGAGGGATCTGAGCCCTTCTGGCCAAGCAGGACCCTCTCCCTCACCCCATCCTTGCAGGTGGCCCCGGGAAAAAGCAGCCAGAGCCTGGATCTTGCATTTCCACCCATTTATTTGGGAAGCTGCACCAAAATGTTGTGTAATAAATTAAAGCAGAGGCCGTGTGGGTGCATGAGGAAGGGGAAGGCAGAGTGGGATCTTTGGCAGAGAGGATGGAGCACCAGGGAGTCCCAACAGCTGCAGGAACAGGAATAGCTGCAAACCAGTGGCACAAACCAAATCTGTACCTTGAGTGTTGGTCTGGAAGGTAAAGTTTGAGCCAGACCTCCCTTTATGGAGGCTGGAGGAGACCCTGCTGGGGGTGGGAGCAGGGCAGGAAAGCACAAACCCAGGGAAAGAGGAGGCACACAGGACCTGGGAGCTTGGTCCTCACAGCTCCGTGCCCTCCAGGGATTGGAGAACTTCATCCTGTCGCTGCTGTTTTGGGGTTCTCGATGAAGTCGTACCCTCCATCCTCCTCTCCCAGGCCTGTTATTTGTGCCCCATTCTGTGTGTTCCCAAAACCAGGCCTGAATTCGATGCAGGAAGGTTTGTTCCAGAGGGGAAAAAGGCAGGACTGCCCTGTCCTGCAGACTCCCACGGGGAGGGAGCAGTTCTGTTTCTGCATCTCTCTCTGCCCCCAAGGAAGCCACGTCCCAGCCCCTCAGGGGACACTGAGCCTGAACCAAGTGGGGCCCCCACACCAGAGGGGAATTCGAGCACCAGGAATGTGGGATCAGCTCGGGAACAGTGCAGGCAGGGATGTCACAGTCATCAACACCCACATCACAGTCTTGGGCACTCTAACATCTCTGTCCCACATGTCCCCAAAGCCCCCTGCTCCCCCTGACGAGACCCTCTCCCCCCCAACCTCTCCAAAGGGGTCCGCTGGGGGCTCACGGAGCTCTCCAGCTCCCTCCCCTCCACCAGCAGCACAGTCCTGGCCAAGGAGGGCTCCCACCACAGCTCCCCCAGCCCTAACTACAGCCACAAGCGTCAACAATCATGTCGGGAATGTCAGTCTTGACGATATTGCTGTTGCGATCGAAGTAGAGGACGGAGAGCGGGCGGCGCCGCGTGGGCACGCAGCAGGAATGCCCCGAGGCTTGGACGTTGTTGGCTTTGACGAGGTTGAAGACGGCTGTGTGGAAGGAAGAGGCCATGCCGGGGCTGCCCGCCACGTGCAGAGGGCACTGGCCCACGCAGTAGTTGATCTGGTAGCCCTCGGGCTTGATGATCCAGTCGTTCCAGCCGATGTCCCGGAAATCCACGTAGAAATCCTTGCGGCAGCAGAGGTTGGAGTTCTGGCTGCAGCGGAGGCTGCGCTTGGCCACGCGGTGCTCGGGCTCCCTCACCTTCACCTTGGCCACCAGGAAGGGCTGGTGGGACCGGCTGGCATTGACCTGTGCCGTGACATCGCTCCCGTCCCCGCGGCTCTGCAGCTCCAGCCGCAGGCTCCGGCTCTGCCCCTCGAAGAAGCTCCGCAGCGCGGGCAGGAGGGGGAAGGAGCGCCAGCCGCTGCCCGTGCTGCTCAGCCGCCTCTCCCCCAGCAGCGTGCGGTTGCCCCCGGCCGCATCCCCGCCTTCGGGGGCCAGGAAGATCCTCAGGGTGAGGCTGGCGCGGGGCACTCGCAGGTAGAGCCAGAGCTGAGCCTGCAGGATGCGGATGTCCTGGTCCTGCGCCTGGCTGAACTGGAAGTGCAGCCCCAAGGTGGAGGGAGATGTGAGATCTGGGGGGAGAAAGGGATGAGGAGGTGAGCGCTGAGGGATGCTGAGGCCATCCAGCGAGTCAAGGTTTCCAGCTGTGTCTGTTCTCCACCCTTCCCTGCACCCCAGCCTCTGGCAGAAGGGCTGCAGAGGGGGAGCCTGCTCTCACCTGGCTGGGGTGAGGCTGGAAAATGCTTCCAGCGCCCCAAAATAATCCCGCAGCTCCCGACTCTACTCAGGACTCCCAGGCACCCTCATGTTTTGGGGGGGCCGGCATTGCAGCCCCTCGGGTCCCAACAGGCAGGAACAGGAGGGGGACCACCGCCCCCTCCCGGGATGTCACTGATGCGGGGGTCCCGATTCCCGCACCCCCGGGGCTGCGCGTCCCTGGGGGTCCCCAGTGCTCAGAACACCGACCCCTCACCCCGGGGCTCACCGGGGCTCCTCCCGCGCCCCGTCGGGGACCGCGCACCCACCTGTCTCCGCGAAACTGATGATCTCGTAGCTCTGCTCCTCCTCCTCCTCCTCCCCGGTCGCACCGGGGCTCCGGCGGGCGCCTCCCGCCTGCAGCCGCCGCAGGGCGCGGGTCACGGCGGCGCGGGGCACAGCGTGGGCGAGCCGCGGGCGCTCGCGGAGCCGCAGCTTTTCCAGCAGCTGCTTCTTGGCCACCTCCTCCAGCAGCCACCGCTCGGCGCCCGCCGGGCACGCCGGGCAGCGCGGCTCGGCCGCCGCGCACAGAACCGCGGCCAGCAGCAGCCACGGGCCCGAGCCACGCGCCGCCATCCGCGCCCACCGGACGGCACGGGATGGGCACCGGCAGCGGCACTGATGGGGCGGGACGGGCACCGGCAGCGAGGGACCGGCACCGGCAGCGAGGGACAGGCACGGGACGGGACGGGAGGGGCACCGGGAGGAGCGGCACCGGGAGCGGCGCGGCGCGGCCCGCTTTGGGCACCTGCGGCCCCGGGGGCGGTCCCGCCGCCCCCCCGCCCCCCGCCATTGGCCGCCGCACCTGCCTGGCCCGTCCCGTCCCGTCGGGGATTACCGGGATTAGCACCCCATCCCCGCCTCCCCGCGGGGGGGTCGCTGAGCAGCCCCCCGGCCTCCGCCGTGCCCGGTCCTCGCCGACCGTCCCGCGGGGAACCGAGCAGCGGCCCCCGGCGTGCCCGCGGGGGTCGAACGAGAGTGAGGGGCGGGGGTCGTGCAGGGGGAAGTTCACGCGGGTGTGTGCACGCAGCGGAATGTGGGCGAGGGGCTCTGCGTGCGGGGCACCCTGGCATCTGCCCACGGGGAGGAGAAACCCCGGGCAGCCCCGCAACGGGCAGCGGGATCCTCCAAAACCTTCAGGGAGTGAGGGCTGGGGCGAATCCTGGCCAGCAGGGGAGCCGGAGCAGGGATCCCAGCTCGGCTGCCCATCCATGGGTGGCACAGAGCTGCGCCCAGCCTGGGCACTGCCCCCCGGGCACCCTCGAGCCATCCTGGCAGTGACAGTCCCGTTTGGGGCTGGCAGAGGACCCAGCAGGGATCAGGGGACCCACAGCTCCTGGGGATTGTCACATCTCTGGGCTTTTGTCACTCCCAGCAGGTTTTGGGGGTCTGAGCCCACCCCTTGGACCACCTGGTCCATCCCCAGCCCGGGGCAGAGCTGGGAAGGGCCAGGTAATGCATGGACAGTGTTCCCTCCTCCTCACAAAATAAAAAGAGGAATTGTGTGTCCTGAGGACTCAGGAGGTGACAGCCAGCATCACTTCAAGCTGAAGGTGTTCCTGGGACTCTTTGGAGCGGGATGTGCAGGCTGAGGCAGGGCAGGGGCTGGCAGAAACCTCACCAAAGTGATGCAAGATGCCGCGCTGTTGGGAGATTGGCAGCAGGGAGAACTTGAAGCCCTGCCAGGCCAGTGCTCCAGCATGTCCTGTGCCCACTGCGCCGTGCACCGACTCCAAGGTCTTGACCACACGGAGCCCCTGGCCCTGGCCAAGCCAGAGGTGCCATGTAAACAGAGTCTGGGAAAAAGCACCCACCGGAGGTGATGCAACCCCGGAGCAAGGGGCAAAGGGCTCAGCTGGCTGGCAGCTCCCAGAATAGCCCAGGAATGTCAACAGAGAGGAGCCAGTGGGCACCGGCTGGCCTGGGAGCACAGATCCCACAGGGCTGGGAGCCCTGGCTGCAGGGATGGAGCAGGTGGCACTGCCAGCCGGGCACAGGGCACACGTGCTGGTGGGCAAAGATGCTCCCATGTGGAGAGCGACTTCTTAAAGCACCCGGAGTGACAGGAGCAGGGGTGACGAGCTCCCACTGACAGGACAGAGTTAGGTGGGGTATGGGAAAGCAATTCCTCGCTGTGAGGTTGGTGAGGCGCTGGCACAGGGTGCTCAGAGAAGCCTCCCCATCCCTGAAGTGTTCAAGGACAGGGCTTGGAGCAGCCTGGGATGGTGGAAGGTGTCCTTGCCCATGGTAAGGGCTGGAGCTGGATGAGCTTTCAGGTCCCTTCCAACCCAAACCATCCTGGATTCTGTGATGCACACTCACACATGTTCAGGCCCTCTCTCAAATATCTGATACCTGCTCCATGTTGGACGGGCTCCTTGTGCCCCACACACCCATCCCCAGCTGTGCTGTGTTCCCCCAGCCCTGGCAGCTCCCAGAGCCAGGGCTGGGGCTGTGGCACAGAGAAAACAGGAGACAAATTGTGGGGAAAGGATGAGGCACTGTCCAGAACACCCAGCACTCTCCAGAACACTCAGCACTCTCGGAAACACTCAGCACTGTCCAGAACACCCACCCTCCATTCCAAGCTGTGAGCTGGGTCTCCCTGGATCCCCCTGCGTGGGGCAGCACCCCATGAACCCCCACAGCACCTCCAGCTTGGTAAGAGCATCCCATCCCCAGCTGTGCTGTGTTTCCCCATCCCTGGCAGCTCTCAGAGCCAGGGCTGGGGCTGTGGCACAGAGGAAACAGGAGACAAAATGTGGCAAAACAGATGAGGCACTGTCCAAAACACTCCCCAGGCTGGGAGCTGGGTCTCCCCAAAGCGATTAACCCTGTTGAGCCTGCCCGGATCCCTCTGCATGGGGCAGCACCCCCTGAACCCCCACAGCACCTCCAGCTCATCAAGAGCATCCCATCCCCATCTGTGCTGTGTTCTCCCAGCCCTGGCAGCTCCCAGCTCCCAGAACCAGGGGCTGCGGCACACAGGAGGAACACAAAAGTGTGGGAAGAGGATGAGGCACTGTCCAGAACACCCACCCTCCATTCCAAGCTGTGAGCTGGGTCTCCCTGGACGCCCCTGCGTGGGGCAGCACCCCATGAACCCCCACAGCCCCTCCATCTCGTTAAGAGCATCCCCTCCCCAGCCCCTCGCAGCCGTGCCCCCCGGCACGCTCCGGGCCCAGATCTGGGGCAGGGGTCAGCGCGGAGCTCTTGCACCCATTGCATAATTGTGTTGTTGATTAAGCGGTTCCCAGAAAGCAAAGCCCAGGCACTGACCTGACCAAAATACCCCCCAAGGTCCCCCTGGGCCCAGGTGCACACATGGCTCCGGGGCCTCTGACCCCGTGGCCGTTGGGGCGAACGTGGCACCTGGTGACCTGACCTGGAGGTGACAACGGCTGGGCTGAGCCAGGACCCCCCAAGAATTTGTGCAGCAGCACCTGAGCATGGCTTGTGGAACCATGGAATCATTGAAGTTGGAAAAGCCTGGCTCATTGAGCCCAGCCATTAAGCCAGCACAGCCAAGGCCACCACAAAACCACGTCCCCAGCTGCCACATCTGGATATTTTTGAACACTTCCAAGGATGGTGACTCCACCACTGGCCTGGGCAACCCATTCCAGGCTTGGCCGCCCTTTCCGTGATGAGATTTTCCTTAATCTCCCATCTAAACCTCTCCTGACACAGCTTAGGCCGTTTCCTCTT